>NC_083324.2:86136543-86446861 GCF_963455315.2 Globicephala melas | reverse complement strand
TATTAATACACTTACTCATTAAAATAATACCTATTCAGCAATTAAACAGGGCTTCCTCCTACCCACTAAAAAAAAAAAAAAAAAAAACACCCAACCCCTTAAGTATTCTTAAAAGTAAAGAGGTGGGTGCAAACATTACTTCTGGCTTTTAATTAGTCTGTGTCCTGTAAACTGTTTTCAGCTTCAGTTTTCTTCTCTGAAAAACAGAGCTTTTACTACCGGCAAGGAGGCTGTGAGAGGGAACGCTTTGTGTGCTTCGAGTTAACACTCTTCTCTCCTTCCTTCCTTCTTCTGAGTGTTGAAAATATACCCCGTGGGATCCCGCTCTGGCCTCCTTTTCCTTCTGTATAATGGAAAGGTAAGGTGAGGTTAGATTGCCCCTGGACAGGCCACATGTGCATTATTTGGCTGTGAATTTGTTGAGTAGCTGTGTCATTAGTTTGGAGATGCCCTCAAGAAATGGCAGTGGGAAAAGAAAAGCCTTGAAGTAAATCAAAAGGCAGTAGCACCACCAAGGCAATCATATCTAGAAACTCAGCTGAAACTGCAGCTATTCTGTGGCAAGTCAAATGGCTTTACAGTGGACAAGAAATAGATGCTCTTGTGCCTGTAGTACATGTTCCACTGGGGGATGCATTCGATGAGTTGTGACTCTGAAGGGTGCACAGCTGTTGTAGGTTACTATTTTGTAGCTGACGAGCTACTTTTCTTGAAATAAGGACAAAATAATGTTTATTTCCTCGGCAGTTAAAAGATCCAAAAATGTAAATAGTTTCTTTTCTTCTTTAGTCTAATTAGCATAAAAGGAACATATTTTCATGATATTTTACTTTTTAAAATTTTTTTAAATTTTATTATTTTTTTTAACATCTTTGTTGAAGTATAATTGCTTTACAATAGTGTGTTAGTTTCTGTTTTATACCAAAGTGATTCAGTTATACATATATGTCCCCATATCTCTTCCCTCTTGCATCTCCCTCCCTCCCACCCTCCCCATCCCACCCCTCTAGGTGGTCAAAAAGCACCGAGCTGATCTCCCTGTGCTATGTAGCTGTTTCCCACTAGCTATCTATTTTACATTTGGTAGTGTATATATGTCCATGCCACTGTCTCACTTTGTCCCAGCTTACCCTTCACTCTGTATGACAGACTCTAGGTCCATCCACCTCACTACAAATAACTCAGTTTCGTTCATTTTTATGGCTGACTAATATTCCACTGTATATATGTACCACATCTTCTTTATCCATTCATCTGTTGATGGACACTTAGGTTGCTTCCATGTCCTGGCTATTGTAAATAGAGCTGCAATGAACATTTTGGTACACGACTCCTTTTGAATTATGGTTTTCTCAGGGTATATGCCCAGTAGTGGGATTGCTGGGTCATATGGTAGTTCTATTTTTAGTTTTTTAAGGAACCTCCATACTGTTCTCCATAGTGGCTGTATCAATTTACATTCCCACCAACAGTGCAAGAGCGTTCCCTTTTCTCCACACTCTCTCCAGCATTTACTGTTTGTAGATTTTTTGATGATGGCCGTTCTGACTGGTGTGAGATGATATCTCATTGTAGTTTTCATTTGCATTTTTCTAATGATTAATGATGTTGAGCATTCTTTCATGTGTTTGTTGGCAATCTGTATGTCTTCTTTCGAGAAATGTCTGTTTAGGTCTTCTGCCCCTTTTTGGAGTGGGTTGTTTGTTTTTTTGATATTGAGCTGCCTGAGTTGTTTGTATGCTTTGGAGATTAATCCTTTGTCAGTTGCTTCATTTGCAAATATTTTCTCCCATTCTGAGGGTTGACTTTTTGTCTTGTTTATGGTTTCCTTTGCTGTGCAAAAGCTTTTATGTTTCATTAGGTCCCATTTGGTTATTTATGTTTTTATTTCCATTTCTCTAGGAGGAGGGTCAAAAAGGATCTTGCTGTGATTTATATCATAGAGTGTTCTGCCTATGTTGTCCTTTAAGAGTTTGATACTGTCTGGCCTTACTTACACATAGGTCTTTAATCCATTTTGAGTTTATTTTTGTGTATGGTGTTAGGGAGTGTTCTAATTTCATTCTTTTATATGTAGCTGTCCAGTTTTCCCAGCACCACTTACTGAAGAGGCTGTCTCTTCTCCACTGTATATTCTTGCCTCCTTTATCAAAGATAAGGTGACCATATGTGCTTGGGTTTATCTCTGGGCTTTCTGTCCTGTTCCATTGATCCATATTTCTGTTTTTGTGACAGTACCATACTGTCTTGATTACTGTAGCTTTGTAGTATAGTCTCAAGTCAGGGAGCCTGATTCCTCCGGCTCCGTTTTTCTTTCTCAAGATTGCTTTGGCTATTTGGGGTCTTTTGTGTTTCCATACCAGTTGTGAAATTTTTTGTTCTAGTTCTGTGAAAAATGCCATTGGTAGTTTGATAGGGATTGCATTGAATCTGTAGATTGCTTTGGGTAGTAGATTTATTTTCACAATGTTGATTCTTCCAATCCAAGAACATGGTATATCTCTCCATTTATTTGTATCATCTTTAATTTCTTTCATCAGTGTCTTATAATTTTCTGCATACAGGTCTTTTGTCTCCTTGGGTAGGTTTATTCCTAGATATTTTATTCTTTTTGTTGCAGTGGTAAATGGGAGTGTTTTCTTAATTTCACTTTCAGATTTTTCATCATTAGTGTATAGGAATGCAAGAGATTTCTGTGCATTAATTTTGTATCCTGCTGCTTTACCAAATTCATTGATTAGCTCTAGTAGTTTTCTGGTAGCATCGTTAGGATTCTTTATGTATAGTATCATGTAATCTGCAAACAGTGACAACTTTACTTCTTTTCCGATTTGGATTCCTTTTATTTCCTTTTCTTCTCTGATTGCTGTGGCTAAAACTTCCAAAACTATGTTGAATAAGAGTGGTGAGAGTGGGCAACCTTGTCTTGTTCCTGATCTTAGTGATAATGCTTTCAGTTTTTCACCATTGAGGATGATGTTGGCTATAAGTTTGTCATATATGGCCTTTATTATGTTGAGGAAAGTTCCCTCTATGCCTACTTTCTGCAGGGTTTTGATCATAAATGGGTGTTGAATTTTGTCGAAAGCTTTCTCTGCATCTATTGAGATGATCATATGGTTTTTCTCCTTCAATTTGTTAATATGGTGTATCACGTTGATTGATTTGCGTATATTGAAGAATCCTTGCATTCCCTGTAAACCCCACTTGATCATAGTATATGATCCTTTTAATGTGCTGTTGGATTCTGTTTGCTAGTATTTTGTTGAGGAGTTTTGCATCTGTGTTCATCAGTGAGATTGGCCTGTAGTTTTCTTTCTTTGTGACATCTTTGTTTTGGTATCAGAGTGATGGTAGCCTCATAGACTGAGTTTGGGAGTGTTCCTCCATCTGCTGTATTTTGGAAGTGTTTGAGAATGATAGATGTTAGCTCTTCTCTAAATGTTTGGTAGAATTCGCCTGTGAAGCCATGTTGTCCTTGGCTTTTGTTTGTTGGAAGATTTTTAATCACAGTCTCAATTTCAGTGCTTGTGATTGGTCTGTTCATATTTTCTGTTTCTTCCTGGTTCAGTCTCGGACGGTTGTGCATTTCTAAGAATTTTTTCATTTCTTCCAGGTTGTCCATTTTATTGGCATATAGTTGCTTGTAGTCATCTCTCATGATCCTTTGTATTTCTGCAGTGTCAGTTGTTACTTCTCCTTTTTCATTGCTAATTCTATTGATTTGAGTCTTCTCCCGTTTTTTCCTTGATAAGTCTGGCTAATGGTTTATCAATTTTGTTTATCTTCTCAAAGAACCAGCTTTTAGTTTTATTGATCTTTGCTATTGTTTCCTTCATTTGTTTTTCATTTACTTCTGATCTGATCTGTATGATTTCTTTCCATCTTCTGACATGGGGGTTGTTTTTGTTCTTCTTTTTCTAATTGCTTTCGGAGTAAGATTAGGTTGTGTATTTGAGACGTTTCTTGTTTCTTAAGGTAAGCTAGTATAGCTATAAACTTTCCTCTTAGAACTGCTTTTGCTGCATCCCATAGGTTTTGGGTCATTGTGTTTTCATTGTCATTTGTTTCTAGGTATTTTTTGATTTCCTCTTTGATTTCTTCAGTGATCTCTTGGTTATTAAGTAGTGTGTTGTTTAGCGTCCATGTGTTTGTATTTCTTACACATTTTTTCCTGTAATTGATATCTAGTCTCATAGCATTGTGGTTGGAAAAGATACTTGATACGATTTCAGTTTTCTTAAATTTACCGAGACTTGATCTGTGACCCAAGGTATGATCTATCCTGGAGAATGTTCCATGAGCACTTGAGAAGAATGTGTATTCTGTTGTTTTTGGATGGAATGTCCTATAAATAGCAGTTAAGTCCATCTTGTCTAATGTATCATTTAAAGCTTGTGTTTCCTTATACTTTCACATTGGATGATCTGTCCATTGGTGAAAGTGGGGTGTTAACGTCCCCTACTATGATTGTGTTGCTGTCGATTTCCCGTTTTATGGCTGTTAGTATTTGCCTTATGTATTGAGGTACTCCTATGTTGGGTGCATAAACATTTACAATTGTTTTATTTTTTTCTTGGATTGATCCCTTGATCATTACGTAGTGTCCTCT
The DNA here is from genome assembly GCF_963455315.2 of Globicephala melas. Classification (NCBI taxonomy): domain Eukaryota; kingdom Metazoa; phylum Chordata; class Mammalia; order Artiodactyla; family Delphinidae; genus Globicephala; species Globicephala melas. The sequence continues at coordinate 86,442,249 of NC_083324.2, read as the reverse complement.
TTGTCTCTTGTAATAGTCTTTATTTTAAAGTCTGTTTAGTCTGTTATGAAAATTGCTACTCCAGCTTTCTTTTGATTTCCATTTGCATGGAATATCTTTTTCCATCCCCTCACTTTCAGTCTGTATGGGTCCCTACGTCTGAAGTGGGTCTCTTGTAGACAGCATACATATGAGTCTTGTTTTTGTATCCATTCAGCCAGTCTGTGTCTTTTGGTTGGAGCATTTAATCCATTTACATTTAAGGTAATTATAGGTATGTATGTTCCTATTACCATTTTCTTAATTGTTTTGGGTTTTTTATTGTAGGTCTTTTCCTTCTCTTGTGTTTCCTGCCTGGAGAAGTTCCTTAGCCTTTGTTGTAGAGCTGATTCGGTGGTGGTGAATTCTCTTAGCTTTTGCTTGTCGGTAAAGCTTTGAATTTCTCCGTCAAATCTGAATGAGATCCTTTTTGGGTAGAGTAATCTTGGTTGTAGGCTGTTTTCTTTCATCACTTTAAATATGTCCTGCCACTCCCTTTGGCTTGCAGAGTTTCTGCTGAAAGATCAACTGTTAACCTTATTTGGATTCCCTTATGTGTTAATTGTTGTTTTTCCCTTGTTGCTTTTAATATTTGTTCTTTGTATTTAATTTTTTTTTTTTTTTTTGTGGTACAAGGGCCTCTCACTGTTGTGGCCTCTCCCGCTGCGGAGCACAGGCTCCGTATGCGCAGGCTCAGCGGCCATGGCTTACGGGCCCTGCCTCTTCGTGGCATGTGGGATCTTCCCGGACCAGGGCATGAACCCGCGTCCCCTGCATCGGCAAGCAGACTCCCAACCACTGCGCCACCAGGGAAGCCCTGTTTTTTGTATTTAATTTTTGATAGTTTGATTAATATGTGTCTTGGTGTGTTTCTCCTTGGATTTATCCTGTATGGGACTCTCTGTGCTTCCTGGACTTGATTAACTATTTCCTTGCCCATATTAGGGAAGTTTTCAACTATAATCATTTCAAATATTTTCTCAGTCCCTTTCTTTTTCTCTTCTTCTTCTGGGACCCCTATATTTCAAATGTTGGTGCATTTAATGTTGTCCGAGAGGTCTCTGAGACTGTCCTCAATTCTTTTTTCTTTATTCTCCTCTGCAGTAGTTATTTCCACTATTTTATTTTCCAGGTCACTTGTCCGTTCTTCTGCCTCAGTTATTCTGCTATTGATCTCTTCTAGAGAATTTTTAATTTCATTTATTGTGTTGTTCGTCTGCTCTTTAGTTCTTCTAGGTCCTTGTTAAAGGTTTCTTGTATTTTCTTCATTCTATTTCCAAGATTTTGGATCATCTTTACTATCATTATTCTGAATTCTTTTTCAGGTAGACTGCCTATTTCCTCTTCATTTGTTAGGTCTGGTGGGTTTTTGCGTTGCTCCTTCATCTGCTGTGTGTTTCTCTGTCTTCTCATTTTGCTTATCTTACTGTGTTTGGGGTCTTCTGTTTGCAGGCTGCAGGTTCATAGTTTCCGTTGTTGTTGGTGTCTGTCCGCAGTGGTTAAGGTTGGTTCAGTGGGTTGTGTAGGCTTCCTGGTGGAGGGGACTAGTGTCTGTGTTCTGGTGGATGAGGCTGGATATTGTCTTTCTGGTGGGCAGGTCCACGTCCGGTGGTGTGTTTTGGGATGTCTGTGGCCTTATTATGATTTTAGGCAGCCTCTGTGCTAATGGATGGGGTTGTGTTCCTGTCTTGCTAGTTGTTTGGCATAGGGTGTCCAGCACTGTAGCTTGCTGATCGTTGAGTGGATCTGGGTGCTGGTGTTGAGATGGAGATCTCTGGGAGATTTTCGCTGTTTTATATTACGTGGAGCTGGGAGGTCTCTTGTGGACCAGTGTCCTGAAGTTGGCTCTCGCTACTCAGTGGCACACCCCTGATGCCTGGCTGGACCACCAAGAGCCTGTCCTCCACACGGCTCAGAATGAAAGGGAGGAAAAAAAAGAAAGAAAGTAAGAAAGAAGCTAAAATAAAATAAAGTTATTAAAAATAATAATTATTAAGAAAAAAATATTTTTAAGTAAAAAAAAAAAAAATTAAAAAACGGCCAGACAGAACCCTAGGACAAATGGTAAAAGCAAAGCTATACAGACAAAATCACACACGGAAGCATACACATACACACTCACAAAAAGAGAAAAAGGAAAAGAAAATAATATTATTGCTCCCAAAGTCCACCTCCTCAATTTGGGATGGTTCGTTGTCTATTTAGGTATTCCACAGATGCAGGGTATATCAAGTTGATTGTGGAGCTTTAATCCGCTGCTTCTGAGGCTGCAGGGAGAGATTTCCCGTTCTCTTCTCTGTTCGCACAGCTCCCGGGGCTGAGCTTTGGATTTGGCCCCGCCTGTGTGTGTAGGTCGCCTGAGGGCGTCTGTTTTTCTCTCAGACAGGACGGAAGGGGTTAAAGGAGCAGCTGATTCGGGGGCTCTGGCTCACTCAGGCCGGCGGGAAGGGATGGGTACGGATGCGGGTCGAGCCTGCGGCGGCAGAGGCCAGCGTGAAGTTGCATCAGTGTGAGGCGCGCCGTGCGTTCTCCCGGGGGAGTTGTCCCTGGATCCTGGGACCCTGGCAGTGGCGGGCTGCACAGGCTCCCCGGAAGCGGGGGTGTGGAGAGTGACCTGTGCTCGCACACAGGCTTCTTGGGGGCGGCAGCAGCAGCCTTAGCGTCTCATGCCTGTCTCTGGGGTCCGCGCTTTTAGTCGCGGCTCGCGCCCGTCTCTGGAGCTCCTTTAAGCAGCGCTCTGAATCCCCTCTCCTCGCGCACCAGGAAACACAGAGGCAAGAAAAAGTCTCTTGCCTCTTCGGCAGCTCCAGACTTTTTCCCGGACTCCATCCTGCCTAGCTGTGGCGCACTAGCCCGTTCAGTTTGTGTTCAAGCGGCCAACCCCAGTCAGCTCCCAGCCCCGCCAGCCCTGGCGGGTGAGCAGACAAGCCTCTCCGGCTGGTGAGTGCTGGTCGGCACCGATCCTCCGTGCAGGAATCTCTCCGCTTTGCCCTCCACACTCCTGTTGCTGTGCTCTCCTCCGTGGCTTCGAAGGTTCCCCCCTCCACCACCCGCAGTCTCCGCCTGCGAAGGGGCTTCCTCCGTAGTTTCTTTGAGAATTTACCATGTGTTATATATGTTTTAGTTGCCTTTAATATTTTTCTTTTATCATGGTGGAATTTAGATGCCTTAGGATATGATATTTGGTAATGGATATCAGAACATAGTAAAATCGTGTATATTAGTCTAGCAAATTTTGACTTTGTATATCGAAGTTGGATGATCTAAGGCTTCTTGGTTTCAAATCCTAGCCTCACACCTAATTAGTAGCCTTTAATAAGTTACTTAGCCTCATTCTGCCTCAGTTTCTTAATGTGTAAAAGAAGGTCGATAAAAACATGAACCTCAAAAGGTTGCTCTAAGGATTGAAAGTGATTTAATACATCTAGAGTGCTTAGTGCCTTGCAGACAGTAAGCATTGTGCAACTGTTAGCTTACTATTATTATTATGTCAGCAATAGTGTTGTGTTTTTAAGAATCTGTACTTGACGCTAACACATATATATGGAATCTAAAAAAAAATGGTTCTGATGAACCTAGGGGAGGGACAGGAGTAAAGATGCAGACATAGAGAATGGACTTGAGGACACGGGGAGGGGGAAGGGTAAGCTGGGACGAAGTGAGAGAGTGGCGTGGACATATATACACTACCAAATGTAAAATAGATAGCTAGTGGGAAGCAGCCGCGTAGCACAGGGAGATCTGCTCTGTGCTTTGTGACCACCTAGAGGGGTGGGATAGGGAGGGAGGGAGGGAGATTCAAGAGGAAGGGGATATGGGGATTATGTATACATATAGCTGAATCACTTTAATATACAGCAGAAACTCACACAACAATGTAAAGCAATTATACTCCAATAAAGATGTTAAAAAAAATCTGTACTTGAAAGATTATTTCTTTGCACACTGTATACAGATTAAACAATTTAAAATAAAATGTTTATTACTTTGGAAATCGAGTTATTGGGGAACATTGTGAGGCTTTTTAATACGTATTAGCAGATTTGTCTTCAGAAAAGTTATACTAATTTGCACTCTCATCAGCAACCTCTAGAGCCCCTGGAAATGGAATTAGTGACCCAAATTAGAATGATTTTATCTTGATAAATTTTAAAATGAACCAGTTTTCCCCACTTAATCTAGAAAAAAATGTTAAATAGGACAGGAGATATTTGGAAATATAAGAAAGAATTTTCCAGTAGGATCTGTTGGAAGCCAACAAAATAAACATTTAAGGATAGGTAAGAAATCTACTCTGGGAAATACTAATAAACAGCATTTCCTATCATTTGTTTTGTACTCTTTGGGAGTTGTGGGTGCTCAGGTACCTGGTCTGATCTCCAACATTTGGATAAACTATCTTACTGTATTGCATCGGTTGATTCTTTTAAACAAAGGTAACATTCCATACCTTTGTGTCTGCCTGTATGACTAGCCCTACTGGGGAGCCAGAGGCTTCTTATGATTCACTTTTGCCTTCATCAAAGGGTGGCTTCTTTAGGATCATATGCCCCATGTGTATCCCCACCTCTTGGGAAGGAAGTTCTCCTTAACTGGTATATGGCTTTTCTGTAAAACATTCTCCTTTAGTGTTCCCATTCGAGTTTTGTTTTTGTTTTTGTTTTTTGCGGTACGCGGGCCTCTCACTGTTGTGGCCTCTCCCGTTGTGGAGCACAGGCTCCGGACGCGCAGGCCCAGCGGCCATGGCCCACGGGCCCAGCCACTTCGCGGCATGTGGGATCTTCCCGGACCGGGGCATGAACCCGCATCCCCTGCATTGGCAGGCGGACTCTCAACCACTGCGCCACCAGGGAAGACCCATTCGAGTTTTTAAATTGAAATATTTCTTCCATTTGAGGTACATTTTTCCTTCTTATCCTAATGTTTCTGAAAACAGCATGATTCTTTAGAAAGGATTAAATTCTGTATTTAATTGGGATAGCTTTTATCACTCCTTGTCCCAAAAAAGAAAGGAAAAGAGCTTTTATTGAATCAGTAGGGGTTCTTACAATCATTCAAGGAAATAGGTGTAATATGTATGAAGGAGAATGATGTACACTAAACAAACCATTGTGCACCTGAGTCTTGAGTGGGAAAAGCTTTCCTCTTGGAGGTTTTGGTGGTTGGCTTGATAGCTAGTGACTTTACGTTAGGGACCTGCTGGTTCCCTCATTTTTTTTGGAGGGGGGATGCTGCCCGGTGTGACATTTAGGATCTTAGTTCCCCAACCAGGGATGGAACCTGTGACCCCTGCAGTGGAAGCACTGAGTCCTAACCACTGGACCACCAGAGAAGTCCCTGGTCCCCTCATTTTATCTCTGATATATGGTATTTTGTCTTGGCCCTGCTTTAGGTATAATTGCCAAAGGGGAGACATAGGCATTGGCTTTTACTTATTCGATCATTATAATGCTAATTGGAATTGTAGCTCTCACATTTAGAGGATTTGTTGAGGTGAAAATGGTGAGTAATTGGGAATTCCCTGGCAGTCAAGCAGTTGGGACTCCCTGCTTTCACTGCCAGGGGCCCCGGGTTAGATCCCTGGTCAGGGAAATAGAATCCCACAAGCCACCTGGTGCGGCCAAAAAAAAAAAAAAACAAAGTTGGGTAATTGCATAAATGCTTAGGCTTTACTTTTCCATTTCAATTTAAAACACCTCCTCTCTCTTCATTATGTAATTACACCATTATTTGACCCAAACAATTTATTTTCCTACACAGGTTAGAAAATTATCTGAGTTTAGCGTTCTAGTTTCAACACAGTTGAAATATAAGACTTTTTTTTTTTCTGTTCCCAGGATGTTTTGACCCATGTTCGAACAATACCTTTTATCCTAGGCGCCAAAATATGGTACCTGTTATATGTTATAGAATTAGTTTCTGCCAGTGTTTCCTGTGAGATTTCACGCCGGCAGACGTCAGCCTCCAGAGCCACTAAGGAAGCAAAAACAATACCTCTCTGCTGATACTCCTTTACTTTTCAATATAGTTTGAGGTTCATTATTCAGTTTTTTCGGTTCATTTTTTTTTTTGGTTGGTATAATTGTGTGTGGTTAGTCAAACTTTGAGGAGATTAACTCTTAGATAAGTCTTTGCTAGAGATCACTTCCCGTATGTTATCCTTAAGAATACTCAAAAGTGAAGATTTAGTTTTCCTTAGTTTAATAGGAGATAAGTGTTAACTATTAAGCCACAGGAAGTAAATTGTTATTTCTAATATTATCACCAAGTAAATTTGGCTTCAACTCAAGCATATAAAAATAGTACTACGTTTTACAAATGCATATGCCTTGGTTCCATTTTTGCAGATTCTGATTCAGTAAGTTTGGAAAGGGGGCCAGGTACCTGTATGTAAAAAAAAAAAAAGTCAAACACAAACTCAGAGATGCAGTGAATATTTATGAGTGCAAGTGGCGAAACTGTGTGTGTGTGTGTGTGTGTGTGTGTCTGTGTACTTGTGTGTTTGTGCTTTACATACAAATACATATCTACTTGATTATGTTACTTTAAAGAGTATTTGTTATTGCTTCTTTGACCTTACCGTATGTTAGGAATATGTCCTACATGGCAGAATTGTATTTTAAAAGGAAGAATTATATGTATATATTTATAAACCTAAATACACACATAATATGTAAACATAATATATATGTAAATGTATATATGATTTACACACCCACTGTATAAATAAAGTCCCCTACCATGGTAGCAGATAAATAGTTGTCGTCAGAGTTCCTATTTCTTTTTCCGCTTGGACATAAGTTAATTCAGATCAGCAGCACAGAGTAACTTTGTATGGGTTCTCCAGTTCTAATGGCCAATCAGGTAGTTTTGCTTCACTAGCAAATATTATTTGGTGGCTACAGCTACCTCCACTGCTGTCTTTGAAAGGTATAGAGATAATAGCTTAGTCTTAATTGTTTGTACTGCTGTCATTGTTTTATAAAACTAAAAATAACAATGTAGGCGGAATAAAAGAAGAATTTTGGAAAAGTACGTGCTCTGTGGTTGTCAGAATTTCCTCATCTTTCACCATGCTATTTTGGTAAACATACTCAGAAAACAGTTGTTGCTGTTATGGGGGTGGGACTTTGTCCCCCAGGGAGTAAACCACTAGCTATAAATAGAACACATTGAAAATCCAACTGTGACTATTATTGTGGCTTATTAATTATATTCTATGTTTGTATCAGTTGACATGTTACTCGATTTAGGCTAATATTCAGGTAAAGCCATTTTTCTGCTATTTTTGCCTGTACCTCTTCAATTCTAAAGATTATCATAGACCAAAGAAGACATGAAGATGGCCAAAAAGCACATGAAAAGATGCTCAACATCACTAATTATCGGAGAAATGGAAATCAGAGCTACAATGAGGTATCACCTCACACCAGGCAGAATGGCCACCATCAAAAAGTCTACAAGCAATAAATGCTGGAGAGGGTGTGGAGAAAAGAGAACCCTCCTGCACTGTTGGAAATCCACTTCCAGAAATATAAAATGGTCAAGCACACAGTGAATCACATACATACAAGTATAACCTGTTCAGCTCAATTCAGAACTACTTGAAACTGTGTGTGTCAGATATCATCCATTTAAAGTTACTTTTCCCATGAGAATATCAAGCTTTTATTTTATGTGACTTATAGGTTATAATGTTATTATGTAAACATTCAAGGAATGGAGTGATAAATTACTCCTATTAATAATAATAGTAGGTGCTAACATTGTTGAAGTGCATTCATTGTTGAATACTACATTTAGTAACACTGAAGACTTAAAGAGAAATCAAATATTTTATTTTATATCAGATTTTAATATTTTATATATTTTAAAATATAAATATATCTTATTATAATAAAAATATTAAAATTTAAAACATTTTAAAATATAAAAATATACAAACACAATAGGGTAGTTTAGCTTTTTAAAAAAATGTCTTTACTTGGCAAAATAGAAAGTTTGCGCCCTATTTGGTTGCCAGTTTTAAGTGTGTGCATTTTAAATTTATTGCTCTGTGACATCTTAAGGTCTGGGAACTATTGATGGAAAATGTATGTTGAAAATGGATAAATGAAATCATTGGTTCTTAATGGATACTTTGGCCCTTTGATTTCTCTTGTCAGACGGTCTATTTGGTTTGGTGTACACATTGTACTGTGTTTATATCCTGTGTAGGGTCCCTGGCCTTACAGTTTTAGTCTCCAAGCTTTAGTTTCCTGTTCCCAACTGCCTGATCTTGAAGACAGGAGTGCAGATCCTTTTGCCTACCAAGATCCATGGTATCTCCCCATCCCTCTCCATTCCTGGCTTCCCTTTCCCTGCTTCATTGTATCTTTCTGGATGTGTTTCTAAGCAGGTAGAATTAATAATTGCCAGCCCATTTTCTGCTAAGCACTGCTCCCGACTCTGTAACAAAGTATTGGCTTGACATCTGGTCTGGTTCATTATGAAATCACCCATAACTGAGTATTTGTTGATATTCTAATAGTATACAAGTTACTGTGTTAGATACTACGATAGTAAGACGAGTAAGATACATGCCTATTTTTTTAAATAAACTATAATCTCCTATGCATTAAGCCCACAAATAATCATGTATTCTTTTAAAAAAATTTTGGTATACCACAAGTAACATAAAAGTTTCCATCGGGTTCTTCCCTGGTGGCGCAGTGGTTGGGAGTCCGCCTGCCGATGCAGGGGACACGGGTTCGTGCCCCGGTCCGGGGAGATCCCACATGCCGCAGAGCGGCTGGGCCCGTGAGCCATGGCCGCTGAGCCTGTGCGTCCGGAGCCTGTGCTCCTCAACGGGAGAGGCCACAACAGTGAGAGGCCCGCGTACCGCAAAAAAAAAAAAAAAAAAAAAAAAGTTGCCATCGTAACCATTTTGCCACCTTAACCATTTTTAAGTGTACAGTTCAGTGGTATTAAATACATTCACATTGCTGTGCAGCCATCACCAACATCCAGCCCCATAAGTCTTTTTGTCTTGTAAAATTGAAACTCTAGACTCATTAAACAATAACTCCCCATTTTCCCCCTCTCCCCAGGCCCTGGAAACCACCATTTTACTTTCTGTCTCTATGAATTTGACTACTCCAGGTACTTTCGTATAAGTGGAATCAAGTCTTTTTGTGACTTGCTTATTTCACTTAGCATAAAGTCCTCAAAGTTCATTCATTTTGTAGTGTATTGCAGAATGTTCTTCCTTTTAAAGGCTGAATAATATTCCATTGATTTTGCTTATCCATTCGTCCATCGATGGACACTTGGGTTGATTCCATATTTTATTGATTGTAAATAACATTGCTGTTGCCATGAATATGATTGTACAAATATTTCTTCAAGACCCTGCTTTCAATTCTTTTGTGTATATATCTAGAAGTGGAACTGCTGGATCATATATGGTAATTCTACTTTTAATTTTCTGAGGAAACACCATACTGTATTCCACAGTGGGTACCATTTTACATTCCCACCAGCAGTGCACAAGGATTCTGGTTTCTCCACATTTTCTCCAACACTTGTTCTTTTGTTTTTTTGGTAATAGCAATCCTAATTGGTGTGAGGTGGTATCTCGTTGGAGTTTTGACTCTTATTTCCCTACTGATTCAGTGATGTTGAGTATCTTTTCATGTGCTTATTGGGCATTCATAGATCTTCTTTGGAGAAATGTCTACTCAAGTCCTTTGCCCATTTTTGAATTGGGTTGTTTGGGTTTTTGATATTGTTGTTGAGTTTTTGGAGTTCTCTATATATTCTGGGTATTATCCTTTTTCAGGTGTATAGTTGGCAAATATTATCTCCATTTCTGTGGGTTGCCTTTTTACTTTGTTGATAATGATGCAAAAAATTAAAAACTTTTCCTGAAGTCCTTTGTCTGTTTTCTTAAGTTGTCTGTGCCTTTGATGTCATGTCCAAGAAATCATTGCCAAGTCCAGTGTTGTGAAGCTTTTGTCCTTGGTTTTTTTCTAAGAGGTTTATTATTTTAGGTCTTACATGTAGGTCCTTGATCCATTTTGAGTTAATTTTTGTATACAGTGTTAGGTAAAGGTCCAACTTTATTCTTTTGCATATGGCTATCTAGTTTTCCCAGCATCATTTGTTGAAAAGACTGTCCTCATCTCATTGAATGGTCTTTACACTCTTGTCAAAAATCATCTGACCATATACAAGAGGGTTTATTTTGGGGCTCTCTGTTTTATTCCACTAGTTTATATTTCTGTGTTATGTCAATACTGCACTGTTTTAATGTAGCTTTATAGAAAGTTTTCGAAATCAGGAGCTGTGAGTCCTCCAGTTTTTTTTTTTTTTCAAGATTGTTTTGGCTGTTTGGGGTACCTTGAGATTTCATATGAATTCTGGGATAGATTTTCTATTGCTGCAAAAAATGTCATTGGAATTTTGAAAGGAATTGCACTGAATCTTTAGATCACTATGGGTAATATTGACATTTTAATGATATTAAGTCTTTTAATCTATGAATATGAGGTGTATTCCCCTTTATTTATGTCTTCTTCAATTTCTTTCAGCAGTGTTTTGTAGTTTTCATTGCATAAGTCTCACAACGCTTTGGTTAAGTTAATTTGTAGGTATCTTATTCTTTTTGATGCTATTGTAAATAGCACCATCTGCAAACAGATTCTACTTGGATGCCCCTTCTTTCTTTTACTTGCCTAATTGATCAAGCTAGAACTTCCAGTATTATGTTGAAGTGGTGAAAGTAGGCATCCTTGCCTTGTTCCTCATCTTAGAGGAAAAGCTTTCAGTTGTTTATCACTGCAAATGAGGTTCTTTGTGGGTTTTTCACATATAGCTTTTATTATGTTGAGGGAGTTCCTATTTCTAGTTTGTTGATTGTTTTTATAATGAAAAGATGTTGAATTTTGTCAAATGCTTTTTTTCTACATCAATTCATATGACCATGTTTTCTTTTTTTTCTCCTTCATTCTGTTGATATGGCATTTACATTGATCGATTCACACTGTTGAACCATCCTTGCATTCCAGGAATAAATCCCACTTGGTCATGGTGTGCAATTCTTTTAATGTGCTGCTGAATTCTGTTTGCTAGCATCTTTTTTGTTGAGGATTTTTGCATTGATATTCATAAGGGATATTGGTCTGTGGTTTTGTTTTCTTTCAGTGTCTTTGTATGGCTTGAGTATCAAGGTAATCTTGCCCTCAGAGAATGAGTTCGAAAATGTTCCCTTCTGTTCAGTTTTTGGAAAAGTTTGAGAGGAATTGGTATTAGTTCTTCTCTAAATGTTTGATAGAATTCACCAGTGAAGTAATCAGGTTCAGAGCTTTTATTTGTTGGGAGATTTTTGATCACTGATTCAAGCTCTGTACTAGTTACAGATATATTTAGATTTTCTGTTTCTTCATGGTTTAGTCTGGGTAGTTTTTTTGTTTCCAGGAATTTGTTCTTATCAACTAGGTAATACAATTTGTTGGTGTACAATTGTTCATGTCACTCCCTTATAATCCTTTTTATTTCTTTAGAATGAGTAGTAATATCCCACTTTCATTTCTGATTATACTAGAGTCTCCTCTTTTTTTTTTTTTTTTTTTGTCTATTTTTTTGTTTTGTGCGGTACGCGGGCCTCTCACTGTTGTGGCCTCTCCCGTTGAGGAGCACAGGCTCCGGACGCGCAGGCTCAGCGGCCATGGCTCACGGGCCCAGCCGCTCCGTGGCATGTGGGATCTTCCCGGACCAGGGCACGAACCCATGTCCCCTGCATCAGCAGGCGGACTCTCAACCACTGCGCCACCAGGGAAGCCCTAGAGTCTCCTCTTTTTGTTCTTAGTCCATCTAGCTAAAGGTTTGTCAATTTTATTGATCTTTTCTGAAGAATCAACTTTCAGTTTTGTTGATTTTCTCTTTTGTTTTTCTATTCTCTATTTTGTTTACCTTTTCTAAAATCTTTATTTCCTTCATTCTGCCAGCTTTGATTTTAGTTTATTCTTCTTTTTCTGTATACTTACATTGTAATGTTGGGTATTGATATGAGATCTTTCTTTTTTAAGTGTTTATAGCTAGCTTTGAAATTTCCCCATGGAACTCCTTTATCTGCCTCCCGTAAGTTTTGGTGTGTGGTGTTTGTTTTTGTTCATCTCTAAGTATTTTCTAATTTCTTTTGTGATTTCTTTTCTGATTCGTAGGTTATTTAAAAGTGTGTTGCTTAATTTCCACAATTTTGTGAATTTTCCCTCTTCTTTTTGTTACTTATTTCTGACTTCATTCTCTTGTGGTCAGAGAAGAAACTTTGTATGATATCTATCTTTTAAAATATTTGGGGGACTTCCCTGGTAGTCCAGTGGTTAAGACTTTGCCTTCCAATACAGGGGGTGTGGGTTCGACCCCTGGTCAGGGAGCTAAGATCCCACATGCCTTTCGGCCAAAAAACCAAAAAACATAACACAGAAGCAATATTGTAACATACTGAATAAAGACTTTAAAAAAATGGTCCACATCAAAAAAAAATCTTAAAAAAAATAAAGTATTTGGAGTCTTAATTTGTGGTTATATGGTCTGTTCTGGAAAATGTCCTATGTTTATTTCGTTGTTGTTGGGCAATTTGCCATTCAAATCTTCCCTTGGAAGTTGCTAGCCTTCAGCTGACTCCAGAGTTCCAAAATAGTTACACCAGACAGATTCTGCCAGTGCAGTTGTTGTCTAGGTGGGGAGGCAGATTCCTGGAGCTTCCCACTGTGCCATCTTCCCATAATCCTTCCCAACAATCACGTATTCTTACCTAGAGTAAGTTATTGTATCTTAAGAGAAGTAGAGTACAATCAGTGATCAAAGAATTTCAGATAAGATTGATTGCATCTTTCACTTGGCCATCTATGCAACTTTGCTAGTTTTTAAATCCCTTTCGGCCTCACTTTCCTGTATGAAAATTAAGGATAATGATACTTATATCAAGATTGTTGTGAGGATAAATGAAACAATATAAGTGTATGGCTGAGTGTCTGGCGAGCATTCAGCAACCATCTTTTACTCTTATTAGCACCTCCCACACCCCAAATGATTTTAAAGCTTGTGATGATTTTTTTTTTTTTTTTTTTTTGCGGTTCGCGGGCCTCTTACTGTTGTGGCCTCTCCCGTCGCGGAGCACAGGCTCTGGATGCGCAGGCTCAGCGGATGGCTCACGGGCCCAGCCGCTCCGCGGCATGTGGGATCTTCCCGGACCGGGGCACGAACCCGCGTCCCCTGCATCGGCAGGCGGACTCTCAACCACTGCACCACCAGGGAAGCCCTTGTGATGATTTTTATAGAGATTGATGGGTGATGATGATAAGGATATCTCTTTCAGGTAAAGGGAATGAGAAATAAGGGTACAGAGTTTAAATATGATGGCACAAGTTTTTGAAACAAAGGGTATAGCACAGCAGCTAATGGGGGTAGGATAAGGAAAAAATATAGCTGCAATTGTTTTTGAATTTTGTACAGATAGAAGGGTTAGCAGCTGGGTTCCCAGACCTACCTCTGACCCCCCCCTCCCCTCCCCCCCAGATGAAAAGGAACTCCACAAAGGGCACAATTACAGTTAAAGACAGAGGTGGTAATTATTAGAATGAATTTTTGGAGTAGGAGATTGAGATTGGAGATCGAGGCAGTAACTCAGGTGGAGAGATTTGTTACATTGGAGGAGTCCTGGCCACAGGAAGCTTAAAGAATTTAGGATATATTCTGCTAGTTTTTCAGGTGTTATTTTTCCTTTGCTTTTTCAGGATTTTGATCTTGGCAAATAGGAATTATAATTTGAAGCTCCAATCACATTTTGCTAAGAGTATCTCTTGTATTTATTTAAAAGATCAGAAAGTGTGTAATTTTCCTGGAAATACTTTAAAATACTTTAAAAACCATGATGAGGGCTCACAATAGGCGATATTTAACAGTCACGTCTGGCACAGCCTACTGTGTGTGAACCTTCTATTTCTTGAGTGTTTGTTTTTTCTTTGCTTCAGGAGGCTTCCATATGGAAGGCCACAATATGATTTTTCCAAGGTTTTGCTCTATGAAGGGCTTATTTTGTAAAGTTTGAAGCTTTCAGAAAGATAATGCTCTGTCAACTGATTAAAAATAAATAAGGATTAAATTATGTGAGTGGCACAGAATGTTAGTTTGAAGTGTTAATGTTATTGTTAAAACAATAGTTTCTGCATATTTCAAATTATCTTTGACCCTAAGCAGAGAGAAGCAGAATCCTGAGTCACATAAGCTTTTTTTCGCCTTAAAAAAAGTGATATTAGTGTGGGTGAAACTTTAAAAGTATAACTCTGATTTTTAAATTATTCCCAAACTTCTGATATCTAAAGATGCTCTTTAGAAGAAAAAGCCTAATGTATTAAATTAAATTAAACTTTTAATTAAACTTTTAATTTTTCTTTGCTTTATGTGGTTTTGCTATCAAACTGGCATGTTGTTGTGCATTTGAACCCTTTGAAATATTTTTATTTTTAATTTTAATTGTGAAAATTTATTGTTATTTCACATATTTAGTTTCTGTAATTTAAAAATATTCTACCACAGATGCTTTTTAAGACTTGAGTTATACTGCTATATTAAATGCCCAGTCTGTCTCTGCTTCTGAGGTTTTTAGTTATTTCTTGGCCTGTGGCCATATAACAACCTGTACAAAGATGAGTAGGTAGGGTGTGCTACCTTTATGCTTCTATCACAACAGGCTATGTCTGTTCAGGATTTTGCCTCTTCCTTGCAGTTCAACAGCCATCTCTTTTTGGTTTTGGCTTTCAACAGTCAACCTTCAAAGATCTTTTGTTTTGTGACGGTTAAAGAAACTGGCTCAGTGTTCTTACTCTTAGACAATTATTTAATTGTTTACAGATAACTGAAACTACTAAAGGTTTCTATGATGAATCCTTTTATTTTGTTGGAGGCTTGTCATGTCGAAATGATTGGTCATCATAATTCCTGGTGTTTGAGAAGATTGTTTTTAAGCCAAATAGCATCAAAAAGCTCTTTCTTTCTTTTCTGATTTTGTATTGGATATTTTTCCTGTGTATTATAACAAATATCTCTCCTTTTTAAATTGAAGACATAGCAGATTTAATGCTTGATTAGTGCTGTTATAACATGCTTATAGAAATGCTCTCTATAGAAATTTTCACTTTATTGAAATAATATGAAGTATTACTTTGGTAATTGCAGATAAGGATGAACCCATCTTATACAATAAAGAGTTTAGAACTTCAAAAGTATATCACATCAACAACTCTAATTAACCCCAAGGGAGCAATTTAGTGAAGAATATTTTGAATTCTTAATGTACTATTTATACTTACTGGCTTATTTTGATTATTATAAATGTTTCCAAATATCAGCTTGTTTTATTTAAATGTTTTAGTACATTTTCATGAGTGATTTTCCATGGAGGGGGGAATACATTTCCACCTTTATTAAGTGAGCCAGTAGGAAAACATGATTTCGTTTCCATAGTTGATTTAAGTCAACCTATCAGCAACACATCTGTTCCATAAAGTTAGGTACCCCTGGAACATGATAGTGCATAATTAATTCCTTACAGAATTGTTTAGAACAGTTGCATTAAAGTTACTGATCACTTACTAGGTGCCGGCAGTATTCTAAGTGTTTTATGTGTGTTAATTGATTTATGTTATAAATATTTAAAATACATGTTTCCCTTCTGTTTTCCTTCCCCTTCTCTAGGCTAGTGTCCCTTAAGAAAGTTATTTTTAAGAAATAGCCCAAGTTAGAAATAGTATTAGCTTTTATCGAGATTGTCCACTTAATTTATGGAGCTCTCCATTGGAAATAAGTAGTATCGAGGGTAGAGAGAGCAGATTCCTCAGAACGGTGCCGATTCAACTTGAGTGAATGGCAGTCATGAGGGGGGATCCCAGGTGAATGAATAAGGGGTCTTTTGCATTGAGCCCATCATGAAGCCACCGAGGAGAAGGACAGAGAGAGGAATCAGCTTGGAGGACCTGAGCAGTAGAATTTAAGAACCATGGCAAGACAAACAAGGTGACATATTTTGCCACAGAGCAGCAGTTGGATGAAAAACAGAACTTATAAACAACAACGGTGAAATAACTAGTTTGGGCCAGTGGATGGACAAGAAGCCTAGCCTTAGATTTCCAAAGAATAAAGGAGAGAAACAGGTTTTAAACAAACAGTTCCATACACAGGATGATGAATACCAGCCATATCTTTGAATATATGTGTTGTATTACTTTATATCTCATGTCAGATGATTGCCTGTCTTACTATTATTTCTTATCTGCATTTGTCTATAGCTAGGATATTTGATACATATTTATTCTGGGGAGGCAGCTTGGTATGGAAACAGGAGGGAATTTGAAATTTGGCAGGCTTATATTTGAATTTTAGCTGTTACATGTCTCAGACAAGCTACTTATCTGATTTTCCCCCCACGATTTTACTGATATAATTGCCATATAACATTGTGTAAGTTTAAGATGCACAACACAATTATTTGATATATGTATATATTGTGAAATGTTTACAACAGTTTTAGTTAACATCCCTCGTTTTACATAATTACAGATTTTTTCTTGTAATGAGAACTTTTAAGTTCTGTTTTCTTAACGCTGTTGAGATATATGATACAGAATTGATAACTACAGTCACCATGCTGTACATTACACCCCCAGAATTTATTTATTTTATAACTAGAAGTTTATAACTTTAGACCACCTTCACCCTTTTCCCCCACCTCCCACAAATCTCACCCTCTGGTGATCAACAATATTTTCTTAGTTTCTATGAAGTTGGGTTTTTTCAGATTTTGTATGTTCATTTTAGATTCCACATATAAGTGAGATCATACAGTATTTTTCTTTCTCTGACTCACTTATTTCAGTTAGCATAATGCCCTCAAGATCCATCCATGTTGTTGCTAATGGCAGGTTTTCCTTATTTTTAATAGCTGAATAACATCCCATTGTTTAAACGTATCACATTTTCTTCATCCGTTCATTTGTTGAAGAACAGTTGGGTTGTTTCCATGTTTGGCTATTGTAGATAATGCTGCAATGAAAATGAGTTTGCAGAAACCTCTTTGAGGTAGTGATTTCATCTCCTTTGGAGATAAACCCAGAAATGGAATTGCTGGATCATATAGTAGTTCTATTTTTAATTTTTTGAGGAACCTCTATACTGTTTTTCATGGTGGCAGTACCAATTTACATTCCCACCAATAGTGCACAAGGGTTCCTATTTGTCTACATCCTTGCCAGGTGTTGTTAACTCTTATCTTTTTGATAATAGCCTTTCTATCAAGTGTGAGGTGATACTGTGGTATTGATTTGCATTTTCTTGATGATTAGTGATGTTGAGTATCTTTTCTTGTACCTGTTGGCCATTTGAATATTTTCTTTGGAGAAATGTCCATCCATATTATTTGGATGTCTTAAAATTGGATTATTATTATTTATTATTGAGGTGCATGAGTTTTTAAAAATATATTTTGTATATTAACCCCTTACCAGATATTATGAATCCCTTATTGTAGAGTAGTAATCATATATTATTATGAATTTATTATGAATCAGATATATGGTTTGAAAATATTTTCTTCCATTCTGTTGGTTGCCTTTTCATTTTGTTGATTGTTTCCTTTGCTGTGCAGAAGCTTTTTAGTTCGATGCAGTCCAACTTGCTTGTTTTTGCTTCTGTTACTTGTGCTTTAGGTGTCATATCCAAAAAAATAATTGCCAAGAACAATGTCAAGGAGCTATTTCCCTGTGTTTTCTTCTAGGAGTTTTATGGTTTCTGGACTTACATTTGTCTTTAATCCATTTTGAATTAATTCTTGTCAATTGTATAAGTTAGTGATAGTTTCATTCTTTTGCATGTGAATATCCAATTTTCCCAGCACTATTTGTTGAATAGACTATCTTTTCTCCATTGAGTATTCTTGGCTCCTTTGTCAAATGTTAGTTGACTGTATATGCGTGAGTTTATTCCTGGGCTCTCAATTCTTTTATGTTGGTCTATTTGCCTGTTTTTACACCAGCACCTACTGTTTTGATTACTATAGCTCTGTAATATAGTTTGAAATCAGGAACTGTGATGCCTCCAGCTTTGGTGATTTTTTTTTTTTTCCTTTCATCAATGTCTTAAACTTCTCATTGTACAGCTCTTTCACCTTCTTGGTTACATTAATTCCTGGGTATTTTATTGTTTTTGCTGTTGTAAATGGGATCATGATTTAGTCTTGGTGGGTTGCATTTCTAGCTTATTTATTTACTCTAGCTTGTTCAGTTAGTTGGTGTGTAGTTGTTCATAGTATACAGTATCTTATGCTCCTTTGTTTTTCTGTGGAATGAGCTGTATTATCTGACTTTTTGTTAGCAGATTCTTCATCTGTAAGATGGAGATAGTAACATCAACTCTAGAAGAGTTAAATGAGATAATGTATGTGAAACATCTAGCAAAATGCCTGGTGCTCAATCAGGGCTAAACAAAAGTGAGTTACTCTCCCAAGGAGAAGCCAAAAAAAAAAAACCAGTTTTCTTTTTGCCCTTGTTATGGAACAGATGGAAATTGAAAAGCGAAGACATATAACAATTGGGAGACTGGAACCTCTATTCATAAGAGAGAGGCCACAATTTGTGTGTGTGTGTGTGTATGTGTGTGTGTGTAAATGGCTTAGGAAGAAAGGAATGTTAGCTGTTTAAGAACATGTGGTCAGTTAAAAATCAAAATGTGTGTGTTGTTTCACTTAAGAGCTCCATGCAAAAATAATTAGAAATTAAGCATTACATTGTTGCCTCCTGAGTTCAATGATTTATATGTATTTTAAAGTCATATATTAACAGAATTACACATTGGCCAGTTATAATTATTAAAAGTTGTTTTCCTCTGTTTGAAATTTTAAAGGATTTGTATAATGATGGTCTTTTAAAACCTTGCTATTTATTATAGCAGTTGAGTCATTGAAGAAATGTTATTCTTTGTTTTGTTCAATGTTGTTGAGCCTTATCTTTCTGGCATAAGAATATCTTATTATATGTAATTGTTTTTCTTTAATTTTATAATAAGAAAATTTATTTAAACTATATTTTTAAATTATAAGAGTAGAACAAACATTTTAGGTTTTTTTTTAAATTAATTTGTTTATTTCTGGCTGCATTGGGTCTTCATTGCTGCACGTGGGCTTTCTCTAGTTGCAGCGAGCAGGAGCTACTCTTTGTTGTGGTACGCGGGCTTCTCATTGCGGTGGCTTCTCTTGTTGTGGAGCACAGGCTCTAGGCATGTGGGCTTCAGTAGTTGTGGCACACGGGCTCAGTAGTTTTGGCTCGTGGGCTCTAGAGCTCAGGCTCAGTAGTTCTGGTGCATGGGCTTAGTTGCTCTGCAGCATGTGGGATATTCCCAGACCAGGGCTCAAACCTGTGTCCCCTGCATTGGCAGGCGGATTCTTAACCACTGCGCCACCAGGGAAGTCCAACATTTTAGTTTTTAAAAAACAATTCTGTATCATGTCTGAAGTATTTTGGGAATTAATCCTATTTTTTGATTTTTTTAAATTAATGTTGTCATTATTCTTCTTTACTTTGACTAATATAATCCCAAAGAGCATTCACTGGACATGTTTTAATATTTTTTTCTGATTTCAAGGAGTTAAAAATATTATCTGAAGATTTCTTAGGGTGTACTTTCTTACGAGAATTCTGTACTGCCTATTTATTCTTTTTAAACATTTTATTTATTTATTTGGCTGCATTGGGTCTTTGTTGCTGTGCGCAGGCTTTCTCTAGTTGCAGCGAGCAGGGGCTACTCTTCATTGCAGAGCACAGGCTCTAGGTGCATGGGCTTCAGTAGTTGCAGAACGTGGGCTCAGTAGTTGCAGTGTGCGGGCTCTAGGGTGTGCGGTCTTCAGTAGTTATGGCGTGCGTGCTCAGTAGTTGTGGCTCGCGGGCTCCAGAGCGCAGGCTCAGTAGTTCTGGCACATGGACTTAGTTTCTCCGTGGCATGTGGGATTTTTCCGGACCAGGGATCAAACCCATGTCCCCTGCATTGGCAGGTGGATTCTTAACCAATGTGCCACCAGGGAAGTCCCTGCCTGTTTATTCTTAAATCATTAGTTAAAAGTTAAATGAAAAGCTTTTTCATTTATGAATAATACGGTATATATAAGTGATACTAAAATTTTAGTTTTATGATAGCCAAATAAATGTCATTGGTTTTAAAAAATGTGAATCTTTAATTTGTTTTGATTAACCATTGTAAGCATTTATCATTTTTGTTTCCACATTAATGTGTGCATTTGAAGATAATATGGGATTTGTACAATCTTTCTTGAATAGTTGAAACTTAACAGAATTGCAAATTGCAGATTTTTGTGCCTGGTGGAAATAAAATAAATATGAAGCATGGTAGATATTCATTTTTTATATCTCTTACATAACCTGGCAAATGATACTAAAACAGCACTTTGGTGTATGTTTTGGATATTTTTTCCCATGTTAAGTGTGCACTGTCTTTAAAAATTTAACTTTATTTATTGCTGTCGTTTGAACAGGTGTCTCAATGCTTGTACCTACTGCAAAACTAAACACGCCAGAGGAAATTTGGCCAGTTATCCAGTTGATGAGTTAGTAGATAGAGCCAAACAGTCTTTTCAAGGTAAGAGTTTCTAGAATTCTGTGTGATTATAGTCTTTTCAATAAATTATAATAGTCTTCTAAGTAACAGTTCACTTTAGATACATGCTTCTTTAGCTTTCTGAAGAGTTTACAAATATTTCAGCTTATCTAATAGAAGATGTTACCAGATTCAGGTTATAATATTGACATAACTCCCCTTTCACCACTCATCTGTTTTCTTATGACTCTAAGGTAAGTGACGTATTTTGAAATTCATCACCTATCTTTATATTCCATGGAAGAGACAAAAAAATAAAAATGAAAGCCATGACCTTCTGTTGTGTGTTAATAAGACTTTTGTGGACTGAGTGAAATACTCAAGATTTCTCCCTCTTTCTTTGGTAATTCTTGGTCCATTCAGAATATAGAGCTAATAAGGGTTACCAGGAGTTTTGGAAAGAGAAGGTAGGTTTTACTATGAGCCAGAAGAGAGAACCCTCGTCATCCACAGGACTGCTGTGGGGCAGTAAATATTGGTACTGGTAGAGAGTCCTAATGAGAACAATTTTTGTGTGGGTGGCCAGCTACTTTTGAATCATCACTTGCTGGAAAATGTGATTGCCTAGGTATCTCTCAGCATATAGTAAGACGTATCTGTAACACGAGTCTCAGTTGTGTTGAGTCACAGTTGTGTTGATACCTAACCATAAATTGCCCCTTTTGTCTTGGCTTATAATACGTGTATATAACACTGCTGTGTTTTTATAACCAACATGAGATAATCTATTGTCTCATAATCCTGTGGGTTAGTAGTTATTGGTAATGTACTTTTCCTTTTAGCAAGTAACTTGGAGAGCTACTTTCAGTACTTCACGTCCTGCATCTCAGAATGTATGAGTTCCAAACAAACTTATTCAGTCTAAAGCTTTTATCAACATGAATTTGAAATGCTCTTTATAGCAGAGAGAAAAACACCCTTGAATAATCTAACACGTCTCAACAATTTTTTTTCTACCTTTATATTCTTAGCACAGTCCCCTCCTCTGTTCACATTCAGCTTGTATTGAAAGAAATAAATGGAAACTCACTGACTCTTGCAGTTGTTTGCTTTCAGAGCCAGGTAATTGTCTAATCTTAGGAAAAGTCTGGGTGGTTGTCTTTTCTGCAACATGGCTACTTTAAGGATTTTTCAGAAAGGGCATGAATTTGCACAGAAACCTACTTTATTTGAAAAATGATCCCTTTGCTGGCATTCTTACTTAGTGTTTGTTTTTCCATATATCTGTTGGATAATGGAGATGTTAAAACTATATGATCTATCCACCTAACTCTGCAAATTGGAAGGTATTCAAATTACAAATACAAGTGACTTTGCTGGTTAAGGTGAGCGATTCAAAGAACATATCGGAGGTCAGCAGTGATTTAGTGGCTATTTATAGAGAAAGTATTAGAAGAGGTTTATTTAATACTACTTTCATCATCATCAGTAGATACGGATGTGCTTGGTTATTCCCAACCAAGGAATGTTTGCAATGTAAAGTTTTTCTTTTTCATTTTTTTTGAATTTTATTTTATTTATTTTTTATACAGCAGGTTCTTATTAGTTATCTATTTTATACATATTAGTGTGTATATGTCAATCTCAGTCTCCCAATTCATCCCACCGCCACCACCACCCCGCCTGCCACTTTCCCCCCTTGGTGTCCGTATGTTTGTTCTCTACATCTGTCTCTATTTCTGCCCTGCAAACCGGTTCATCTGTACCATTTTTCTAGATTCCACATATCTGCGTTAATATACGATATTTGTTTTTCTCTTTCTGACTTTTTTCACTCTGTATGACAGTCTCTAGGTCCATCCAAGTCTTTACAAATGACCCAGTTTCATTGCTTTTTACGGCTGAGTAATATTCCATTGTATATATGTACTACCACATCTTCTTTATCCATTCGTCTGTCAGTGGGCATTTAGGTTACTTCCATGACCTGGCTATTGTAAATAGCACTGTAATGAACACTGGGGTGCATGTGTCTTTTTGAATTATGGTTTTCTCTGGGTGTATGCCCAGTAGTAGGTGTAAAATTTTTCTGTTGTCTTGTTATCTGAATATTAGGGTTGAAATGGAAGGCTAGTTTTCGGACTGGCAGGCTCATTTTATTGCTATGTGGAACTGTTACTAAAATATCGAGGTCATAACTTTCTAGGTAAGCCAGTGTGTTTAGGCAATTTTAAGTCCTAAGATGCTCTTTGCCATAGGAGAGTTTGAATTCAAAACAGTGCTCTGCTGCTTACTAGCCACATGATCTGACCAAGGTACTTGACCTATATACAAGCCATGGTTTTCTCATTACTGTGACATTAAGTGTTGCTTGTTGTTTGAATTTGAGATAACTTACATGAAGTAATTGGTTGTGTCCTTATTATGAAGAAGTCATGTTACTTAAACTGAAGGAATTTAAAATAAATCCAACAAGAGAAGTCTAATTTTGAGTGAGAATATTGGAACATCTAATATTGGAACATTTAATGATTAGAATCAAAAGACAAATTTTCTTTTGCTTCTACAATATGTCTTATGAAAAATGTCTCTACAGATAGAAACTAGTATGACAATTACCTTTTATTTTCTTAATTTGAGAATTGCAAATTCATGCTAAGGGTGGTCTTATAATCTCACAATAGGAAATGGCAGTCTATAAGCTCACATTTTAAAGACATTGAGTTAGCAGCATTGTCTTTTTTTTCTGCAGAAGACATTGGGATCATAAGGGTCTTACAGGATTCCTGTGTTTGAGTTTTAAAATTGCGAAGAAGGGACTTCCTTGGTGGTCTAGTGGTTAAGACTCTGCTTCCACTGCAGAAGGCGCAGGTTTGATTCCTGGTCAGGGAACTAAGGTCCCTCATGCCGTGCGGCACAGCCAAAAATTTTTTAAAATAAATAAATAAAATGGCGAAGAATAATTATGAAGTTAAATGTAATAGAAGAAATAACCTGTTTTTCGTATTCTTGTGACTTCTCTGTAATTCATTCTTTAGTAATTCAGATAGTAGGAACGTTTGGGGGGGTCAGAGCCCCTTAAATTCTACATTATACCATTATTAAATTGTCCTATAATCAGTAATAAACATTATGATTCTTTGAAAATTTACTCTAAGATGAAAAGTCTAAATATGCTGTCAGTAAATTTTAGTGCTATGTTTAAAGCCGTCCTGTCAGTGCAAGTTAAATTTCCCAACTGAAAATTGCGTTTCCTTTCTTGCTTTTCCTTTAAGTTTTAAATGAGTGTGTGTCACAAATACAAAGTGATTTAAAAAAAAAACTCTACACCAATTGTAGAATAGGGATTACAATCCTGGTTGCCAGTCACGTGACAGACTATTACAATAAGATCACAATTTCTTTCTGAGTAGCATATTTATGAAACATTTTATATTCATAAACGTTTATTTCTTAGAAGTGTAATGAGTGAAGAGACTAGGGCTAACCCATAGGCAAGGGAGCATTCAGAAGAGATTCTGAAATAACCATGAAATCATTCTGAATATAAAATGGTTTCCTAACATACTAAAAATATACTGACTGTACATTCAGCTGCCAGGAATGAGAAAGGGAGCTCATTAACTTTTGAATGGATATCAGTAAATAAAATTGTTTATATTTTTGAATGGAAACTTTAGTTTACCTTTTGTGCAAAAAATATAGTTTATATTTCACTGGTTTCCTAGCATTTTTCTTTTTTGGACTTATCCTAGCCCCTTGACATTTTCATGGACTATTTTTACCTTCTCAGTGTGTGTATCATTTTTGTGGGCAGTTCTGCATATGACTATAATATTTACCAGGTTAATTTCTGGGTATCATCACATTGTTCTAACAGACCATTGGGAAACCTCTCCCCTCACTTCCTCACTTATGCCAAACTTTAGGTTTTAAAATTTCCTAGTCTTTGGGGGCTGGGGTTTGACATGGTTGCATTTTAGACATCTAGAAAAACATGTCAAGCAATGACCTATACTTTGTTGGGGCCAGAATGAATTTACAAGCTAGTATTTTCTAGGATATTTGTATTGATTTTTCTCTAGCAACTAATCAATCAGTTTCAGTTGTATAAGTGATGGAGCAAACCTTTTTAAGTGTGCTGGGTGAGTGGTGTGGAAACAACACCTTTCACTGCTGTCTCTGGAATCAAAATGTAGAGATGATGGATGAGCTGTTTTTATAGCTCTCATGTGCTTTTCTAGATCTCATTTCTGTGTTGCTACTTTTTTTCTCCCTCATAAATCTGAACGTCCCCCACAAGATAAGTGGCATAAACCAGTTATGGAAAGGTAAATAAATTAAGATGAAATATTCAGGGCAAGGAGAAAATTTCTTGATGCTTAGTGATTTCAAGATTAATGTTGGAATTTTATGAAATGAATTCTGTTTTATTTCAAGACTTGCAAAGATACTGTCTATTGTGTATGAGATTAATTATGCAGTGCAGCTGGAAAACATTGCTTCCTGCCCTTTTAGATAGGAAAGGATATGAGCAATATTTGATTTTCTGGTGTATGAACTTCAGATTGTGGAGCTGTTGCATTTGACTTATCACCTTTAGCAATGAGTACTGTATATTGATTTTCATCTAAGCTTAAAAAGAGACCAATAATTGCATCCTATTAATTTATATTGGCAGTTATTTAAATGTCTTTTATTCCTTTATCTTTTCATTTGTGCTGTGTTCAAATTGAGAAATCTGTTTCTTCTATAGGATTAATAATGTTACTGTACATATTTGTTATACATTGTCAACTTCCAAAAAGGGATTTTAGGCAGCTTACATTAAATGATTGTGTGTAAATAGACCATGAAAATAAAGGGTGTATGAAATGTTGTGTTATATGTTGTGTTATGTTTCAAGAGGGAAGATAATTATACCAACTTGAATCTTGGCTGATTGGTATATTGGTATGAAGTTGGTATATTCAAGTTGGTGAATCTTGGCTGTTCCAAAGAATAAGGAGATAGGGTGATGTATATAACTTGTATGAATGTATAAAAGGAAGGATATATTTTTAAAAATTAATTAATTTATTTTTGGCTCTGTTGGTTCTTTGTTGCACATGGGCTTCTCATTGTGGTGGCTCCTCTTGTTGTGGCGGGCGGGCTTCTAGGGCACGTGGGCTTCAGTAGCTGTGGTGCGCGGATTCTCTAGTTGTGACTCGCGGGCTCTAGAGCGCAGGCTCAGTAGTTGTGGCGCACGGGCTTAGTTGCTCCACAGCAAGTGGGATCTTCCTGGACGGGGGATCGAACCCGTGTCCCCTACCTACATTGGCAGGCAGATTCTTAACCACTGCACCACCAGTGAAGTCCCAAGGATATAGTTTATAATGAGAAATCTACATGTTTCTAGACTGTAAACGCTAAGAAGAATTATTTTCTTATATTCTTTTCTAAGAGACATTGACAAAGATAATAGAAATGCCTTTAGCTGGCAGTGTGTAGAATTTTAAGATATAGTTTCTACATTGTCTTTTCTTCTGTTGATTCTTACAGATCCCCCAATATAATATTAAACTATAACTTTTAAAGACATTTTAATGGGGGGAGCTAAATAAATGTAATGTACATAATACATATAACTTGATAGGGAGATCTGATGCCTTAAAGAGCTGTTTATCAGATATTTAGTTTAAATAAGCTGAGATTAATCACTCTTATTTCAGAGAATGTTAGTTAAGACTATCTGTGGCAGACCAGAGTATGATTTACTTGGTTCTTGCCTCTTTAGACCTTTGAGTTTCTAAGTCAGTGGTGTTCAAAGTTTTCTTAGCAATAAAGGAACTTTCTTCAGATGAATTTTGGAAAGTGAAAGCAGAACTGCCAGGATTGAAGTAGAGGTGGGGCCCTGTTTAATGAGCCCTTGCTTCTGAGGCCTTTCCTCAGAACCTTTAGGATTTGGCCTGAATTGGCTGGTGTAGTTTAGTATTTCTCTAGTGTATCCTTAAGTACACCAGTCCAGGGCTGGAAGATGTTTTCTTAAAGGGACAGATGGTAAATATTTTAGACTTTGTGTGCTACAAGGTGTCTGGTGCAACTGTTCATTTTTGTCCTTCTAGCATAAAAGCAGCTACAGACAGTACATGAATCAATGGGAGTGGCCGTGTTCGAATAAGGGTTTAATGGTCAACTTTGGAGAAAGCTAACTTAAAGTAAATGAGACGTTATTGGGAACTTCCTATTGTCTCTAATATGCTAATACACATCATAAATTCATAAGAGATGGATGTAGTCTTTAGAAACTCATGTTGATCTAGAATAGATTAGTATTATCAGTCTAGCTGTTCATTTTAGTCATGTGGAAATTTTATAAAACCAAAGCCACACTGATGTCTGTGTCCCATTGCTGACTACTGCATCATCATTTCTGTGGATTGGGAGGCCCTGCATTTTCTAAAATATAGTTGATTCTAACATATAAGCCAGAGTTGAGAACTTGCATTGAGAACCACTAGTTTAGATAATTTTTTGGTTGAAGTTATTAAATGAACTGACCCTCTTGACCTCTAGAGGGATTGTGGGGAGGAACCCTGGTTGATTAGTAAAGAACGAGCCATGTAGCA
Organism: Globicephala melas; assembly: GCF_963455315.2. Taxonomy (NCBI): domain Eukaryota; kingdom Metazoa; phylum Chordata; class Mammalia; order Artiodactyla; family Delphinidae; genus Globicephala; species Globicephala melas. Next base: position 86,414,983 of record NC_083324.2, on the reverse strand, counting down.
CAGGGAACTCTACTCATTGCTCTGTGGTGACCTAAATGGGAAGGAAATCCAAAAAAGAGGGGATATATGTATACCTATAGCTGACTCACTTTGTTGTACAGTAGAAACTAACACAACAATAAAGCAACTATACTCCAATAAAATTTAATTAAAGAAAAAAAAAAAGAATGAGCCAGGTTAGGGAGGTTGGCAGGTCAGAACAGCGTGTTGTTCATTTGCAGACACCACCCTGCTAGTAAGTGGCTGGTTTCAGAATCCAGTGGTGCTTATTTAGTGAAAAGGCTCGGTGATTTTTGTTTTCTCCAGGTATCACAAAAGGGTTAGCTGGCATTTTATGAGTGTTTATTTACTGTGCTGTATGGGAATTAAAAGGGTGGAAAAGATGGGGTCCTTGTCTCCAAGGAGCTCCTCCTAGTTTAGGAGGACAGAGTAGCCAGTTGGACTAATGAGCATTAAAAGTACACAGACCCAGGAAGCAAGTCTTCAGATGGCAAAAACCATTGAGCCTTTTAACTTAAATATCTCTACATTTGGAAAACATCCGTTATCTGTCAGGGTGGTGTCAGCAAATTGGCAGCCCTCGTGCTGCGCCTCTGCCTTCCCAACTCCAGGCATCCTTTACTGATCAACCAGGCTTTCCCCAAAGAATCCCTCTTAATACAGAGTTCTTATTAGCCACTGCTTAGTATTCCAGATGAAATCCACTTGCCATCCTTAATCTTAAGGTTTATGTGATGCTAGAGGTCTATGAAAGAAAGAAACCAAACAGTGACTCTAACTGAAGTAACCATTGGAACTATATAGTTGTTATGTTGCCATTCATTCAACAAATATTTATTGAACGTTTATTCGAAACAGTTCATATTTCTCCTGATAGGCACATGCATTAGAAAAGCGGTGATAACAATATATCATTATAATCAGCCTTTCATTACTTCTGCCAATAAGATAGGGAGGCCAGTGGTGCGGTTTGCTTATCTCTGCTGTGGGAAACAAGGATGCAGTCCCAAGGCTGTTTTACGAAATGACATCTGTTCATAATTCTCTAAGCTTTCGTAGTTCAGAGTACATGTAATCCAAAGTACGGAAAATTTGGAGCTTCTGGGAATACGTTTTCATATCCATCCCCCACTGTTACTGGTGAGTTTTATCTTTTTTACTCTATTTTGTTCCACAAAACAACCTGCAAGAATGCAAGTAAGTATGAAAACCATATAAAATAATGAGACCTTGGGAAAGGAGATGAGGAAAGTCAAGACTTGGTGCAGCATTGGAACACGGGAAAGTAAGCCATAGTCAGATAGGCAGTTTAGACTCTGAACTTTTCTTAAAAGCTTATATAGTCTATAAGGAATAAAAACAACCCAACTTGGCATTAGATTTGCAAGAAAATTTTCACATGTGAGCTCTTCTAGGGAGTACTGAGAGATGCATCAGGTCTCAACAGCATCCCTTTAACACTCAGACTCACTTACTGAGTTTCTTAAACTTGTATGCTTTGGCATTCCTTGTTAAAACTTGCAGCCGTGCCCTGTAAAGCATAACACTCTGGAAGAATTTCTTGGGAGGCTAAGACAACACATGCTAAGTATTTGGTACTCCAGTGATCTGACCCCACTTCCATAGTCCTTGGGCACCACAAAGGAATCCTGCTGTGGAGGCTCCTAGCTTAGGGTCTGCATGCCTGAGGTCGTTTAGTGCGATGATATGTCAGAGTGCAGGAAGAAGATACTAGAATTTATATTGATCTGTATTTTCTCTTCCTTAAAGAGTTTTTTGGTGTATGTTTCATATCGTATATAATATATTAGCACAGTAGTGCTTGAGTGTCATTAATAAATACATCTCCCTTGGGCTTCCCTGGTGGCGCAGTGGTTGAGCGTCCGCCTGCCGATGCAGGGGACACAGGTTAGTGCCCCGGTCCGGGAGGATCCCACATGCCGCGGAGCGGCTAGGCCCGTGAGTCACTGCCGCTGGGCCTGCGCGTCCGGAGCCTGTGCTCGGCAACGGGAGAGGCCACAGCAGTGAGAGGCCCCCGTACTGCAAAATAAATAAATAAATAAATAAATACATCTCCCTGGAGATGCATTTAAAAAAATTTTTAAGCGATCCCGGAGAGTGATTTTCTAAAATATGGAGACCACTGATTTAGAGGAACGAATAGCCTGCCCATTTTCCACTGGAAACCCAATTCTTTCTGCCAGCCATTTGGTTTCAGCAGGGCAGCAGAGTTCTTTGCTCTCTGTCAAGGTCCTAAGATGCTTGTATTCTGTTTTGACTGAGTGCACATCCATCTGCTTTTGAGATCAAATAAGCAAATAATGAAGTTTGTGCCCTTTGGAGGAAACCTGAAGTACTTAACAGACTCTTGCCGAGCGTCCACTCAGAGGCAGGCTCTTGGTCCTCGCAACAAATGTTCCCGCTCTCCTTCCATCTGGGTTTCAGGTCACTGGGGGACTGAGCCAGGAGGGCATCGGGCCAGGCATGGGTGACAGTGTGTATTTGGGTTTAGTAGGTGCTCAATAAATGTTGAATGAGTGGCTAATCCTGAATTGATTATACTCGATGAAATTCCATATGCGACTTGGAACCTACGATGAAAATAAAGCCTGGAAAATCTATATTTCTAAAGTGGGCTAGAGATATTGCTTAGTTTCAGCTGCTCTTCCTTCACAATTGAGTACTGTGTCTTATAACACAGGCTTGATTTTATGATACCAGATTATCTGTGGTGGTGGCAGCTTTCCAGGATTTGCAACAGAGAAATAATTTACTTTTGGAAAGTAGTTCCTGATAGTTAACGGGTATCTGTCATTTTACCAAATGAGTATATCCGTGTAGGTCCGCGTTTCTAGTTATAAATAAATATTTGCTTTGATATTTTTCTTCTATGAAACAGAATTCTGCAAACGATTTCTGGGGACAAGGGGACAGAAGTTAACCAAGGGTTTGCTTTCAGAGTTTGAACTGAGGCTGATCTGTCTCTGGGATCATTTTGGTGAACTTTAAAGGCTGCAAGTTAGTTTTGGAAGGTTGTTTAATGGAATTTTAATAGCCCTGGAAAGATGTGAAAGTGATACTGCTACCTGGTGGTTTGTAAACCTGACCTTTGTGAGATGTTTTCTGGGCAGAAGTACTACTTTGTGATGCCAGCAGCTTTTATTGATTCTGCAGAGTATGCAGTTTTCTAACACTGGCTGTCAATTCATTCCAGCTGAAAAATTATTAAATTTCTTCTCCTGCTTGTGTGGATATTAAATTGCAGTAAACATACTTGCACAATGTCAGGTGCGGCAAGCAAAATTTTCTGCGTGAAAAAAATGTTTGTTAGTGGGACCTTGGCTGTTCAGCAGAGGTTATAAATTTCTGTATTTCTTTTTATTTGTTGCTCTCAGTTATGCTTTTTATTTCTCTTTGTGAGTTCCAACACATTTCTTGTTATTTGTAATATAAGAAAGAAAAGTTTGATTTAGACTGCTGACTTTAAATACTATGCCCTTTAGTTCATTTCTGGTATGGGTGAGAACCTGGGGGTAAGAGGATTTAACCAGTGAAAATATAATTGGGGCAGAATGAGAAAGATCTAATGAAAGAATGTATTGAATGAAAAAGGGAAGGAATGAAGGCTTAGATGATTATACACTCCACATAGATCTTTTTGACTTGTTGAATTTTAGTTAAGGAAGGTGAATGATGGTGAGGTAGTAATCATCTATGGAAGCAGTTCTTAAACTTTACTGTCTCTGAGAATAACCACTGGACCTTTGGGATGTGTATTTAAAATGCAAGTATCTGGCCATATTTGCTATTCAGTAGGTCTGCCATAGACCCGGGAATTTACATTTTCAAATGACTCGCTCAAAATGACCCAGGTAGAGGTGTTGTGAGGACCACTTCTAGAAACTTGTCTAGAGAACCTTCTTGATTCTCAAATACCAAGTCATTTGATCAAAATATTGAATGGAAGTGGAGAAGAAACGTACCATTTACGGTCAAGAATATCAGCATAAACAACGTAAGCTACGTAAATGGTCTTCTACATGTTCATCTCATTAGGAAATACAGATTTGATTTCTCTAAATACCTTCCTCAGTGGGTGTGAAGTGACAGACTTCAGTGGTGTGTGTGGGGACAGTAGCAGTGTTTCATGAGTCAGGCCTGATACAGAATGTGTGTGTGTGCATGTGCATTTGATACGGCATGATTAGAGCTCAGAAATATGGTGGAACTCAAAAAAGTAGCCCAGGAAGTCATCAAAACAAAGAGATCTGAGTCAGAAATCGAAACCAGAGTCTGAAACCAGAAAAGTAGAGAGAAAATAAACCCAAGCACATGGGGAATAAATAGGAGAAAATCCTAGCTAATTAATTAGAATGGGCCACATTGCTTGCCACTTGCAGAGTGCTGGACTTGATTCAGGGATAAAAGGCTACGTGTGCAATGGACAAAACCCACTTTTGTCATAAACATTATTTGAAATATTTAAGCTTAGTTGACTTTACGTTTCATAATTACTTACAGATTTTATAAATACATTTTAGAATCTAAGATTTAACAAACCCAGGGAATCAACAATTCCTGTTTTCTTCTCTCTAAATACCATGTGGATAAACTATTGAAAAATCCTGGTAGACTACTGCTCCATGGGCCTCATTGAATCACTCCTCCTAGTATTCATGCTTCGTGTAGATAGACCCCTTCCACATTGACTATCTGCTTATCATGTGTCTTGCTTCGGCCAGTGGAACATTAGAAAGCATTATGCAAGCAGAGTTTGATAAGCACTTGTATACTTGGGCTTGTTCTTATGGAATGTTGGAACCCTAAGCCACCTTGAGGGAGGTCCAGCTACCCTACTGGCAGTATCATATGGACAGAGAGATGCATAGTCAGCCCACAGATATTCTAACTGAGACTCCAGATGTGAATGAAGAAGCCATATTGAATGTTCCCACTATCACATTGATCCAAAAATACCTGCCCAGCTGGACCTAATCCACATGCAGAATTAGGAGCAATAATAAATTATTGTTTTAAGCCGCTAACTTTCTGTGTAGTGTGTTTTTCAGCAATAAGTATATTTTGTTAGATATTTAAAAATATATTTTAGTATTAAAATGTCATAATGCCATTATTATATTTACAGTACCTTTTATTCCATATAATATTATTGTATATATATATTCAACAAATATATTCAAGATTGTTTTCCATTAAACTAAATATGGTGGTAATAATAGGATATGGTTTAAACAATTACTGGCATATCACCAGAAACTGTTAGCACAGAGGGAGTTAAAAATCACAGGGCCATGTAGCTTATAGTCTGCAATTTAGTAAGTAAGCCATAATATCACTGAGTGATAAGAGCAGTGATTCAGATAAGCCTTAGATACTGTGGCATTTTGGTTAAGAACAGAAAGGGTTAAATTCTGTTTCCGTAGTTTGTTAGCTCTGTGCCCTTAAGAAAACTGTTTATTCTCTCTCAGGCTTAGTTTTTCGTCTGAGAAATAGGAGTAAAGCATACTCATTAGATAATCAGCATGAATATTAAACAGGATAATGTAATGCTAAATCTGATACTTTGAGAATAATAAATGGTTGTTTATTATTATTGTTGTTGTTCTTAACAATATAGTAAGAGGGCAAGAAGGAGGAAGGGGAACAGAAAAGAGAAAATGCTGTTGCCATTTTATTTTTCTTTATTTTTCTGTTCTGTGTGTATTCACATGCTTTCACATGCCCATGCCTGGCTGTTTTTAAGAAGAAACACTGGCCCATAGATGTGCTGCTCACACTTTAAAGGGCGGACAGATTACCTGGAGATTTTGTTAGCGTGCAAATTTTGTTTCTAGAGGGTCTTGAGTGGGGCCTGAGAATTTGCGTTTTAAGTTCTCTGTTGATACTGATACTGCTGGTCCTCACGACCTTTCATATTTTAGTCTTAAATCTCCTCTTCAGCTGTCATCTCTCACCATTCATAATTTCTTCTTCAATCACACAGAATTTTTTCTTCACACATCTGTGATAGTGCTTACCAGGTGTAGTTAAAGTGACTTGTTAAAATATTTATATTCTCTACCTCCTCTGTGATCTCTGTGATAAGGACTGCTTGGGTCTTACTTATCTTGATATCACAATTAATGTTCAGTAAATGTTTTTTGATACATGCCCTTAAGAGTCTCATAAATGTAGACTGGAAACTTCGTCTTTCATCTTACCTACTAGAAGTAGTAAGTGTTCTCAGAACCTTTGAACCCATGAACCTTCTCAATATCTGGCTGTGGATCCTGGAGTTTGAAGGAGTAGTCAGCCAGTATCCTTGATTGGTAATGAGAGAAACATGGACTGTTCACAGATGGAAGGTAATTTGGAGAGGAAAACGTGGGTTGGGCACAGTTCAGACTGTTTCTTTCTGTGAATATGAATGTAGACCCATACTATATCATATAAGCAAATAATGGCCAACTAGATAATATTTGAAACAAAGTGAATGTTCTGCATAGGAAATGTTGAAGAAAACTGGATTTAAAAAGATAATAGCTGTTTTCTTTGAAAAATTGGGTTGCTATGTATTATATACAAGTGAATTCATTTCTGTTTTTGTATCTATATTTGTTCGCTCTGGCTACATCTGTGCTTTATTTTTTAGATTAGAAATAATTTATATGCAATGGTCTGACCTTCATTTACAGTTGTACTGCCTTAGAGATATAATTCACTGTGTAATTAGTTTTAGTAAAAAGGGAGGGGGGTAGGAGAAGCTTGGCACTATGTTAAGTGGAGAATAATTGAATAAAGGTTTTAAAAATAATTTCTCTAACTGTATTAGCCCAGCATTTGAATGTTTCCAGCAGTATTATTTCTGCAACTAAATTTTCAAATAGTATATGCTTTGTATAAATTCATAAATCTTTCAGTGGCATGAAAATATACCTCTCCATATGAATTTCAAAAATCTGTAAATTTTTTTGCTCTGATTGACTAACATTTTGCTTTTTGATGACTAGTTCTTGATTTAAAATGATGATGTTTAAAATAACTTACTTTTGAGTAAATACAGGAGAATGAGGTTTTCTGTAGCACTTTAGCCAAGGTTAGTGTTGGATTTAATCTTAATTGTTATTACTATTATTTGTTTATTTAACAAACGTTTGTCAAGTACCTATTAAGTGGAAGATTTGTGATAGTGAAGTGCTGTTTACAGTTTACATTTTTTGTAGTGAATCCTGGAACATTTACAAGAAGCAATTTGTGATTTGTAAGTATGACTTGATAGCAGGTTATGAAGCAAAAACATTTTTCTTCACTAAAATATAGAATTTGATAAAATATAAGTTGCTGCTTAAAAGAGTCTGGCTTGTTCAGAATAATTTATATAAAAGGAAAAATAAATGGACCCTTGGACCAGTGTATTTTAGGTAGGGCAAGATATTTCTCAGATTGGGTGTCAGCTCACTCTTGACACCTGATCACATATTCAGCCACTGTATTGCTAATTATTCTTAAATATGGACTTCAGGAAGCCAAATTGCCATCCCTAAGCAAAGAAAATTTTATTTTATATGCTGCCTAGTATTTATTATATTCTACTACCAAAAAACATAAAATAGAACGTTTGCACATCACCGATTTTATTCTTTGTTTTATTTTCATTCTTATTTGTCATACTGATTTTTTGTGATGAATACAGGCGTGATTATAAATATAATTCAGACATTATGCTCTTTTGTGGGCCCTTATATTAATAAAATTGTCTAAGAAGTGGATGTCAAATGATGTTCTTTGTACTTTCACATGTAGCTTTTCAGTTCATCCTTACATTTGCTTAGTGAATTATAGCTTCTGGTGATTGTTGTCCCCGTTTCACTGAAGCACAGAGAGGTTACACTGCATGTCTGAAGAAGAGTGATAAAATAGAGCTTTCCTGATGGATGGGCCATTGTACTTTGCACTATAGCATGCTGCCCCTCCGGGAAGATGTTGTACTCAAATACTTGATACTGCAAATGCATTGGTTGCTATAGTGCGGTTTAGTTTATTATGGTAACTGGGGTCATTTCATCAGTTGGGATCATTTTGAGAGAGGCCCTTAGTAGAATTGCAATCATAATGTTCTTGAATGGTGGCACTGACACATTTCACAGGTTTTCAGTTTCATTGGCATCGCTGTTTCAAACCAAAAGATTAGATACCTTATAAAAACAACAGAATGCTGAAAATCAGACCCAAGCAGTAATTTTAGGTTCTAGTTACCTTAATATACTAGGAGAAAGTATTTTAATATGTGTGTCAGTAAATAGACTACATTTAAGTACATTCATTAAGTAGTTCATTAAGGTACATTTAAAACAAACTCTGCTTAATTTGTAGAAATACCTGTTCTTTTCAAGTTTGGAGATTGAAAATATTTAAAAGAAAATAAAACTGTATTTCATAGTTTAGAAATGTACGTAAAATGAATATAGTAATGATGTTAATGATGCAGAAAGATTAGTTCTACTATGTGTAACTATTACCTTGAGGCTTTGCATCCATGAAGATACTTAAAGTTTCCAGGGTACCCATCAGAGTAGCTTGATTGCCTAAAATCTGTGTTCTGCTCAGCTGCGGATTTGCATTAAATGAACTGTGAATTTTAATTTGAAATGTATTTGGAAACCAATTCCTATTAAAAAGTGGATTTATAGCTTCAAAACTGGGTACTTCCGAAATGCCAAGTAAATCCAGTTCATCTTCAGTTGCCAGTTGTGTCTGTTTTTAATTTTAGGCAATTGCATTTGTGACCCACTCTTGTTTGGCTTTACTTTTTGAGAACCAGTGCTCCAAAGAAAGAAAAAATAAACCCACTTTTGTTCCTAGTTTATTTGCAAACCAGGTCAGACGCCCTTGATTAGCTCTCAGTTGGAGGATAATTTGAACCTTGACAGATTGAACCCAAACAGCAGGGTTTCTCTAGTCTGGCCAACAGATAGAAAAAATAAAATAAAAGCTAATTCCAGTTCACAAGCCGTACAACAGGACTGAATAAACGTGCAACTGTTAATGAATAGCTATTTCAAATATTTACAAAAGGCCCAAGAAAAAAGAAAAGATTAGCATCTTAGGCAGCTGTTCTAAGGGAGCCCTATTAAAAATAAACATGATAAATGCTGCTCAAGAGCTAATACATCCATCAAATATCAAATACGTTCAAAGAAGAAAACACTTTCAGAAATAAAAAACTATTAAGACTTTGGAGCATGACTATCTTGCTTTGTGGTTTACACCAGAATTTTATTTTTATTCTGGTTTAAATGTATCTTTTCTAACCCCTCAAATATTCTTAGGGATGCTATTTTATAGATAGTCAGGTTATGGGTAAGTGAATGGAATCATCTGAGTGGTAGCCATTGTGATTAAATTGGTTAGAAACTTTAAAATTCAGCTGTATATCGTTTGAATGAAGACATACTGTTAATTGTTATTTTATGGGATTGCAGATGATATAATGGTTTGAATATGACCATAATAACATTTTAGCATCATGGCAATTGTGCTAGGAAATGCTACATAAAGATGGAAATTATTACTGAAGCAGTAAGGTGTTGGTTCCCAGCACTGATTACAAGTACAGTTATTATTGTCTCTGTGTGCTTTTAACAGTGTTTCTACAAATGCATCCTAGTCTCCTCATGTAAAGTACCCTTTTTGCACTTAGCTAAAATTAAACTGTACTTGCCATGCATTAATGACTTGTATAGTAGACTTTTGGCATTCAAGACTTACCATTTGTGTTTTTAACTATTTTTTGATACTTTGAAAGTGTGGAAAGAAGCAATTTGAATTTTCTGATGCTTGTATTTGTATTTGAGTAGCTGTGTTTCAAGGCTAAAGTGGAAGATCAAGTCATTTATCTGATGAATGAGTTTAGCCAGCAGCTCAGCATTTATTTCAGTGTGATGCAGACTAAGTCTCTTGTAATTTTTTAGTTGTAAATGACTAAATCTTTGTTTGTGTGTCCAAGATGTCACCTAAAAGAAAGCCAATTACTAGTGGTATAACCTTTGTGGATTTGGAGATGATAATGATCTACTGTCTTAGTAAACGAATATTTGAAAAGTTTGAAAAACTTAATTATTTTGATTTGAGGTCATTTCTAATTTGTAGAAGTGTGATTCTTTACCAGGAGTGTGGATCATTTTGTGGAAGTTCAAAAACCATGCTCCTGAATGAAGTGCAACCTGTGTGGGAGTGATGTCTGTGATGCAGATGTAGAGCAGCTTGGTCATGATCTCAACTACAAGTCAGTTCAGATATGTTGATGTATTATTAGGCCCACTGTTTGTTTTCAGGTTGGTTTCTGAACCAATGCAGAAGTATGGCCATCCTTAGTCCCTTCTAGAGAGGGTATGTATTATTTGGGGAGACCATGGTGAAGGCTGGCAAAGAATCATGGGATGTCATTATCCGGCCGTAGTGTTTCTCTGACTTCATAGTGCATTCCTCTCCAGCAGGACCTTTATGGACCCATTTCTCCTATCCCCACCCAAATTGGCACAATTGAATGCTACATAATAACCTATCACCTGGAATAGCCTTTAATCACCGTTAATTCATTTTTGCTCTCTAATGTAAGGGTTAGAAAATGGAAGGGATATGACTAAAGAACATAAATAAAACACATGTATGAAGGGGGCATGAGTAAGTAGTAAGGGGATGAGGAAGAAAGCTAGACAAATCAGTCCTTTCTTTTGAGCCACATGTTGCTTCTGTGTAATAAACAATGTTATTATTATATTGCTGTTTAAGTCTTTGAAATATACACACTGCCTATACACACACACAGGAGGGGAATTATATTATGATTATACATAGAAGGAGAGCAGTATCAATTTGATATTTTTATGGTAACTTTTTTATTTGTACTTTGTCGAAGGGGTACTAAATATCACCCCCATTCTAAAAGTGGTTTTAGTGAAATCTGAAAGTGTCTGTTCCTTACTTCAGAAATACTTGCATTCAGACTCCATTGATAACACTAAATTTTCATGCTGTTCTGAAGTTATATTAGGCCCTTAAACTTAGACTCTCTTTGTACTTCATCATTGTAATTTACACACTGGGTTGGTACATTCTCTTCAAGACAGTTTGTCTTGTGCCTCCAGCTGCTCCCCAATAGCCATTGTGCTGAATAAGCACTTATTTCAGTATGTCCTTGATACAATTAATGCAGGCATCTGCAGAAGCGGCGGCGGCGGCAGCAGCTGCAGTGCCTTATGGAAGCCAACTTCTGCTTAGCATTGTGATAAAAGAAATAGTTTTGAGCTGGAAGCTAATGTTGGCTTATTTTTAGCATAAAAAGAGTTGCACCTGCCAGGGCTAGCGGAGGACTGAGGTTTGTTGATTACACGTTCTTGTTAGTACCATTGTTATTGGTAAAATGGGGATGATGTCATCCTTATCAAACTGAATTGGCACCCTGTAGAGTGACAAATAATTTACCCTCTGCGGTTTTATCAGCATGGGCCGCATGTTAGAAGCAACCAGAGTGCTGAGTTTTCACAGCTGAATGCTATGGAACTGCAGAGGTGTATGAAAATGAAAGGGATTGATACTTGTAATCAGTGCACATAGTAATGGCCAAGGTGTAATGAAACATAAGTGCACATTTAGGGTAATTATGCTGCTACCAGGTGGGGCCCTGGGGCTTTGCATGTATAGAAGCTGCTTGAGGTGGTGGATGTGCAGCGAGGAATCGTGCAGCACCATCTGTTAGATTCTCATTTTCTCATTAATTCTTCTGTCCTCTAAGTCTGGGCTACATTGACTTTGAACAGCACTTCATCTGTTCAGTATCTCATCTCATTTTAGTTGGGAGTTGCTTTCAACAGTGGTATTGATATGATGTAATTCACAGTCTCAGCTATGTGAAATATATTAAAACCAATCATCGAGTTGATTTTTTTTTTTGAGTAAAGCTGTCTTTAGTAATATCCACATGACTGTCTAATTCTAAATGATTCACCACTTTTGTCGTTATTTTTTAATAAAATAATTAAAATAGCTGTTCACATTGACTAAATGCACATTGTTCTCCAAAATGTTTTATAAATAAGAATATTTTATAAAAAATTACAAAAGTGCATCTTTTGTAATTTTTAAAAAATTACATGTCTTATTTCTACAGGCTGATGTAATTTTTGTCTCAAATATAACAAAAATTTATTTTTCAGTCAAGCTGAGGAATAAGTTATTTGTACAACAGTATGAATATACTTAATACCCCTGAGCTGTACACTTAAGAATGGTTAAAATGGTTTTTAAAAAATGATACTTGAAGTTGTATATATAGGAAAGTAAAATGCTTTAAATGTGCTAAATGAATTTTATAAATATTTTCACTAATATTAAGAAAAATATTTTTAAGGCACCTAGCATAATGTTGTAGGTAGTTCACACATGACTGCTTTCTTTATTAATATGAATTTTAATATGAAAAATTTTAGTGGAATCTATAGTATACATTCATGTAACACGAGAAGTAACAATAAAGTAGCATCTAATGGCCAACTTTTTTACACCATATATTATTTTATACCAGGGTTCAGTGTACCAGAATAATTTGGGCGGTCTTCTGGACTCTCTGCTTGCATCTGACTGACATTAGATTAGCGATTTCACAATCTCTTTAATAAATACAAGTGTAATATTTGTATGGTCTGAGTGGTTCTCTAAGAGCTTTCTATAAATAACAGAAATACCCCTATTTAAATTTTCCACCAGGAGAATCCCCATGCATTTTGTCATTCCATTTCCATGAATTTTTCTAAAATGCAAAACGAGAGAAAGACATATTAGCTTCTTCCAAAAACTACATGAACGCCCCCAGCTATGCCCCTGCGGTCAGTGTTTGTCAGTGGGCTTGCACAGAGGCTTGGAGAGCTTTTCTCTCAGTGACAGTGCTGCCACCTTAACATCCCGTCGATGGATCTCAGCCTAGTAACCAGCTACCTCCAGCTCCATGGAAGGAGAGAGTTAAAAGCAATTTACTACCCAACTAACTTTTTGTTTCACGTTTATCTTGAATAAGGCTCCTAAAACATTAATAAAATGTATCTCATTTCCCCCTCCTTTCTATTATAAATTCATGTAAGGCAGCAAATGAGAAGAGGTTGAAAACTCCTTGTAAGTTATCTCTTGGGAAATTACTTGATTATTACTTAACATGTAGTGTGGTGGTGGACAGAAGGTACATCAGCAATACTTTATTTCTCTCCTAAAGTTTACTCATTTGTATTCAGAGCATTTAAATATCAGGATTTTTTTTTTTTTCCTCTCATACATCCAGCAGACATTAGCTAGATCACCTATTTACTAGGCTGTGAGCTTAGCAAAGGCCAGGCAAGAGGTCAAATTATTTGAATCCTGGCTTGGCCACTAGCCAGATATGTGACTTTGAACTAGTAATTTAACCTTTTCAAGCCTCAGTCTTCTCATCTATAACCTGGAAATAAGAATTCTTTGCTTTGCACAAATTGTGAGAACGCATGATAACGTATCTCTAACAGGGTGCCTGTGAACGGGCACTCACTGGGTGGTTGCTGCTGTTACGGTTCTCTTTACTAACAAATATGATTAAGAACCTATACTCCAGTGTTTAGGTTATCTTCACAGAAACCATTGCACAGGAAAACACAGCAATAAGTCATCATCCTTTATTTACTAGCACTGCATATTCCTCAAAGGCAAGGGTGGACATATACCTACACAGTTCCAAGATACTTAATAGATTAGAAATGCCAACTGAAGGGTATTAATCAATTAGGAGAAATACTTAACATGTATATCCCTTCTCATGATGGTATTTTTAAATACATAAAATACATAAGATTTTAAAAGAAAACAAATTATATTGAAATATCATCAGTGTTCAGAAAGGACATTTTTGTGATATGTGTTTCTTTATCAGTACATTAAATAGCAAGATGCAGCTATGTGTCTAATAATTTTAATAATTTCCTAATAGTGATATTTCACAATACCTGGAATAACTGTAATGTGATATGAAACTATAATTTTTATGGACAAAAACACAGATACTGCAAATACCTGTAACTTGTTGGCATAATTGTAAAAATGCAAAAATTTGGCAAAAGATTAATGAAAACAAAGTTGTGACTTTTTTTTTTCTCATTCAAGTTCACGCATTCATTCCTTCACCCCTCAAGTGTGTCATACCTTCAGGGCTTTTGTACCCAAAATAAGAACCCCTGGTGGAGTATAGGTAACTTTCAACAAGCTTTCCTAACAAAGGAAAAGATGTAAACAACAACGACAGAAGCTAATACACACACTTATCAACATGAACAAAATACAAAAATGACTCAGACCAGCTGGTTTGTGTTTTATTAGTCCTTGACCAAGACCCCTGATCAGTGGGCTCTTCAGTGCTACCTCTGTCCATCCCCTCCTATAACATTAGCTATGTCTTACAGTCTTATACTCAATAGTTCCTTGTTACTTATGTTTCCAAATGTACTTACTGTTTTATTTGAAGTAGAATACGAATTTTCCATGAAATCAATATAATTTCCTGTCAAATCTATCTGTGTCACAGGTCTATAACATTCACTTACTTTACAGACAAAATATCTGTCTCTTTACCTGTGAGCAAAGAATGCTTAGGAACACAGTAGGCTTGGAGTTCTCAAACAATGTGGCCTGAGCTTTAGGGGATGCCTAAATTGAAATCTTGAAATTATTTTGTCCAAACAGAGAGCAACAGGAAAGCTCCAACCATATTTATTCCTCAGAGATTGTAGTTACACAGTTTTATATATCTTTAATTATAGAAGATTGTAGCCACAAAAGTATACCATATTTTAAAAATATATTCAGCAACTTGTATTATTAAAAATATTTTAATTTAAAATGTATACTTTAGAGCAGCAGTACTTTGTTTTCTTAACTCTGAAAAGCTTACTTTTCCTAATCTGCACTTTTCTGATTATAGTTTTGATTATCAAAACTGTACTCAGAACTAAGTAAAAGTAATTTAGTGAGAGTCATCAGAGTGCAGAGAAAGATTAATTTTGGCTTTTAGGATGGTGCGGGATTTTCTAGGAGGTACCTTTAATCTAGGTTTCAAAGGACATGTAGGATTTGGTAGATGGTAATGTGGGAAAGGACATTTCTATTCTAGGCTGCAGAAAAAATATGAGCAAATACTGAAGGACTTGGACATGCGTGTTTTTGTTAGGAACACAGCGCAGTCTGGATAGCTGGGTGCATGGCGGTGATGAGTCTATAGAGGCCCAATTATTGAAGCTTTATGTCCACAGCTAAGAAGCTTAACCATTATTTTGTAATTATTGGAAGGAAATAAAATTTTTCTTTGTTAATCAGAAAGAACGTAGGAACAAATCTACATTTTAGGGAAATAATTCAGGTTGTATAATAATATGAAGGATGATTAGAAAAGGGAAAACATTGGAGAAGAATGAGATTATTAAAGGCTGTTCTGTTCAAATGATCCAGGTGAGAGACTTGAACTTGGCACTGGGAATTTTGAAAAGGATGAGTTAGAACCAAGGGATACTTTAGAATACAGATTTTTCAAAATTGGAGGGTGGAAAAAATAAACACACAGTCATAAATGAC
Source organism: Globicephala melas (assembly GCF_963455315.2). NCBI lineage: Eukaryota > Metazoa > Chordata > Mammalia > Artiodactyla > Delphinidae > Globicephala > Globicephala melas. Next base: position 86,399,341 of record NC_083324.2, on the reverse strand, counting down.
TGGAATTTGCGGTCTGATTGATTGTAAAAGGAAATGGAAATTGAAACAGGAGCATCTTGTTTTAGAGGAAAAGGCAGTTTTAGGCTTAGGCTCAGTGTAGTGTTGGAAGTCTTTCTTTGTGGAAAAACATAGCTGCCCGTTCCAAATTCTCATCTGGTGCTCTCTTAAAAAGTTCAAGTTTACGTGAGGATTGGGGACTCAAACTTTTTTTTTTTTTTTTTTTTGCGGTATGCGGGCCTCTCACTGCTGTGGCCTCTCCCGTTGCGGAACACAGGCTCCGGACGCGCAGGCTCAGCGGCCATGGCTCACAGGCCCAGCCGCTCCGCGGCATGTGGGATCCTCCTGGACCGGGGCACGAACCCGCGTCCTCTGCATGGGCAGGCGGACTCTCAACCACTGCGCCACCAGGGAAGCCTGGGACTCAAACTTTGAAGCAGAAAACTGAAGAGATGCCATCTGTTTTGCAGAGGTTGAGTAGGATGAGATTTAAGAAGATATCGTTGATATGACAATTAGGAGCTCATTGATTACCTGAAGAGAACAATTTCATTGTAGTAGCCATCCCCAGACTTTAGTGTGGCTAAGAATGGCCTTAGAAAGCTTGTCCAAAATGTCGATTTGTTAACTCTTTATCACAGGTCTCTAGGACTAGGGCAGTGCCTGGAAATCTGCTTCGAAAAAGCACTCGGATGATGATGATGATGACAGTAGCTGATATATATATATATATATATATATATATATATATATGTATATATGTGTGTATATATGTATATGTGTGTACATGTATGACTTTTTATATGCCAGACACTGTTTTAAGTTGATGATATTTATAATCATGGTCTTATAAGAACCCTATGAGGTATGTATTGTAATCTCCCTATTTTACAAATGAGAAAACTGAATCACAAAGAGTTAAATAACTTGCCCCAATGTACACAGCCAAGAAATGGTGATTCCACAGCTTGTGATCTTGACCACCATGTTACTCCCAGTGAGTGCTGAGAATCAGTAACTTAGAGCACGGCCCATCAAAGGCAAGTGAAGGAAGACCACTGCCCAGCCTTTCATCTACCAGGGCCCTTAGTCATTGTATTTATTTCTGTGGGTGTTTTAAAAGGCATTGCTTTGTTTCCTGTTACAATTCTTGTAACACTGTTTTGACCTTGCTTAATTTTTAATATTCTTTGAGCCTTAAAAAATGTGAGTGACCAGGTTTCTCTTAACTTTCAAGAGGCCCTGGGCAAGTGATTGCAGAGGAAGTTGGATTGCAGTGAAATTAGTAGCTAAGGGGAGGCAAGGAAATCAAAGTAGCTAAGGTTTGGAGGTTAAGGAGTAGCACCTGGCCCAGAAGTCTGTGTAGAAGGATCTTAAGGGTGGCAGTTCCAGGTGAGGAAGCTGTGGTTTTAAAACAAGCATACTGGGCTTCCCTGGTGGCGCAGTGGTTGAGAGTCCGCCTGCCGATGCAGGGAACGCGGGTTCGTGCCCCGGTCCGGGAAGATCCCACATGCCGCGGAGCGGCTAGGCCCGTGAGCCATGGCCGCTGAGCCTGCGCGTCCGGAGCCTGTGCTCTGCAACGGGAGAGGCCACAATACTGAGAGGCCCGCGTACCGCAAAAAAAAAAAAAAAAATTCGTGTATATAAACCAAGCATGATTCCACTTAGAGTTATGCTTATTTGTACTGCCTTGAAGGACATTGGGCCAGGGATACAGAAGGAAATAATTGGGGTTGGGAGTGGGGACAGGGGGAGATTGCTAAAGCCCCATAAAAACTACCCTTTGGTGCCCCCGACTATGGAAAAAAGAATGGAAATGGTGTGGTAGATGATGAAATTGTATGGAGGGAACACTGTTTTTACATTAGGGGCTATTTACGCATGTTTCTGTATGACAAGGAAAAAGGAGGTAGAAATAAAGATTTTGGTCTTACTAGAGAGATGGATCTTACGTGATGGGAGAGCAATTTTGAAGGAAATGGGAAAGGATAGTAAGGTTAGATAAGCAAAAGAACAGGAACACTTGTTACTGTGACACGAAAAGGAGAGTTCATGTCAAAAAAAAAAAAAAAAAGAAAGAAATTTTGAAGTGATGGAAGGAAGGTTAAAGACTTTCAAATGTTCTCCAGCTCTTTTAATAAGTAAGTAGCAAGGTCATCTGCTCCCAGGAATCACTGGGGATTTGAGAATGGTTGTATATCACCTGATAATTATATGTCTCTGTAGACCTTTGAAATTGGTAAGAGAAAAAATAATAGAAGCTCTTAGAAGATGTTTCAGTATTTAGATTTAAAATATTTCATCTTCACTGTTGTTTCTGAGATATGTTGGGGGGGGTTGGAAGACTGATACCAGGAGGGGGCAGCAACGCTATAAGCATTTAATTTGGGTACGTATTTCCTTTCTCTGTTCACTTGGCTTTAAAAAATTAAGTAGTAATGTGTTTTCTGTCCCCATTACCTTAACTAATGAAAAAAATAGGAGCCTATAAAACTATTTAATAGTCTTACAATTTATTAATTTACTGGTCTCACATTGCTAAACACAGCAATTGTGGAAAGTACTGAAAATTATCCTTATATGTAATAGTTCGGTTTGAAAAATTTTGATATGAAGTAGGCCTAATTTTGTCCCATCTCTGCGTGTGGCTTGTATAATAAGAAATTCGAAAAAAAGCTCACCAGCTTAAATAGCTTTTAAGATATAAACTGTGGGAATATAGGACTAATTGGGCTTGTTGAAAGAATTTTTAACATATAAACATTAATTTTTATTGAGCACAGACTGAATTGGAAAAGGCTAAACTTACATGTTAAAATAATTTGGCGATCTAACTGCAGATTCAAAATTTCTGAAAATGTAAATAAATTAAAATGTTAGGCAGTGTTTTGCCATCTGTAATGAATTAGCATTCCATTTTACCAGCTGCTGCTGGGGTTTTGAAGCTGACTCAGGATCTGAACACACTGGTGGGTTGGTTGCTGCTGATAAATCTGAGAACCTGTAGTTTAGACCGACAGGGCTGGACCGGTGATTAGAGAAGTCACTGCACTTTTAAGCAGCAGAGATCCTTACACTTGGGGCAGGAGGTAAGGGTATACTTTGTGTACAGATGTTACAGTACGAATGAGGAAGATGGGTACCACCACTTGCTGCTAAGGGGTCAGAACATGCAGGATATCACTACTGTTGAGCATGGAGTCACCCTTGGAGGAAAAAACTTGTACCCATCTTTTATCTAGTAGACATATTTTAGGCTAAATGGCAGTATTTGTACATTGCTGGGAAATCTTATACTCTAGATTAAATTCCCTAATATTTTTTTCTTCTTGTATTTCATTTCCAAAGCTTTTATTCTGAGCCTAGAGGATATAATGATTTCTTGGAAAGAATTTGAACTTTGAAGTCAAACATACCTAGATGTGAATTCAGAGTCTGTCATTTCTTAGGTGTGTGATCTTGTCAAACAAGTTACTTAAACCTTCTGAGCCTCAGTTTCCTCATCTGTAAAAAAGGGATGATATCTACCTAGTGGAATTGTCGGGGTGATTCTTACACCTTGGAAAGCCACTTCAGTCTGATACTGTTTCTATAGCCCTGAAAACATGGAAGTAAACGAAGAAAAACAACAGTGGCTCATATTTGGTCACTATGCCTTTCTGAGGGAATAAGCCCTAGCCAGGTATCTGTTGATTTTCCTACACCGTGTTAAGATCTGTGATACTATGAGTAGTAACCAAGAAACAGATGTGAAGGTTTAGCATTTACTCTATAATAATGAGCCTAAATGGCACTATATTCATTTCACAGATAGGAGATTACTTATATGGTTAGTAGCCTTTTATTATTTTTTCCCTTGGTGTAGACTTATCAAAAGGACAGATGTTTACTAAAAGTTTGTTTGCTTCAAAATTGAAACATTTTGGTGTCCTAAATCCTTACATTGATAGTGTCATACAAATTCAATACATTCTGGTTCTGTAAGTAGTAACACAGATTTAGAATTCAGCGTATAATCATTTTGTTTTCTTTCCTCATTGAAGAGGATACTCCATTTTAAGTGTTTTGCTTTAGCACCTTTAAGTAATGAAAACAATTAGTTAAAAGGTTGACCAGTTCCCAGTATAACACACACACACACACACACACACACACACACACACACACACACACACACACACCTGTGAGTATTCCTCTTACCTCTTTACTCTCAATCTTTTTACAAATCAATCTTCTATATATTATAAATGTATGTGCTAGCCAGAACAAGCTAAAAGTCAATACACTTATTCATTCAACACATTTATTTAGTGTATTGTATGTGCTAGGTACGGGAAGACATAGCTGTGACTGTTATAATTTCTGGCCTCATATAGCTGACATTCTAATGGGAGTGGAGGGGAGATGGTGTGGACTGCTGTAAATATAGAAGAGTAGACAAGCATTTATATTGTGATCTGATCATTGCTGTGATAGGGAAGACTAGTGTGGTTAGGGAAGCCTTCCTGCAGCCAGTGGTACAAAATATGCAACACTTCACCAAAAAATATATTTGTAACAGCAGTTAGGACTCAGGGATGTGAAAATGCCTCCCTTGTTCGATGGCCATAGTGATTCTGACCCTGACAGATTTGTGCATGCCATATGGACACCTGTGCAGTCTATGACCTGACCAATTTAGGGAATTTTTAGTTAAATATAGTGAAAGTATCCTGGGAGTTTTCAGATCTTTCTTTGTCTAAAATTTCTGTCCTGTTCCCACCATCACAGAATCTTCAGGTGTCCTCCCGGGCTGACCAGGACTGAGATGTACCGATCTGGCCATTATACAGGCCTGCCTGAGCTCACTGCCCTGGAGCAAAGACCTGTGTCATAGATTTGCTAGTGACTCACTGTGTATTACTCTGGCTGGCCCTGACTCTGCTTCCTTAGTGGGAGTTTAGTGTGAACTCAGAGAACCTGTTTGTGACCCTAAATTGGTTCTGTGTGCATTTCTCACCGTTACTCATCCACGCATGACTCATGGCTCGGCTCTTTTTAAACATGTGCATTGGGGTCACTCTTAATTGAGCCTTCCTTCTCTTAGAAGCAGAATGTCATACTTATCCGGTGTTGACTCAGCCCTTGAATGTTTGAAGTGTCTGTATTTGGCTTTGTGTGGTTATAATCCTAGCTCCTTAGCCTGGAAATCTAGGCCACTTGTGGTCTCTATTTCCAGCCGTAGGCCTGACCACCTCACTCCCTGCTGCTCCCGTCAAGCTCACCTACTTATACTTTTCCACATGTGTTTCAAGCTTTCCCACCAAGATGATGGGTCTTTGCTTACCTGGTTTTCTTCCTTCCTTCAGGCCGAGTTCAAAATGGCCACGTTGATTTTGGAATTTGAGGTGATTTCTCCAAACAGAAATAATTTCTCTCTACTCAAGACTGTCATATATCTAATAATATTTTATGTTTTTGTCCATATCCCATGTACTGTCTCATACATATAGGTTCTAAGTAAAATTTTGCTGTTGGAAAGGAGTGGGGAACTAGACTTTAGTAACTGAGAACAGCAAGATTGAATGCCTTTCTTATCTGTTATCTAATAAGCTTCTCCCTGTTCCCCTGCAGACTTTGATCTCCAGCAGCCATTTCTATGCTAACCTACTCTGCCCTCATTCCTACATATATAGCAAGCAGCTTTGCACTGTTATCCTGCACTCCTTCAATTGTTGAATAAGTCAATAGATCTTTAAAGCCAACTATAACAACCCTATGTTTTTAAATACATCTCTCCCATCAGAGATTGTTTCAGTACTAAGAGGACAGAGAAGTATCTACACAGTCTTAAGATTGATGTTCAGGTGGGCTCTGCTCCCATTTTTGTAGACCCAGAAAGCCACTAGTACCACTGACAAAGCCAGGCTCCCTAAAAGGGGCAGATAACGCTTTGGAAGTGGGAGGAAGGTAAGTAAGAATCTCCATGTGGTTTTAAAGTATTGGTACTCCCTGGTTAAGATGAACAGAATATACCTCTTGGGTTTAAAATGGCTCATATATGCTTAAAAAAGCTCTCAATAAATAATATTTCCTGTCTGTTACATACAAGGTGCTTGAACAGTTTTTAAGCCATTTAATCTTCAAAACAGCTTTTTTTGGTAATTATTATTCCTGCTTTTATAAATGAAGAGCCTGCGATTCAAAGATTTATGCAGGAAGCAAAAATGTATGTCCTGGGGTCAGGCTTATTGCTGTCTCTGCTTGGTGTTTTGAAATTAATTTAAACTTCATTCTCCTTTTTATCAGCAAATTCCTTCATATCCTTGCTGGATTTTGAGACTTTTTGCCCTTGACCTCCTCTGACTTTTCTTACCTCTCTGGTTTTAGAAGTCATCCCTGATTCCCTGGACTTCCGGTTCCTATTCTGTGCAATAATCCCTGCTATTTGCTGCCTGTATCCTGGAGTGATATTTAGTGAGAGAATCCAACCTATCAAAACCAGGAAGTTGACAAAGTTTTTTAAACAGATCCTTTTCCTCACAGTCAATTAAAAGGTTTACCCTGACTGTCCATTTCTCAATTACAGCACAAAATTGAGATACTGGTTATCCTCTCTCTATTCCCACCCTTCCCTCATTTTCTCTTACCATGTTTTACATCTATGTGCCTCTTGTCTTCCTCAGTTTCAGGCCTCCCTGACTGTTATGAGCAGGGTTGTCTGCCGTGTTCTTGCCATTGCTTTCCAGTGTTTAGTTCACCAAGATAGTTGTTTTATTTTTCTCAGAGGTTGTGACTTTAGTAATTATTATTATTAAATATCTTATTATTAAAATGTTAAATATTTTATTGTTAAATAAAGATTTTTATTTTTATAAATAAATTCCATGTCTTCCACATCACACACAGAGAAGCACTCTGGGATATTTTATTATATTGGAATTTTTGTAAGTAATTTCCTTACGCATCAGCATGAAGAAGTTTGCCGAAGGCTCCAGAATACTTAGAATGGGAATGTGAGGTTAGAGTGTAAGCAGCTCTGTGTATTTTATGTTATGGGTTTGTTTTTTTTTTAACCCCACAAAGAAACTAAATTCTTTCAGCTTTTACAGTATTTTAATGTGAAACCAAGATGCTATATCATAATACTGGTCTTTCTGTTATTTATACATTTCTCTGTGACCTATATATCTTATATGGGCTATATAAAGCCCCCTGAATTCATATATAATGTAGGTCTGAAAACATATTTGAAGCTCGACTATCTAAAAGTCAAATGATTGATTTATATGTTATGAAGGGGGGAGGGTTGCTAAATGAGTTCCCATGAGGCTTAAAGAAACAGATTATAAAATTACTTATTGTTGGTTCCTGCAACACCTGAGCAACTCAGCAGGTGGGAGAACATCCACAGGTGACTTTGCTGGATGGGTTTGGGGGCTTCCTCGGCAAGGGATCACCAGCTCTCTGAGGACTTGAGGAAGTTATCCAGGCATCTTCCTTAACTACTCTTTCTCCATCTGGAACTTATGTCAGGATAAAATATATATATGTGTATATATACATATATATCCTTAAGTATAAACTATATGTATATAAAAAATGAGGATTTAATATGGTGTCCTTCCAGACAGTTGCTAAGTCTTTGTCCCATCACTATTCATTAAATAGACTAGCAATTCTCCAAGTGTGATCCCAGACCAAACAACATCAGCATCTTGGTTCTCAAACTTAAAGGAATACCACAGTCACCTGGAGGGTTTATTTAACAGATTGCTGGGCCCTGTCCCCAGAGTTCATGATTCAGTGGGTCTGGAGTAGAGCTCAAGTACTTGAATTTCTTTCAAGTTCGAAGATGCTGCTGCTGCTGCTGGTCTGGGACTGTACTTCAGGGATGACTGGAAAAGGGACCGTCCTTTCTCCATTGGTGTATTAGTCCTTCTTTACCATATATGTTTATAAACATATATTCTCTGTATATGGTACATAGCTCTATAAACCTTCATTTTTTATTCTTTATTCTGTACATTTCTTATTAGGATTTTATTTTTAGCTTACTCTTCTTGTGAATGGATTCTCATTTTTGGTTATGTTTTCTGTCACTTACAGATGGGCAGGCTATTGATTTTGCTATATTTATCCAGACATTTGATTGAACTTTCTTATTAATTATTAATCCCGTAGCTTTTTAGTTAGTTCTTTTGGGCTTTCTAGGTAAATAGCCATATTATCTCTTTTTCTCTTTGAATTCTGCTTGTTCTAGAAATGGCTTTCTGTGAAATGCTTTTCCTTTCTGCTAGCATGTTGTTGTTATTTGTTATGGTTTTATTTCTTAAGTCCTTATTAATTTATTTTTAATGCAATCTTAAATCTCCTATTTCTGCCTCCAGATTAAACATTTTTTTAAATTTACATACTTTAAAATTCATTCTGTTTGGAAACTGTAACTGGGATTACAGTCAAGATACTAAACAGTTGTACTACTCACAAAAATGCCCTGCTTGGGGGCTTCCCTGGTGGAGCAGTGGTTGAGAGTCCGCCTGCCGATGCAGGGGACACGGGTTCGTGCCCCGGTCTGGGAAGATCCCACATGCCGCGGAGCGTCTGGGCCCGTGAGCCATGGCCACTGAGCCTGCGCGTCCGGAGCCTGTGCTCCACAACGGGAGAGGGCACAACAGTGAGAGGCCCGTGTACCGCAAAAAAAAAAAAAAAAAAAAAATGCCCTGCTTGTCCCTTTGCAGTCCAGCCCGCTTCTCACTGCAGGCCCTGGCAACCACAAATTTGTTTTCTGTCCCGATAGTTTTGCCTTTTCCAGAATGACATATAAATAGAGTCATATAGTATGTAGCCCTTTCAGTCTAGCTTCTTTCACTTAGCGTAACATATTTAAGTTTCATCCATATTGCTGCATGTTTATTCCATTTTATTGCTGAGTAGTATTCCATTGTATGAGCGTACCATAATTTGTTTATGGGTTCACCAGTTGGGGTACCTTTGGGTTGTTTCCAAATTTTGGCAATTATCAATAAAGCCACTATAAAAATTCACATACAGATTTTTGTGAGATAACATCCTAAGTAGTTTCTTACTTTCCTCACCAGTTTTTCCTTTTCATGTTGTCTTTACTACTATCATGTCTTCTCATAATGGAGTCAGTGTGCTTTTGTGTGTTGTTAAGAACAAGTTTCTAAAACTGGAAAAAAAAATGTTCTTTTATTTACATTTTATGTTGATGAGAATTTGTCTCTCTTCGGCACTTTGATTTTTTTTTTTTCTGTTTTGCTGCTGAAATTTTTGTTCTGTGTTTCCCTTGCTCACTTTGTAAGAGAGAAGTCTACAGTCATTTGTGAGGTATAGATGAAATTAGATACTTTAAGTATTACCATGAGTTCTGACATAGATTGGTATAGGGCCCCACCTATAATTCTTCCAACAGGATCTTCTCAAATCCATATTGAAGGATAACAAAACCCAATTCTCAGTAGGTGGCTGAATGGGAAATGGAGCAGCAAGGAACTGGATTTGAGCTACAGGCATGAGCCTCTTCTCACCTTCTCTGCATGCATTGTTTTCCCAGTTGTTGCATTTTAGTCAAGACAAGGATGACTAATTCCAGGCAGCTGCCCCTTTCCCACATGTGGTAGGCAGACTTGAAATACGGTCCCCAAGATTCTCACCCTCTGCTGTGCATGCCTTACATAATTCCCTCCCTTTGAATGTAGGTGGAATCTGTGAGTATGATAGGCTATTCCTCCAGTGATTTTGTAGCCACTAGCCAAAGTGGCAAGTCAACATTGAAACGTGGCTGATACAAATGAGCAACTGAATATTTTTATTTATTTAATTTTCATTAATTTAAGAATAAATAGCCGTATGTGCTTGCTGAAGTATTTGGAATGAAGTGTACTGATGTCTGCATCTTACTTTGAAATGCATAAAATATTAAGATGGATAGTTATGTGGGAAAGCAAGTATGGTAAAATGTTTCTATCATAGAATTTAGATGCTGGTTATATGGAGTTCATTATACAGTTATTTCAACTTTTTCTGTATATTTGAAGCTTTATAACGTGATGGGAGGAAATCTTACGAAGTACTTTACTGAAAAATTAATTATAACCAATAAAGAAAAGTCCAGGACCAGATGGCTTCACTGGAGAATTGTACCAAACATTTCAAGAAAAATTAACACTAATCCTTCTCAGACTCTTTCAAAAATAGCAGAGGAGAGAACTTTTCCTAACTCATTCTCTGAAGCCAGCATTGTTACCCTGACACCAAAAGCAGAAAAAGACATTAAGAGAAAAGAAATTACAGACCAGTATCACTAATGAATATAGATGCAGAAATCCTCAGCAAAAGTACTAGTAGATCAAATCCCACAGCATATTGGAAGGATTGGACACCACCACCAATTGGAATTCATCCCAGGAATGCAAGGGGGTGTTTAAACATAGAAAATCGATCAATGAAATACACCATATTAGATAATGAAGGGGAAAAAAATATATCATAATCTTATTTGACACAGAAAAAGCATTTGACAAAAATCCAACACCTCATTTTGATTAAAAACACTAAAAGAAAAAATTCTAAAAATAGAAGGGAACTTCCTCAACACAATAAAGGGCGTTTATGAAAAACCCTCAACTAACATCATACTAAATGCTGAAAGACTGAAAGCTTTCCCCCTAAGATCAGGAACTTGCTTCCACTACTGCAGTTTAACATTGTACTGGAAGATCTAGCAAGAGCAATTAGAAAGGAAAAAGAAGTAAAACACACCAAAATTGGAATAGAAGAAATAAATCTTTCTTTACAGGTGATAGGATCCTATACACAGCATATACCAATGAATGTAGAAGAAAGCAACTAAAGCTAATAAATGAGTTTAGCAAAGATGTAGGTTAGAAGATCAACACACAAAAAAGTCAGTTGTTTTTCTGTGCACTAGCAATGAACAATCCAAAAATGAAATTAAGAAAGCAGTTCATTTACAATAGCATCTAAAAGAATAAACACTTAGGAATATATTTAACCAAGGAAGTGAAAAAATTGTACCATGCAAACTGTGAAACATAACTGAAAAAAATGAAATAAGATATAAATAAATGGGAAAATGTTCATGGATAGAAAGACTTAATATTGCAAAGATGTCAGTATTATCCAAAGCAATCTACAGATTCAACACAATACCTATCAGTATTCCTAAAGCCATTTTTGCAGATACAGAAAAGCTGATACTCAAATTCATGTGGAATTCCAAGGGGCCCTGAGTAGCAAAAGCATTTTTTAAAAAAGAACAAAGTTGGAATACTCATACTTCCCAACTGCAAAGCTTACTATGTGGCTACTGTGATCAAAAGAGTGTGGAACTTGCACAGGGACAGACCTTCAGATCAATGGAATAGAATTGGGAGTACAGAAATAAACCCATACCTCTACGGCTAACTGATTTTTGACAAGACTATCAAGTACATTCAATGAGGTAAAAATTAGTATCTTCACCAAATGGTACTGGGACAACTGGATTTCCACATTCAGAAGAATGAAATTAGACTCCTTGCCTTATGCAAAAGAGTTAAAACAGTAAGACTCATTGTTATATAAGACTGGGAGAAGATATTCATAATACATTTATTTGACAAATGATTGCTATCCGAGATTAAGAATTCTTAAAACTCAATAATAGGAAGACAAACAACTGAATTTTAGTTTTTTAATTTTTTAAAAAATTTTTAAAAATTATGTAATTTTTAAAGGCTGCTTGCCATTTACAGTTATTACAAAATATTGGCTATGTTCCCCACATTGTGCAATATGTCCTTGAGCCTATCTTATACCCAGTAGTTTGTACCTCCCACTCTGCATCCCTATGTTGCCCCGCCCCCATCTCCCCACTGGTAACCACTAGTTTGTTCTCTGTATCTGTGAGTCTGCTTCTTTTTTGTTATATTCACCAGTTTGTTGTATTTTTTTGGATTCCACATCTGAGTGATGTCATGCAGTATTTGTCTTTCTCCATCTGACTTATTTTGCTGAGCATACATAATGCCCTCCGTGTCCATCCATGTTGCTGCAAATGGCAAAATTTCATTCTTTTTTATGGCTGAGTAGTATAGACACACACATCTTCTTTATCCATTCATCTGTTGAAGGACACTTAGGTTGCTTCCATGTCTTGGCTTTTGTAAATAATGCTGCTTTGAACATTGGGGTAGCACATGTATCTTTTCGAATTAGTGGGGTTTTTTTTTTTTGATATATACCCAGGAATGGAATTGCTGGGTCATATGGTAACTCTGTTTTTAGTCTGTTTATTGATTGATTGATTGCTGCACTCGGTCTTCATTTTGGCGAGTGGGGGCTACTCTTCACTGCGGTGCGCAGGCTTCTCATTGCGGTGGCTTCTCTTGTTGCTGAGCATGGGCTCTAGGCACGTGGGCTTCAGTAGTTGCAGCACGCAGGCTCAGTAGTTGTGGCGCATGGGCTTAGTTGCTCCGTGGCATGTGAGATCTTCCCATACCAGGGTTTGAACCCGTGTCAACTGTATTGGCAGGCGGATTCTAAACCACTGCACCACCAGGGAAGTCCCTATTTTGAGTTTTTTTGAGGAACCTCAGTACTGTTTTCCACAGTGGCTGTACCAATTTACATTCCTACTGACAGTGTAGGAGAGCTCCCTTGTCTCCACACCCTCGCCAAACATTTGTTTTTTGTGTTCTATTTGATTATAGCCATTCTGACAGGTGTGAGGTGATAGAACGTTTTCATTTTGATTAAACAACTATATTTTTAAATGGGCAAATGATTTGAACAGATACTTCACAAAAGAAGACAATCAAATGAACTATAAGCCCATATAAAAGTGTTCAGTGTCATGAGTCATCAGGGAAATGCATTCAAATTACAGTAAGGTACTGCTGTACATTCCGTATAATCACTAAAATATAAAAGATGGACAACACTAAATGTTGGCAAGGATGTTGAGTGACTGGAACTTTCATACACTGTTGTTGGGAATTGGGGTTTCTAACCACTTAGGAAAAGGTCTTACAGTTTTTGGGTTTTTAAAAAATTTTTTATTTATTTTGATTCTTTTCTCTTTTTAAAAAAAATTATTTACTTTTGGCTGCATTAGGTCTTCATTGTTGCGTGTAGGCTTTCTTTAGTTGCAGGGAGTGGGGGCAACTCTTCGTTGCGGTGCGTGGGCTTCTCACTGCGGTGGCTTTTCTTGTTGTGGAGCACGGGCTCTAGGTGCACGGGCTTCAGTGGTTGTGGCTCGCAGGCTCTAGAGCACAGGCTCAGTAGTTGTGGCACACGGGTTCAGTAGTTGTGGCTCACGGGCTCTAGAGCACAGGCTCAGTCGTTGTGGCACATGGGCTCAGTAGTTGTGGCTCGTGGGCTCTAGAGCACAGGCTCAGTAGTTGTGGCACGCGGGCTTAGTTGCTCCATGGCACGTGGGATCTTCCCGGACCAGGGCTCAAACCCGTGTCTCCTGCATTGGCAGGCAGATTCTTAACCACTGCATCACCAGGGAAGCCCAGGGTCTTACAGTTTCTTTAAAAAGTAAGTGTACACTTACCTCATGATCTAGGTATTATACTCATTTACTGAAGAGAAAGGAAAACAAATGGTCACGAAAGATTTGTACAGAATGTTTATAGCCATTTTGTTCACCATAGCTAAAAAATTGGAAACATCCCATGTGTCCATCAATAGAAAAATGGATAAACAAAGTGTAGTTTATTCACACAAGGGAATATCATTTTGCAATTAAAAGGAACCACTGATAGAAGCAAAAATGGATTTATCTCAAAAAGTGCTAAGTCAAAGAATCATTACACAAAAAATACTCAGGGTGTGTTTTCCATTTACATGAACCTCTAGAACAGGCAAAACTAATCTATGGTGGGAAAATGTTCAGTGTATTTGTTGCGTCTGGAATGTGGCTGGGGAGGAGGTGGTAGAGACTGATTGATTAGGTGCATGGGGATCACTTTCCAGAGGAGTGCTGATGGTGTCTTGAGAGTAGTTTGAGTTCCACAGGTGGTATATATTTGTCAAAACTCACTTAAGATCTGTGCATTTCCTTTTATGTAAATTTTGCATTAAATAAAAAAACTCTAGTTAGTGCTAAAAAAGGAAAATAATTCTAAGAATTCAGTGGCATAAAACAAAACAACGGCATGTCTTATGGGGCTGTTACTGCTGGCCTTGGGCAGTGAGAGCCTGGTGTTTTACAGCGTATTCACCATGTATCTTAAAAGCAAGTACTTTAAGCTACATCTTGATGTTTCTGACTGCTTAATTGTCAATTTGTAGACTCTAAGGAAGATGCACAAATGCCATTTATGGAAGCTTTCCTTTCTCAAGAACTTCCTTTCTAGTGATAAAATTGTCAGGACCCAGATTTGAACACTGTAAGCAGTTGTGAAGAAAAAACTGCTTGGCAATTTAAGTGGAAGAAAGTGTGCAGTAGATAATTTGATAAATTTTCAGGGATGACAGAGTATTTATAAAACCGTGTTTTTCTGTTTGTGTCCCTTGTAATTTCAAACAGTCTGATGGAAGAGAACCTTCTGGTGACAGCCAAATTTTTCTCTCCTGAACTTTCCAGAGTTTCTTTAACATTGCTTAAAATAAGAATCACCTGGAGTGTGGGTTCAAAATATATTTCCTACACTCCTCTCCTGGACATTTTGCCTCAGTGTGTCTGGATGAGAATCATGATATTTGTCTTTTTAACAAGTACATCAGACAATTCATGTCAAATTGTTTGGGAAACACTGCTTTCAGATTGTAGGTAAAGGCATCAGACCTGAAGTACTATTGTAATTCTTAGTGGTGACCAATAATAGCTTAATTATTCAGTACAACAATAATAAAAATGATAAGATAATATTATTGAATGTTACACAGTTACTGTATTCCAGTCACTCTTGTGAATGCTTTGTTTGTATTACCTTGTTTAATCCTCAGAAAAGTAGAAGGTGCTATTATTATCTCATATTACAGATGAGAAATAGGTCCAGAGAGGACAAATAATTTGCCCTTGGTCACAAAGATAGAAGGTGACAGGGTCAGACTTTAAACCCAGAGATTCTGGCTGCAGAGTCCATGCCTTACCCAGCACTTTGGCCACAAAATGGGTTGTTGAAAAAATATTTTCTTCTTTTTGAAAGTTGGAAGGAATTTTTCTCCAGTAGTGTGTTGAGGTATAATGGTAGTCCAGTGCCTCTGTCCTTCCTCTCTTATCTCCTTGCTGAGTCACTAGTGCTCGTGACCTTGAACCGCATAGGGGTTGGAAGGCTTTGGCTTGAAGTGTGACTTGATCACTTATTAACAGCAGAACCTTGGGCCTGCCTCAGCCCATCCCTTCCTCGAGTTCCTCATACTTCCTGTGTTGGTCAGATCTCGGGAGGCGATGCCACGTGGTGTATCGCTCATCCTCCGCTCGCCTGCCGTTTCCCCCTTTGCCACCCACCCTGCTCATTCCTTATCTGCACATGGGGCTCAGCTGCGTTTTTTGATGGTCGTCTATTTTTCTTTTTTAAATTTAGTCTAATCTCCAAACTTTTTTTCTCAACTCTTTCGGTTGCTGTAGCTTCCTTTGAGTTGCTGTGGTTTTGTGTCTCTCATCTTCTTCAGCATTTTGTGATTTTTGCTTATTGTGTATCTCCATTCAAATAAATGTTTCCACACCACAACCCATGAAGAAACCTTACCCAAAAGTTGAACTCAGATTTGATTAAGGCAATGCAGAAGACGTGGGGATACAGGAAACTGCATTTCAGGGATGCAGTCAGTAAATCCCAGCCTGAGGAACTTTACAGGAAGACACAGTTTCTTCAACAAAGAAGGGGGAGTGATAGGAAGAGAGTTGGAAGGGGAACCATACAGATGAAAGGATTTGAAAAGAAAATTGCAATGTGTGGAGTGCATGTGGATCCTTATTCATACAAAGAGTTGTTGTTTGACAGTTATAAAATTGAATACTGATGATTTAGAAAAATATTTTAAAACATTTTAGCTGTGGTAATAATGAAATACTTATGGGTGAAGTGACATATCTGCAATTTGCCTCAAAAATCCCTGGGAGGGGTTGGAGGAGGGCGTGTGTGGATGGGTGGCCATGGGTCTGTATGGGTTGTATTTATTGAAGCTGATTGATAAGTACATGAGGGTTTTATTATACTATACTGTCTATTTGTGTATGTATTTGAAATTTTTTATCATAAAAAGTTAAAATGAAATATGTGCTTATAATCCTTCCTTGTCTGCACAAACCTCCAGAATTAATGAAGCAGTTCTTACTTTAAAATTGATTCTTTATAAGGAGTTTTCGTTTACCTCATACTAACTATACACTTCTACCTTGAACTGCTAAGATTTTGTTCCAGTATTTTCTGACAGGATCTTTCTAGATAAACCAAACCTTCAGGAAGCAGTTGCCCTAAGCATCTGTCAGTAGAGTCTGATCAGATTGATTAAATTAAATGAATTCAACTGAGGCAAAGTCAAGCAGATGAGAACCTCCTGGTCTCCACTAAACATCTGCTCCTGGTGACGGGCTCACAAAGGTCAGTCTTCCTTCTTTACCTGAGCTGGATTTGAGGGAGCAGGTGCAGAGTCCTTTGCTTCTTTTGTCCTGCACCTGCCTCACCTCGGGTGAGGGGGAACAGCTGTGGAAAGCAGAATAGCGTTGCTCTGTAGGTGGTGGGTCTGGAACGATCCCAAATAGGGAGTTCTCTGTGCAGCCTCATTTTTACTAGCTGATGTTTTTGACTTGGCATCACAGCAGAAGCACATTAGGACATCTGAATAAGGTACTAAATTCTTTGGGATTTTGACTGGAATCAGATAATCGTGATTCATTCCGCTACCTGCACCGAATGCAGTTTAGAGCTTACTTCCACGAGGCGTTTGCTGGCCTTTTCCTTGCCTCAGAGCAAAAGGACAGTAGGGTTCGGTGCACCTGCCTCCCTGCTGTATAACTAAACATTCTTGGCATATTCAGTTTAGGTCTCATGCCTGTAGCAACTGTTTCTTTCTTTTTTTTTTTTTTCTTTATAATTAGAGTAAAGAGTAAGGGATATTACAGGATATGTTAAGGCTGAATTGTTTGAGTGGGGAGGGCCTGACTCGGGGGAAGATACTGTAAATTTTTTAAGGTGTGTTTGTCTCATTGCATAATTTTTATTTGTGTACAGAGTTGCACTTATGTATGTTCTTTATAAGGTTTTCTGTCTGGTAGCATGTAGAATGTATAATGGTTAAGTAATTGACTTCCTCAGTCAGATGAATCACTGTTCTCCTATTTGCTGAGTCTACATGACTTTAAATGACTCATTTAATGTCTTTTTCCTCAGTTGCCTGTCTGTAAAGTGAGGAGAGTGACAGACTAACGTCATTGAGTTGTGGTGGGAATAAAATGAAGAAATATATGCAGAGGGCTTGGCAAGGGGTTGGGCTTGAAATAAGTGCTGCTGCTGCTGCTGATGGTGGTGGTGGAGGTGATGGTGATGACGGTGGTGGTGGTGGTGGTGGTGGTGATGGTGGTGGTGGTGATGGTGGTGGTGGCGATGGTGGTGGTGGCGATGGTGGTGATGGCGATGGTGGTGATGGCGATGGTGGTGGTAGTGATGGTGATGGTGATGTTGATGAGTAGGAGTAGTAGTATAGTATTATATGAGCAAAAAGATTGAGTGTATAACTTTGAACATTTCTTACTTGATTAGAAATTAACATTATTTTATGCTAGCAAAACAGACCTTGCTAAAGCATTCAAGTGATGTGATTATAAATGAAATATAAGTACATAGAAAAGAAACACGTTGCAACTATTTGGTATGTAATTGTATACTGAGCCCATTTTAATCAAGGTGAAAATGGAATTATTGCCAAGGATACTGGTGATTCATTTGCTTATTGGCTGCATTCTTAGTATCTAAAATGTCATTTTGGAGTCAGTCTAATACACCAGTTTCTGCTTCAGCAAATTATTGACCTCAACTATTTGATTCTTTAAAAATTCAGCTTAAGTGTATTTTTAGTCAAGTATTATTTAGTAAATTAATGTACACATTCAAGAAAAATTCTTTTATTCTTACCATACCATGCAGATGGTCTTCATAAATCAACAGTGATAAATTTACCAGTGTTCGAACTTGGGAGAATTAACCTCTGATCTTGCGTTCTGCACTCTCCTTGCTATGCTTTCGATCATGGAGGAAATAATTCTTCCAGTGGTATCAGAGGAAAGCACATTAACACCATAAGTTTTTAAAAAGTCTTAAATTTAAGCAGGTTTTAAAAGAATTTTGAATGATGATCTTCTTTGTAAAGGCTGCTCTTCTAAATCAGAGATTCTCCATTTGGGGAAGTTGGAAGAAGGTCTTTCATTTCACGTTTGAGTGTTATAGGTGTAATAACTGACTCCACATTTATAGAGGTGAACCACTCATTTATAGAGGTAACTTATATTTCGCTAAGTTATGTACTTTCTAACTTGAGTTTTGACAAATAAAAATAACACATAAAATACATAATTAATATATCAAAAACTGGTGAATCTTTCACAGAGAAAGAACAAGTGTTAGTATTGTCACATGCTCTTTAGTGTTTTTTTAAGAAATAAAATATTACAGGTAAAGTTGAAATACCCCATCATCTCCCACCAGGTTTTATTCTCCTGCTTCTCTCCCAGAAGTAACTGCTGTCATGAATTTGTTGTTTATTGTGTCTGTGTGTGTGTGTGTGCATGTGTGTGTCTTGTGTGTTTATAATATTAAAAAATGGTTTCATACTCTCAAATATTTTTCAACTTTTCTCTTTTCACTCAACATTTTGTTTTATAGAGCTATCCATGTTGGTCCATATATGTGTTTCACTCATTTTAATAGCTCTGTAGTATTTCATTTTATGAATTTATAATTTATTCATTTATCTGGTGATAGACATTTGGATTATCTTCAGTTACAGTGAAATCGCAATGAACATCCTTATGCTTATTTCTTGCGTACATGTGTGGTAGATATTACCTCTAAGTGAAATCTTGGGTTAATGGATATGTTTATTTTCAGTTTTACTGGATGTTACCTCAGTGCTCTCATACAGTCCTTCCGGAAGTGTATAAGTTATTTCCATTTCTCCACATCCTTACTATTCATTTTTAGAATTCAGAATCTGAAATTTCTATCAGAAGAATATTGTGTGTAAGCTGATAGATACATAGATAGGTAAACACAGATGCGTTTGTTCAGTAGGTATTTATCATCATTGTGTGGATAATTTCCATTAGGAGATTTCAGAATTTGCAAGTGACATCTAACGTTGGCTGTTGTGAGAGGTCAGGTAAGTCTCTGTCTCTTTAGCTTTGTTTAACTGCCGCTATTTATAATCATTCCTGGAAAGAATGGGAATGGCTTCCCATAATAACCTACCCTAGTGCAAGCACCTGTGTGTCCAAACCGCACCCAGGTGCATGACCAGCCAGTGGAAATATGCATGCTTTGATAGTCACTCCTTAAAATTGTGTTCCTCCGCTTTCTTTACCCCTTTTGAGGAAGCGAAAAGTCTAATTTCCCTTGCGCCACTGCAGATCCTGACATGCTGCCACTCACAGCAGGGTCTCCAACACCACTGAGCTAAGTATGTCAAAGAAAACTTAGCATTCTGGGCATTGGCTGAAAGGGAACACTGCCAGATAAAAATTAAGAGATTGGGATTTGGGATTTGGAAATGGCTTTTTTTCTTTTGCAAGCACTTTATGAAATTTAAAAATGGGATTCAGCAGAATTGATAGCAAAGTCTTCGTAAAAACAAATTAGTAAAGCAGTTATACCCCAATAAAGATGTTTAAAAAAAAAATTAGTAAGTAAGACACTTACATTATGTCCGGTTGATGTAAAATGCATATTTTCACAATTGCTTAGATGAGTGTTTTCCCCTCATCTAAGAGTGGAAATAAAGAGTAAAGAATATTTTAAATCAGTAATGAAAAGCAGGGATTGGGTTTTGTGGTTTAGAAATAAGTATATATAGTTGGGTTTGATTTATGAACTCATCAAATTAATGTGGTGCTTTGGTTTTTCAGTTAACGTTTCAACGTAGATTAGGTTTCTGTGCCCCATTTTTGGAGACTGAGACTGCTAGGTGGGGCAGGGACCACCAGGATGAAAACTCCATCCCTCTCCTCTCCCTACCCGTCTCAAAATAAACCTGTCTTCCAAAGAGAGCCGTGGCCTTGGAACTCTGTAGTACGTAGAACTCAATAAGGTTAAAATGGTCCTGAGTTCAGAGGATGATCTCAGAAATCATTTTTTACTCAGAGCTACTGTCTCCAAAGGAAAATAAAAAAGGCCTTTAGACTTGGAACTTCTGTTGGTAAAAGTGAGTTTTTAAAAAAATTTCTGTTTGAAACTTATATTTAAATGATGGATGAATATGTGTTAGGATCTGCCAGGTAGAGTGTTGAGAGGTGTGGCAGTCTTGTCTAAATGTACTTAATAATTTGGAAACTATTAAGTTTGATTGTTTCAGGATTCCTACACTACTAATATAGATTCAAAATGGTCCTAGACAATTAACGTGTTCAACAAGCAACCAGTTTTCTGCTGGAGACATGATTCTCTTTATGGAAAAGACCACCTTCTTAGACCAAAACCCACTGAGATATAAAGGGTGGATGGGGATGAAGGCTGGGATTATACTTTTAATCTCCTAATGCCGTAAACCTTGAGATAAGGGTCGGGGGACAATTTAGGTTATTTTACACTGTTGGGATGAGCCTTGCTTTCCAAGAAGACCCCAATCTGTACCCTTTAA
The DNA here is from genome assembly GCF_963455315.2 of Globicephala melas. Lineage (NCBI taxonomy): Eukaryota > Metazoa > Chordata > Mammalia > Artiodactyla > Delphinidae > Globicephala > Globicephala melas. Next base: position 86,378,536 of record NC_083324.2, on the reverse strand, counting down.
TTAAAGATGATTTAATTGGAGATTTTTTTAGAAAGGAGTTAAGTTAAATGAGCACCACAAGAAAATCAGCTCTCTTTTCTACCCTTTAGTTGAAATGAAGAGCCCATGAGTGGGGATGGGACAAGGCAGGCTCAGATGAAGAATTGATTAGCATGCCATGCCTCTTAAAGGGCAGGCTGTCCACCTTGCCCCACACCAGACTGAGAGTGAAGCCATATGTCATGGCCTCTTTGACCTTAGGAATCTGGGAGCAGTCAGGTGCCTCAAGTAACATATATCTACAATTTAGTAAAAGCAAATATATGTTAGGAAAGTCTTCCTAGAAATAACTCTAATTTTATATTTCTTTCGTACCAGATCTTCAGTTTTATAATCAGGTGATAAGTCTGCTTTTCTAGAAAGGGACCACAATCTTATCCCAGTTATTTATGGGAAAATGATGTCTCTGTGTATAGAAGAAAGAATGGATTGAAATAAAATAAGTAATCTCTCAGTAATGGGATTTAGTTATTTTATTTTTATATTCCATAGAATTTATTACAGTGAGTGTCCAAAACCTTTCTCCCACAATCAATGTGAATTAACTCCTCCCATTATAAAGTAATTAAAAATACATAGTTGAAGCACTTAATGGTTTTAATGCTGCACAGAAGGTAAGAAGATATGTGACGGCCGTGATGTTTTTGTAGTTTATTCATTTTTCAGTTAAATGGCTGCAAAACTAATAAATCAATCTGTTTAAGATTGGATTATATGAATGACTCAGTCAAGGTCTGATGAATTGATGAAATTAAGTTTCTGAGTCTGTAGAGAAGTCCATGAAAAATGTAGTTACTCTTCAGGGTACAGTCTTGTTAATCAACAGACTTTTACCCATTTACTTCTGGGCGGAGAAGGATAACCCAGCTACTCTTGGGTGTATTTCACTTTGTGACAGTTTATGACAGCTGGGTTCTGTAATGCGGGGACACCTTGGGCTCTCTTATACTGTTTTTACTTGGTCTGAGTTTTGTTTCATTTGCTTCTGCGTATCTCAGCATTTGCCGTCCTGTACTGCTTGTCTTTCTCTGTACCTCTAGATATTCTCTTGGTCCTTAGAGGTGCATTGTTTCTGCCCCGCCCCCTCCTTTTGTCTCTCTTCGTGTTCCTGAGGATTTTGTAGCCCTCTCTAGTTGGGGTATCCCAGACGAGATTTTTAGGCGGGCTAGACCGTAGTGACTGGAGCAGACTCACTAAATGTGACTCTTCCTGAGAGTGGCTTCCTGCTTAGTGTTCTTTAGCTTCTTCTCAGGAGTGAACTCATTTTTATAGGAATGTTATCATTATTCTAAAGTGGCCTACTCTTGACTAATGACTTTTTCTTGGCATCTGAAATCTAACAGATAGAAACCCAATTCCTCTTTCTAAATACTATGGATTCGATAGGACTAGGACCACCTGTTGAGAGTCCTGATAAACTAAACATTATTTAAATGCTCCCATCATGAAAACTATTGAATAATGTTCTGGGAAGTCAGTCATATATATATTTTTAATTCTCTAACAATAAGATTCTGTATTTAAAATAACCTTATGATGAAACTTTTAATAAAACAATTCCCTCCTAATTATGTTTGCTCAGAATAGCTGACTGCTAAGGTTAATGGCTCCCAGCATTCCCCCTATACAAAATATTAGTGCCAAGAGTACTTTGGACATCATCTTACTAAATTCCACATTTTATTTGTATGGAAATTGAGAGCAGGAGGGGCTAAGTGACTTGTGCATGTTATATAATTATGTAACTAGTTCTAGTGAGCTCAGTACAGCAAGACACAGTCTCCTGGGATCCTTCCTCTTCCAATTCTTTAGCTACCACATGACACTACATCCTGTTAATGGGATGTTATTTTCAGGGCAGAGCGTGTCTTGTTCCTGCTGCAATGAATCTTGTTAGCAGAACGATTCTGCTTTTTAAAGCCATTTATTGGGCATATAATATCTCCAGGTATTGTGCTAAGCAATTTACATATCATTAATTTCATTTTTATTCTTACAATAACCCTGTGAAGTTGTCATTACTAACCACATTTTATTGATGAGGAAACTGAATCAAAGGGGTCCTGAGAGATACGACCAAGGTAATGCAAGTGTTTACTTTTAATGACCATGCGTGTAAGCTTGAAGCAGTGATGTTCGGTGACTAGAGATGTTGCCTGGACTCTCCGCTCTTAATACCCTAGGGAACAGTTTAAGATTTACACTTGACCTGCTGAATATTCTAGTCCTTAAATTTTACCCACAGTAACTTTTCTTCAGCAAAAGTTTGAGACTGAACAGTGCCTCCTCCCTTACCCGTATAGAATTTGGCACCTGTGCTGCCTTGGTATAGTGAGTGTGTGGCCCAACCCTTATAAAAAGTGGTAAGCAAGCATGTACATGGAATCACACTAATCGGAAATCACCGTTTTCCGAGACAAGTAGGTAAAACGGTGTTATGAAAACAATGTTTTGGGACTTCCCTGGTGGCGAAGTGGCTAAGACTCCGCGTTCCCAACGCAGGGGGCCCAGGTTCAATCCCTGGTCAGGGAGCTAGATCCCACATGCATGCCACTACTAAGAGTTCGCATGCCACGACTAAGGAGCCCGCCTACTGCAACTAAGACCCTGTGCAGCCAAATAAATAAATAAATAATAAAAAAAAGAAAAATTAAAAAAAAGAATGCTATTTAAAGAAAAAAAAAGGAAGAAAACAATGTTTTGGTATCTTCTGTTATTTAAAAGCTAGTCTCCAAACTGCTGTGGTAATGTACTTTAGTGCTGGTGATTTCGCATCTTTGGCAAACTGAGATGCTCAAGGCTTATATCCTAATCAGCACAGTCACGTGGCCTCTTATGCTTTCACTTTAGATAGTGCGTGCTCTGATGCGGTATGCAGATGGAAGCACCAGCACCGTAAATCGATATTGCTAGTGGCACATAATGTGTAGGCTATTTCAGGGGAAAATGTTGCTGTTAAATTTAATGATGAGGTTGAGTGTCATTAACTGTGTGCTTATCTAAAGCGGGTCCCTCCCATCCCAGACATCTGCTCCCTTCTCAGCAATGTCACTTTTAAACAACACCTGTAGGTTAGAGTCATTTCCAACTTTCTCTTCATGGACTCACCTTGTTTTTGCTAATGGATTTCTTGGTAAAGGAGGAAAACACAAACTCTCTTTTGCAAAATACTACTGTAGCATCTCTGCCTAAGTAATGGGTTGTAGAATGTAAGAGAATGGGCAGCATTCCTTAAGGAAATCTTTTATGAACGTGTGATAGAATATTTTATCATTTGTGTAGATCTTTTCCCCTGGAAGTTAAATATTAAAATTATATGGAAAATCATTGTCCTGTGGGTTTTGTGTAATCTCTAATAGTTTCAACTGCAATCATGTACTGAAAATCAGTGGGACATGTCGTCTTCCATATTCATGATGAGATATTGTCCATTGGAGCTCAGGTATTCAAATATGAGCGTTTAAGTTGCTTTTGAAATTCAGAGACGACAGCCTCACTGATGCTTGCTCTGTGTGGAGGCAGGTGCGGGGGGGAGCTAGTGTGTGAGTTCTGTGGTTTAAGAGTCAGCTGCAATGTCAAGTAGGCCTTTTGGTGATGTCCAGGTATAAAGATGGAGTCTTTATTTGTGACTCTTACCTTTCATTGCAGAGTCTGTTTTTTTCTCTTGAATTAGTGTTTAATATCACTATTCAGTTGTAGCATATGTACAAAAAATTGTATAAATCTTAAGTGTACAGTTTGATTTTTACAAGCTGAAACCAAGAAACATAACATGTAACCAGCACCCAGATTAAGAAACACGGCATTCCCATCAACTCAGAAAGCAGTTTCTTATCCCCCAGTCATCTGCCCAGAGTAACTCCTTGCCTGAATTCTAATACATCGATTAGCTTTGCCTTTATAAATGGCCAGATTAAGGGTTTTGAACTTTATTTAAGAACAAAAATGGGAAGAAGTCATATGAAAAGGTTTGAGGTAGTGGCGTGACATCATGTAATTTGCATTTCTAAAAGATCAGTAGCTGCAGTGTAGAGAAGGGACCCAGAGTTTAAGTGGAGGGACCAGATAAGAGGCTATCTGATGAAATCACCTGGTGGTTTGACCTAGGTTCATGGCAGTGGAGATGGAAAAAAATGGACAGGTTCAAGATGTGCGCGTGTGTGTGCACACACACACATGTGCTTGCCTACACAATTGGCTAGATTAAATAAACAGAAATTAGATGTAAGACGTGAGTAGGTGGCAGGGACGGCGGCGTTAATATTTCCCAGGTTTATGGATGAGGTCTAATGTACTGAATGAGAAAGACCGGAAGAGGCAGGTGTTTGGCCGAGAAGCTCTGGAGGTCCTGTTTGGGCATGTTATTTTTAAATAGCTGTGAGCTGTCAAAGGGGGATGATCAAGGAGGTAGTTGAATACATAGTTATATCTGAAGTTTGAAAAAAAAGAGTTTGAGCTGGAGATCTGAATTTAAGAATTGCTGATACAGATTACATTTAAAACCATGGCTATTGATGAAATAAATCTCTTAGAGATGGAGTATAGAGTGAAAAGAAATGATAATATTTAAAAGGTATGGGATACAAAAAAAGGGAGGCAGAGAAAAGAAGATGCAATCCAAAAGGCAATAATGGAAGAATGGCTATTGGCAGTGGGATGACAGCAGGTCATTTAGGCAGTCCACATGGATGACACATGAAGAGTGTATAGAGGTACAGCCCTCCTGGGAGTTGAGGAAAGTAATGATACACTCAGCTGTGATGTTAGGACTTTTGCCCGTGAGTCATCCCTCTGTCTTATACTGTGGCTGTCACTATTCTATAGGCTGAATGGCACTTAGCTGTAATAGGAAGCTGCTCATTTTTGAGGGAAAACAGGCAAGTCTGAAGTTGTGGATAGAAAAGCCAAATTATTTTTAATATATCCTTTTGCCAGTCCTACTCACCAAAGGGCTCTGCCCAATTTCTATTTGAACAACCAAACTTAACCCCACCTGTTCTCTCTCCACTTAACACACACACACACACACACACACACACACACACACACACACACACACACACCCCTTTAATGCTGAATATCTTAATTTTGATATCAAAACTTTTCTGAGGATGTTAGTCTTTGAAACACTAGCTCCTTTAATCTTCCCAAGCATCATTCTTTGGAGATGTGTTCTTGAGTAAAGTGCTGCTGGAATTGGTAAATGCATGTTCATTACTTTACTCAGCCTGAGTTCCTTTGAGACTTTATAATTGAGCATTCGTAATATGCATCACTTTAGAAGTCTTCAGAGACCAATCTTGATGTTCCATCTTTTAGCTTTGCTACTTTTACAGTGCCCTTCTATATTTATTGGACAAGATGAGCTGATTTTCTGCTCCTATATCCTTTAGTATGATTGCTCAGTCATGATTGTATTTTCCATGTAGTGCACATAGCAACTGAGAAGAAGAGAGAATTCTGGTAATGAAGGTGCTGCTTCTAAATAGAAAATGTTTTATTTGGAAGAGCTTATAACCACCCCTAAGGAACAAATGAAACTCTGAAGTCCCTATGCAGTCATATCATAGGGCAGAGTTGGGCTTGCTTTATTTTGTTGTGATAAACATAAATCCTTTTAGGATTAGAAATTGTAGTCTCAAAAGTGACTATGGGGCTTCGCTGGTGGCGCAGTGGTTGAGAGTCCGCCTGCCAATTCGGGGGACGCGAGTTCGTGCCCCGGTCCGGGAAGATCCCACATGCTGCCGAGTGGCTGGCCCCATGAGCCATGGCCGCTGAGCCTGCGCATCCGGAGCCTGTGCTCCACAACGGGAGAGGCCACAACAGTGAGAGGTCCGTGTACCGCAAAAGAAGAAAAAGTGACTATGAAGAAAAAATAGTAATTAGGGAAACAAAAACAGCGCTAGGCAAGTCCTCTCACCACTGTGGTCTAGAAGTTATGTATATCAGTTAAGGATCTATCAGGGGAAGCAGGACCACTGAGAGTTATGGGATAAAGGCTTTACTGCAGGAGCTGGAGCCTCCACAGTGTGGCGGGAACTGAGGGACGCAGGTCTGGGCGGGAGACTGGCAGTGGGCTGCAGGCTGCTCCTGGTCAACAGGGTCCGCTTGGACACAATTGCTGGAAACAGAATGGAGGAGAACGAGACGAAGCTGGAACCTGCTAGCGTTTCTGCGTCTTTTGTCAGCACCTCTAATCACAATGACCTTCATTCAGAGAGAAGTGGCTGCTGCCTCACTTCTGCTTCCAAATCTCATGTGAGCTCCTCCTTGGGCTTTAACTCAAGGACCGAACAAGGAAGGAACAAACTATCACAGGATGGAATCTGAGTAATGGGGCTCCTGAAAGTGGATATATTTTCTCTACCACTTCAAATACCAGAATTATCAAATGGCAATAAAAGAAATGGTAATGTACTTTTCACTAGAAGACAAATGACATCTTGAATATGCAAGATCAGCTTAGTAAGAATTGAGTACTGTCTGTTTATCAGATTTACATGGGCCTAAGTATAATTACTTGAAAATATTAGCATTGATTAAAAATATCATATTTAATATAAGAATTATAAATACAAATTTAATTGAGTGATTACAATGAATTCCTTCCTCAATCTTCATTGGTAGGCAAATGAAAAGACACACTGGACCAGACATGACTCTCTCTAGATTTTAATCCTAGCTGTATTATAAACCAGCTATGTGACTTGGCATAAATATTTATTTTTTTTATCTTTACATTATTTATGGGGATTAAAAGAAATAATGTATGTGGAAACTAAGAAGCATTATACAATCTTCAGATATTACCATGTCTTTAGGGGAAAATTTTCCTCCAGTCAACAAGAGGTTAACTTACATAGTAAACATTTTTATCCTAAGTAATGACCTTCTAATGAATAGACTCTCTGCATTACATATTAAGTCTGATTCCATTGAAGTCTGTCTCCAAGCAATTGTAATGTGACAGAATATTTTTATTAAAGTTTAAATACTCTTATTTCTTGGTTATTTTTCTAAGAGGAATCTTCACTTATGTTTTCAGTGAAAGTACTGGTTTAGCTTCATTAATAAGAAAATTATTCATTTTTGTGAATATATCCTGTGTGTCTTGTTGCTACAATATATGTATCTGAAGGAGTACTAGGCATTGGATCTGTCCTAATGAATTGTCAAATTTTCTGGTTGTTTCTTCTTTGTTGTTGCTGTCTCCTTTCCTAGTAAACAAAACTATATTAAGTAAAAGGTGAAACACTGTAAATTAAAATCCAAAAGCTAAAAAAAGCTGTAATGTGATAAAAACGTGTGCATTTATCTGTGTGATTTGTGTGTATGACGTGATGTGTGTAATGCGTTTGTTGAATTTAAGCCTCCCTAGGACAGAGTTCAAATTTCACAGAGCTCAGAAATCTTTCCAAACATCTAGTACAAGAAGAAAATTGGAGTTAGGTAATCAGAATTGATGAAGGAACCAAAAGGGGGTCAGATTTTCCAAAGAATATATCATAGTTCAGCATCTCTTAGAATTAATCCAACAAGTCTTGACTCATTCACTATAATTTAGTCTTGTAAACCAATGATACTTTGCTTAAAATGGCCACTAGTCATATCTAGACTATTATTGCATATGCAGTCAATGAGATTTATCTAAATGCTTTAGGTGCTTCATTGAAGATCAACTTAAAACACAGATTTTATTTTATTTTATTTATCTAATTTATTTAATTTTTTGTGTGTGTGGTACGCAGGCCTCTCACTGTTGTGGCCTCTCCCGTTGCGGAGCACAGGCTCCGGATGCGCAGGCTCAGCGGCTGTGGCTCACGGGCCCAGCCGCTCCGCGGCATGTGGGATCTTCCCAGACCCGGGCACGAACCCGCGTCCCCCGCATTGGCAGGCGGACTCCCAACCACTGCGCCACCAGGGAAGCCCCAGATTTTATTTTAGTATGGTACTTGCCCTGGTGGTTTTGTTCTGTTTTTTCCAGTGTTTGAAACATACATCAGTACTTTGAGCTGTACCCAGACCACCCACCACCTATGTGCAGTTCTGCCCTTAGATTCTCCATGTACAGGGAGAAAGATGATGTCCCCACGCAAGTGAGGTTGAGATTCCGGAGGCAGTGAGAACATGCTCCGAGGCTAGGCCTCAGGCAGAGCAAAGCTGCAGTACCAGGAGGGGCAGAACCGCAGGTGCTCGTTTCCGCTGGGAGGTGGACTTGGTGGTGGGGCAGTCTGAGTTTAGCAACTTCAGCCTGGTGGAGTCAGCCCAGTGGGGAACAGTGTGACTCACGCAATCATCACACCTACTCCCCCCTCCCCAGAGGGTAAGCATTAACTATTTGTGGTTATCAAGTCCTATTTCCTCCATTCTCATGTTCTAAATTAGAAAAATGTTTGTTATTCCCAGCTGTTTATTTCTCGATGTTGTTTTCACTTTATCATTCTTCCTCGTAGTTCTTATACTAACAGCTCTTCAGCTGTTCTTTGTCCTCATCCAGCCCATTGTTTTCCAAATGTCTTTGATAAGAATCATCTTGGCTACTGGTTAAGCCTCTGGTTTTCCAGACTCTTGCCGTGGAGGGTCCGATTCTGTGATCCTGGGTGGAACCTGGGAATTTGTGTGTATAACAAGTACCTCAGGTGATTCTTACGGTTTAGGTAGTGCTGCCTGACCTTGAGAGACGAGCTCAGTGTGGCAGCGCATTAGAAAACGCATCCATGGGTAGGTTGCCAGCTTTAGCAAATAAAAATACGGGAGGCTCATGGGACATACTTATACTAAAAATTATTCATTGTTTATCTCAAATTCAAATTTAACTTGGTGTTTTATCTGGCAGTCCTACCTTTGGAGAAAGTAGATCTGTGCTGTAGAAGCAGCTGTTTGAACTTGTAGCCTGGGGACCAGATGAATTCTAGCCAGGAGTTAGAAATCTCTTGGACATAAAATGTAGGTGCCACTTCAAATGCTCTGCATGTCCCCTGATTTGCTGGAGCATGGTGTTATGGGTGAAATTGCATCCCCTCCCCCAGATTCATATGTTGAAGTCCTAACCCCCAGCACCTCACCTTATTTGGTGGTAGTGTTGTTACAGAGTTAATCAAGTTAAAGTCATTAAGATGGGCCTTAATCCAGTATGACTGATGTCCTTATCAAAAGGGGAAATTTTGTTGACAGGCACTCACATAGGGAGGATGCAATGTGAAGATAAAGGCAGCTATCAGGGTGTTGCCAAGGAACCCCAATGTTGCCAGTAACCACGAGAGGCTAGGAGACAGGCATCAGATTCTTTTTTACAGCTTTTGTAAGGAACCAACTGTGCCAACACCATGGTCTTAATCCTCTAGCCTCCAGAATAGGAATTTCTGTTGTGTAAGTCACTCAGTTTGTGGTACTTTGTTAGGGCAACCCTAGCAAACTAATAAACAGGCAGTACGGAAATTGTGCTGATGAACTTTCTCTTGCCTTGGTGTGGAAAATCTGTGGAATGTAGGCCTGACAACTAGCATGACCTCCGTTTTCCAAATGTGAAAGTTGAAGCTCAGAGTGGTTAAATGACTTAACCCAAGCTGACACAGCAAGCCACTGGTTAAGGTATTCATATTTACCAACATTTATTAACATATAAATATGGAATAATGTTTATTACCAGTAAAGTACAAGGTAATAATAACCTTTGTAGAGTGATTGTCATGTGCCAGACACTTCATGTGCATTATCTAATTTAATCTTCAGGATAACCAGTGATTAGGCACTGTTCATGAGCTCCATTTTATGGATGAGAACTGAAGCCGAGTAAGATAAGGTGTTTGGGCACAGGCACATAGTAGATACCAAGAGGAGGAACCAAGAATCAAGTCCAAGTTCTCTGGTTCCAAGCTCTATTCTATATTACTTCTAGACAAGAAGGATGCCAACCAGTTGTATAACTCTGCAAAGGACTAGATGAGAGTAAAGAGGCTATTTATTTAGTTGGGTTTTTTTGGCTCTAGAATTATGTATTTTGGTTCACATTCTCATTTTGATATGTGCATGTGAATTAGTGATCTTTGATGTGGGCAAGGTCACCCAAAATGCCTTTGTTCATGAGTGTTACCAAGAATTAGAAGAATGTGGTACAAGTAAGGTTTTCATCTTATTATTTACGCTCTTTTTGTTTTGTCTTTAGACCAGGATAGACATTGTCAAATTTGATTTCTCGGTATTAAATTCCTATTAATGCTTAACAGTTTCCCTACAGGATTGCTGTCAATAAAATCTTCCTGACGCAGGAAATAAGACTTTATTTCTCTCTTCTTCTTCCTATGTCTTCCCCGACACCTGAGATTTGTGATGCAGACTTATTTCTTTGGGTTTTCCCTGTAATGTGTCTCGTCCAGCATTTGAACAGTTAATGTGTGCCTAGCACATAGGAAAGGAGGATTTCTCACCAGAGGTGATTTCTGGCATGCAGAGTGTGTGGCTTCTGAGATTTATTATTTTTACGGGGTGGAGAAGTTTCTCCAGGCATTTCTGTGAATGAGAGATCAAAGTCAGATGGATCTGACAACTTTCCTCTGAGAAGGACCACCCAATAGTTTGGTAGTTCTTGTGTTTTTCTACCGCATGGTGACTGATGTTCTCATGACCCACTGCCATTTGGTTTTGAGTGAAAGTGTATGAAGAAGCCCCTGTTTGTGCTCTTGATTTTTACCAGGAAACTACTGGGTAATTTTATTGTTATTATTATTGTTTAATTCAAATTCATAAAAATTTCCAGGGTTCTTCTCCCTCCGACCCCCGCCCCCCCCGCCCCACACACACTTCTCTTTAGCTACTATTTGTTTGTTTCCCCTTCATCTAAAGTGGAGTTCAGTGAATCCTATTGGACTCCCTGCCTGGGTGGGGAAACAGCAGGCTTTCCTAGATTGGGTCCTGGCATCAAACTAGGAGACCAGCTTCACCTTCTCTTGAGGTGAAGTTGGTCTCCTAGTTTCTGCTGATGAATAGTTTTATCAGGGAAGTGGTGTGTTGATCTGGCCTTCAGTTCCTAACCAAGGGGAAGGCATTCAGGAGTCTAGATACATGAGGAGTAAGGGTGATGGTCTAATTTAGGAAGCGCTGAATGAGGCAGGTAATCAAGAATGAAATCAGAGGCACCTTGTGAAAAACAGATAGCCCAGCAAGCAGGATGTGAGTTGGAGGCTAACATGGTCAAATAGTTGATCTAAGAATCAAGTTTACTAGAGGAAATTTCTGAGGATCTCGCTTTCTATCTTCCCTTTTGGGAGGTCACTCCTGATTCTAAAGAGTCCATGTTTCACCCAAATGTCACCTTCTCAGGGAAATCTTCCCTGACTGTCCTCTCTAAAATAGCACTGCCACCACCCACACCCCCATCTTTTAATGTCTATATAGATTCACATTTCTTCATAAGAATTATTATACATCTGTTCATTTTCTCCCTCTGTCCCACCCCAGCCCAGTGTAGATTCCAGAAGAGTTTGGACTGGATATTTTCTTATTGCTACTAACCAGAGTCTAGAACTTAGTAAATGCTCGATAGAAATTTGTTGTTGAATTTTTGAATGACTGTCTTAATGGCAGAGATATTAACACTACCTGTCTGGTCCTGCATTATTTTCTAAAACGCTACTATTTAAAACAGGTTTTAAAAGCATAATAATAGTTTTCTGTAGTTTCATGTAGCCCCCTAAAAAGGTCTTTAGTAGTCATTTGAAGTACTACCCAATTTTCCCACCTGTTTAATGTGAAGATTGTCTCACAGCTCTGGTACCACTTTGACAAAATTTACATATCATTTGCAAATCTAAAGCATTACCCATAATGCTCACCTCCAAACTCACAGTATATGACTGAACATATTTTTTACTTAGTTTACCATGGTGATTGTAAAATTGGAGATAGGGTAATCTGTTTTACTCCTTCTTGCAGAATTTACTTGCTAAAATAATAATGGACTTTATTTTTTTATAAATTTTTTGAATTTTTATTTATTTGCTTATTTATTTATTTATGTCTGCGTTGGGTCTTCGTTGCTGTGCGTGAGCTTTCTCTAGTTTCGGTGAGCGGGGGCTACTCTTCGTTGAGGTGCGCAGGCTTCTCATTGTGGTGGCTTCTTTTGTTGTAGAGCACAGGCTCTAGGCATGCGGGCTCAGTAGTTGTGGCTCACAGGCTCTAGAGCGCAGGCTCAGTAGTCGTGGCACACAGACCCTAGAGTGCGTGGGCTTCAGTAGTTGTGACACTTGGGCTCAGTAGTTGCGGTGCACAAGCTCTAGAGCGTGCAGGCTTCAGTACTTGTGGTGCGCAGGCTCACCAGTTACGGCTCTCAGGCTCTAGAGTGTGGGCTCAGTACTTGTGGTGCATGGGCTTAGTTGCTCCATGGCATGTGAGATCTTCCTGGACCAGGGCTCGAACCTGTGTCTGCTGCATTGACAGGTGTATTCTTAACCACTGGACCACCAGGGAAGTCCCTAATGGACTTTACAATAAGGTGTTCTCACATCATATTTGCTGAATCTTTATTAAATTCTTAATCTTTTGCTAGGCAATATGCAAATATCTGAAAGAATATTAATTTATTAAAAATTGATTTGCATTTTGAAAATCACAGATTATTTAATAATGGGAAAAAATTTAAAAGCAGTGATGAGAACAGATATCTCTGCTTGTTTCCTAATTTTAGGGTTCTATATTACTCAGAGTTCTCCAGAGAAATAGAACCAGTTATACATACACACAGGCACACAAAGGTTGAGTGAGTGAGTGAGTGAGTGAATGAATGAATGAGTGATTTAAGGAATTGGCTCACATGCTTGTGGGGACTGGTAAGCCTGAAATCTGCGGGGCAGGCTGAAAATTCCAGCAGGAGGCAATGCTGCAGTCTTGAGTCTAAAGGCTATTTAAATTCTTTTCTCTTCTGGGAACCTCAGTCCTTTGTCTTAAGGGCTTCAACTGATGCGAATAGATTTACCCACATTATGGAGGGTAATGTGCTTTACTCAAAGATTTAAATGTTAATCACATCTAAAATATACCATCAAGGCAACATCTAGACTGGTGTTTGGCCAGATAACTATATACTATAGCCTAGCCAAACTGACACAAAAATTAACCATCGCAGGTAACATATGACCCAGCAGTCCCACCTGTACATGAGTATACATGAGTGTTCATAGTGGCTTTATTTGTGATAGCTCCCAAATGGAAACAACTCAGATGTCTTTCAACAGATGAATGGATAAACAAACTGTGTTCTTACAGTGGAATGCTGCCCTCCCAGCCTTGGGAACCACTGATAGTTTTGCTGTCTCCATGCTTCTGCTTTTTCAAGAAGGTCATATAGTTGGGGGTCATATAATATGTAGCCTTTTCACATTGGCTTCTTTCACTTATTAATATACATTTAACTTTCCTCCGTGTCTTTTCATGGCTTGATAGCTCATTTCTTTTTAGTGCTGAATAATATTCCATTGTCTGGATGTAGCACACTTTATGTATCCATTTACTTACTGAAGGACATCTTAGTTGCTTCCAGGTTTGGGCAATTATGAATAAAACTGTTATAAACATCAGTGTGCAATGTTTTTTTTTGGTTGCGTTGAGTGTTAGTTGCAGCACTCGGGATCTTCCTTTGTGGCGCGCAGGCTTCTTTGTAGTTGCGGTGCATGGGCTTCTCTCTAGTTGTGATGTGTGGGTTTTCTCTCTCGAGCTGTGGCCTGCGGGGCTCTGTAGTTGTGGCAGACGGGCTCCAGAGCATGTGGGCTCTGTAGTTTGTGGCACGCAGCTCTCTTGTTGAGGTGTGTGAGCTCAGTAGTTGCGGTGCGCGGGCTTAGTTGCCCTGCGGCATGTGGGATCTTAGTTTCCTGACCAGGGATTGAACCCACATCCTCTGCATTGGAAGGCGGATTCTTTACCACTGAACCAGCAGGGAAGTCTCAATGTGCAGATTTTTATGTGGACATGTTTTCAACTCCTTTGGGTAAATATCAAGGAATGTAATTGCTGGATTGTATGGTAAGGGTATGGTTAGTTTTGTAATAACCTGCCACACTATCTTCCTAAGTGGCTGTACCATTTTGCATTCCCACCAGCAGTGTATGAGAGTTCCTGTTGCTCCATGTCCTCATCAGCATTTGGTATTGTCAGTGTTCTGGAGTTTGGCCATACTAATAGGTGTGTAGTATTGTCTTATTGTTGTTTTAATTTGTATTTCCCTGATGACATATGATGTGGAACATCTTATGCTTATTTTCCATCTGTATATCTTCTTTGATGAAGCATCTGATAAGGCCTTTAGCCCTTTTTTTTTTTTTTCGGTACATGGGCCTATCACTGTTGTGGCCTCTCCCGTTGCGGAGCACAGGCTCCGGACTCACAGGCTCAGCGGCCATGGCTCACGGGCCCAGCCGCTCCGCGGCATGTGGGATCCTCCCGGACCGGGGCACACACCCATGTCCCCTGCATCAGCAGGCAGACTCTCAACCACTGCGCCACCAGGGAAGCCCAGCCCATTTTTTAATTGGCTTGTTTATTTTCTTATTGTTGAGTTCTAACAGTTCTTTGTATATTTTAGATAACAGTTCTTTATCAGATATGTCTTTTGCCAATATTTTCTTCCAGTCTGTGGCTTGTCTTCCCATTCTCTTGATACTGTCTTTTGCAGAGCTGAAGTTTTTAATTTTAATTAAGTGCACCTTATCAGTTATTTCTTCTATTTTGCATCTAAAGAGTAATTATTATATTCAAGGTCATCTAGGTTTTCTCCTATGTTGTCTTCTAGGAGTTTTATAGTTTTGTGTTTTACATTTAGGTCTGTGATCCCTTTTGAACTAATTTTTGTGAAGAATGTGTCTGGGTTAATTTTTTTACATATGGATGTCCAGTTGTTCCAACGTCATATGTTTGAAACACTATCTTTGCTCCATCGTATTGCCTATGCTACTTTGTCAAAGGTCATTTGACTATATTTATGTGGGTCTAGGGCTCTCTGTTCTGTTCCACTGATCTATTCTTTGATCAATACCCTGCCTTGATTGCTGTAGCTTCTTAGTAAGTCTTGAAGTTGAGTAGTGTCAGTCTTCCAACTTTGTTGTTCTTCTTCAGTGTTGTGTCAGCCATTCTGGGTCTTCTGCCTCTCCATATAAACTTTGTTTGGTGATAGCTTGCTGGGATTTTAATGGTGATTGCATTGAATCTATAGATCGATTTGGGAAGCATTGACATCTTGACCATATTGAGTCTTCCTATCTATGAACATATAGACTATCTCTCCATTTATTTAGTTCGTCTTTGATTTTATTTATCACAGTTGGTAGTTTTCCTCATATAGATCTTATACATAGCTTCTTGTATTTATACCTGCATACTTCATTTTTTGGAGGTTGCTAAGTAAATGGTATTATGTTTTAAATTTCAAGCTCTACTTGTTCGTTGCTGGTGTATAGGAAAGTGATTGACTTTCGTTTATTAACCTTGTATTCTGCAACCTAGCTATGACCACTTATTATTTCCAGGAGTTTTTCTGTTAGTTCTTTCAGATTTTCTACTCAGATGACTATGTTACCTGCAAGTAAAGACAGCTTAATTTCTTCCTTCTCAGTCTGTATATCTTTTATTTCCTTGTGTTTGTCTTTTACACTAGCTAGTACTTCCAATATGATGTTGAAAAAGAGCGGTGAAAGAGGTTGCCTTATACCTGACTACACAAAGAGATTTAATATGCCATTAAATATCATAAGCTTTACCTGATTTAAAACTTTCTCTGATAAAAGTACTGTTAAAAATGTTATTTTAAAAAGGAAAATGACAATCATAATAATCTTGAATTTTGCTGGAAGATATGATTGTAGGCTAGTTAGATTTGGGGGACTGTACTCCAGTAAACAAGTCTGTCTGTTTCCCTCTAATGGGAGAATTGTAACACATGCTCCTTCTTGCACATCAAAGAAAAGCCACAAAGAAGAGTAAGACATGCTCATTCTATAATTCTGCCCACATATAAGTACTGTGAAGTTTTATGTGTGCTTCTAATCATTCTTAAGGCTTATACAGTCATCCTGCCTATCTGCAGGGATGGGTTCCAGGACTCCTGCAGACACCAAAATCTGCAGGTGCCCAAGTCCCTTATATAAAATTGCGTAGTACAGTTGGCCTTCCATATCCGCAGTTCCACATTCACAGATTCAACCAACCGTAGATCGGTTTTGACCAATAGTTGGTTGAATTCCCGGATGCAGAGCCCCCGGATACAGTGAAGGCCCACCGTAAACGCGTATCGTTTGTTTTAGGACCTCAGCCTGGAGGTGATAATCCTCTTTCTTCCACTTCTCAGTCTCTTTTAACTCACTTACATTCCTATCCCTAAATACAGTTTTTCACATGGGAGGCTACGTAAAATGATGCTATGTTACAAGCATTAAGAAACAAGAATCAACCCGTCTTTGTTGTGTTTATCCATGCTCGATGTTGAGTTGAGCAAGAATGTAGCCAGCACTTAGTTTTCATGGTCATTCCTCCCCTCTAGGATTGGCCAATAGCAATATTATGCATGTCTTATCCTAGAATCCTTCACTTTGTGAGTCCAAACAAAGTGTTCATGTTACAGAGGGGGTTCCACGTGAATGCACATGTTTAATGATGAAAGTGACTTTCTGTGAGAACTCAGCAGAAACTGTTATGTCAGTAGTCATTGAGTTACTAAAGATAAAAGGAAAAAGGAAAGAGGAAAGGGAGGATTAAAGGGAACAGAATTCGCCGAGGTGTGACGTAAGTCACTAAGGGGCCTAAAGCATCAGCTGTGCCTCTACAGTTTGAAAAGGCTGAGGGTGACTAAGAGGTATTGGAAGTGTTGGCACTAGGCAGTTAGGAACACTACAGATTTTCTTCTTCATTCTCTGTGATAGACTTAAATCATGATTGGAGATACTGCTGGAGTCAAACCATATTTGTTTGCTATATTTATGATTTAATTATTTGCTCTAAAACACGTCTCTTTTCCACGATGAAGGGCTGAAGACTGTTCATTTTCTTATTTATGTGGGTGTTTATTTGGCCTTAGCAATTTATAGCCTGTCCAGTTGGCATTAGTTTTGTTTGCCGGCTGCCCGGTACCTTTTGAACACTCTTAACTCTAATCTGGGGTGTTTCCAACCTTGTGAGAACTAACTCCCCAGGATGGAACTGAGAAGACTAACCTCCTTTGCCCTAGGCCACTGGAATGTGACCTAGATTCCACCTACAAATCTAAATTCTGAAATGAGCTATTTGAGGATAGAGGCTCCCTCTATAATCCGTTTTTGCTAGCCAGAGTGGCAGTAGTGGCAGCCTGCCCTCGGGGATGGCAGTGTTTACAGGGTTGAATTCCTGGTGCGGCAGAAGCACTGACATTCTCATTAGGCCTGTTTTGTACGATGTTGCACTTTGTTCTTGGAAGCTTAGTATTGAGCCTCATTCTCATTATCCTTTTAATAAACCCCTTTTCTGTGTGATTACTCAGAATCAGCTGCTGTTACCACTAAGAACTTGAATGGTATCAATTCTCAGTTAACGCTGTGGAGCATCTTATTAGGGTGTCAGACTAAATTTAGCCTGGCTGTGTTTCAGTGACAGGTAAAGACAGAGGACAGGGTCTAGGCTTAGAACTTGAAAAGAATTATACCATTTTTAGGACTAGACCTAGAAAAGTAGGCCTGTAAATGAGGAGTGATGCCTGGGTTCAAGGTGAAGGTTTGGAAATACCGTATGCTAACACATACATATGGAATCTAAAAAAAAAAAAAAAAAAGGTCCTAAAGAACCTCGGGGCAGGACAGGAATAAAGACGCAGATGTAGAGAATGGACTTGAGGACACGGGGAGGGGGAAGGGGAAGCTGGGACGAAGTGAGAGAGTGGCATGGACGTATATACACTACCAAATGTAAAACAGATAGCTAGTGGGAAGCAGCCGCATAGCACAGGGAGATCAGCTTGTGACCACCTAGAGGGGTGGGATAGGGAGGGTGGGAGGGAGGCTCAAGAGGGAGGGGATATGGGGGTATATGTATACATATAGCTGATTCACTTTGTTATAAAGCAGCAACTAACACAACATTGTAAAGCAATTATACTCCAATAAAGATGTTAAAAAAAAGAAAAAGAAAAAGGTAAAGGTTTGAGCCCACCATAGGAAAAGCTAACTCCAAGACAAGGTGACGGTAGAGATCAAAGTGAGTAAAGTGAATGGAATATGTTAGATTCATGCTTGATTGACACATTGAAATATGGGTAATTTTTGTCTTGGTTTTAGAACATTTTAGATTTCAATACCTTTTTCTGATTCTGACTTCCCTTTGTCATATTTCCAAGATTTTTAAGTCTTAAAAAGTTTCGAAGATTCAGATTTTTTGTCTACCATATACAGAAGTGACTAAACCAGAATTATTTTTGCTTTTAGTCTTACATACTGCCATTCACACTTTCATTTAGTTGTTTTTCAAATAATGATGATAATTTTTCAGTTATTAGTGAGTAGTATGCCCAAGAAAGCACTTACAATGAAAATACACTTCCAGAAATTGTGGACCTATGGAATTGTCATTCAGATACTCTTAGTAGATTTATTCCAATATTGAGAGTTTTACTTACCTTTTATAGAATGAACTACTAACTCTCAGTTTGGGAATATGGCAATCAGGAGGTAATGTTACTTTAATAATATGGTCCATACTGCTAAGTGCCTCTCTTTCTGGAGATTCAGATGGTTGTCTCAGTTAAAGCCCCTCTCATACATATGCAACTGAAAGTTTCCTTCTTAAAAATTTCTTATTAAAAAATAAAATGATAATAAAAATGGCTTACATTTATTTAGTGCTGATTGGGTCCAATCACTGTGTTATATGTTTTATAATACATAAATGATGTATGAGCCATACAACACCCAGAAAGACAAGTTGTCATCCCTATCTTATCAAGAATGTAAGGCCCAGAGAGCTTAAGTGACTTGCTCAGGGCTCTCCAGGTCTGTTTTAAGTTGATGTTTCAGAGTAAATTTTTTTTTTTTTTGGCTGCACGATGTGGCATGCAGGATCTTCCCCAACCACGGATCGAACTTGTGCCCCCTGCATTGGGAGCGTGGAGTCTTAACCACTGTGCCACCAGGGAAGTCCTCAGAGTAATTTTAAATTAAACAAAAGGAGACCAAGGTGCTTTTCTTAAGAATCTCTACTTGTTACCCTAAACCTGATCTCAGAGTCTTAAGTAGAATGGCCCTGCGGCACATCCTAGCTTATATCTTCAGAATAGTTTAACCTGTGGACCAACTTTGTGGCTTGATTTCACAGACTACTATCTTTTAAAAGCTGGCAATGACTACTAAGAATCACTTCATTTCACTCCCTATTGGTAAAGTAATTCCTCACAGACTTGAGCTGCACTTTCAACTAGTTTCCATTCTTCACGCATGGCCAAAACAGCAAAATGAGAAGAAAGTGCTGCGTGGAGAATTTAAGCCCTCTGACTTGTTTCTCAACACTTGCAGGTACCTCCACTATTTTCTTGTTTTGGGAAGGAAAAATAAGTCCAACTTTTCCTCTCATACTGGGAGATGCCAGGCCTGATTTGCACTTACTTTAGGGGCCCTAATATATTTATTTGTAGGCTGTTAACTGAAGTGAATGAAGTGCCTCAGATAGATTTTCCAGAGCTGTATTAAAGCATAGGATATTTTGAATAAAGTGTAATAGGATATTTGAACAAAATTCAACCTGGTTTTGCGATAAGGGCATACATTCTGAACCAATGCGGAGAGAAGAATGACATCAGACTTCTTTCAATCCTCCCATGCTATTTGGGAAAAAACTTGGTATTTGAATAGATCATCACCCCATCAACATTCAAAGGGTTTGCTTCTCCTGCCATAATGAATCACAGATTCAAAATGCAGACATAAAAGGAAGCACTGTAAAAGTTTTTTTGTATTTTAGGCTGTAAAGAAATTGTGGTTTTGAAGTTTTTCTTTCTTTACCCTCTTCAGTATTCTTGATTTTGGGAAGTTTGTGTGGGGTGATAGAGGAACTTAACAAAACAACGATCTCACCTGAGAAACACAGAAGTCAGACAGAGGGGACAGTATGGAAATGAAGATTTTAAGTCATACAATAATCTAGTAACATCTGGTAGTGTTGTATATGTACTGTTTTGTGAAAGATGACAGGCAAGTTGCTGTAGCGAAAGAGTGGTGAGGGTAAACTGAGGTTAAACTGAGGGTTCCTTAATTTCCCTGTGCATTGCATTCAATATTAGGCTTTAATTGTTTGAGTCAAACAGCTCCAAGCTTTTTCACCCAGAAAAACAGTCTGCAGGTTGTAAGATCTGACTGAAGGCTGGGATGACAGTAGAGAATCGGGAGTTGACTTTTATGGCTTGACTTTATTCAAGCAATAACTCTCCCTTCGGAAGCTTTTGTTCATTACAAAAGTAGGTTGTTTCAGTCAGTCTAAATAATGCACAGAAGTTTCCATCATTTTTCAAATGGTTTGTAATTTCAGCTGCATCTATATACCATTTGAGCTGATATATTAAAATGAATGAATAGCATAATTTATGTTTCAGGTATATGTCTTAAGCATTAGGCACAAGAGTATTTATTAGGTGAGGGGGTATTTGACTCAAAACTGTTTTATTAAGGCAGACTAGAACTTATAAAAGAGATAAAGTAATTTTAAAAGGCATTTAGAGGGGAAAAGCATGTACATATAAACTTAGGTATTTATTTAAGGTGTTCAAAATTCTAACAAAGAAAATTGGTTATTAACACACTGACTCGTTAAATAGTTAACTCTCTAGCTTACATTATAAATACTACATAAGTGATGTTCCACGTTGTACTTATTATAGAATATAGTATTATAAGAGCAAAAATCCACAATACCTTGTTTAGTAAATTTTAGGGTATATTGATTTTTACTTTGAAATGAGGATGCATTTACATATCATTTTACATCTAAATGAAGATGCATGTTATAATTGAGGGAAGTTTGTAATTATTTGGAAATATTTTGTGGTGGTTTTTTCCCTTAGAAGCACACTTTATAAAGTGCGTTTTATTTTACTTTTTTCCAGTTTTATTGATATGTAATTGACATATAACAAAAAAGGTGTATTTTACATTGTTGGTGTCTTAGATTCCACTATATATAGTAATTGTCTTTTTCTTTGGGGGCGGTTATAGTTGCTTTACAATGTTGTGTTAGTTTCTGCTGTACAGTGAAGTGAAACAGCTCTGTGTGCACATATATCCCTCCCTCTTGGACCTCCCTCCCACCCCCACCCCCCAATCCCACCCATCTAGGTCACCACAGAGCACTGAGCTGAGATCCCTGTGCTACATAGCACGTTCCCACTAGCTAGCTGTAGTGTATGTATGTCAATCCCAATCTCCCAATTCATCCCCCCTTTCCCCCAACCCGTGTCCACACGTCCATTCTCTACATCTATGTCTGTATTCCTACCCTGCAAATAGGTTCATCTGTACCATTTTTCTAGATTCCACATATATGCATTTATATACGATATTTGTTTTTCTCTAATAGACATATCTATAAATAAGAATTGTGAAGATATTAGAACCTCAACAAATAGTCAAAATATCAAGCCAGTGATATTGCTTAGTAAGTACTATGACATTTTGAAGAATACTTCCAATCAATTTTGTTTCTTTCTTTTATGATAGAGTAATGGCCCATCTAAAAATGTGGAAAGAAATTAATGTTAACTATGTAGACATCAATGAAAATTTCTGCCAGTTCCATTATATTTTTCCCATAATAATTTTACGAAGATGAAGTCAAACATATTGAAGGAACTTCTGTAGAGCTCTATTAATAGCCTGAGGATGGTTTTCTACAGATGCTATCATTAGCCTGGAACAATATTGCACTTTATTTAGTAAATGGAATGAAAAGCATACAGAGGGTATTGATGCATGACATCAATATGGGAGAAATTGGTGGTGTCAAGAGAATGAAAGAATCTAAATTAACCTAGGAGATTTGGTCCAAAACATCAATAGGTGTGTAGTATGATGAACTGTAAATCGTTTCTGTAAAGAATTGAGGCTTGGCACTAACCCTGCAGGGGAGTGGGAGGTAACCTGGGCAGCTCGCTTAGATTATGTCAAGGATACGTTGTTCTTGTCAGAGTTACCATTACTTTGGGGTAAACCATATAAGTATTGAGAAATAATCCTCTGTTACACTCTGGAGAAATTCAGTGAAAATGAGTTAGAAAAAGAGACCCCTGAGAAAAATTAAAAGAAATTGAAATGGTTTGCTTTAAACAGAAGAATCAAGAGATTAAGAGTTATAAGAAGAGGTGCCAGCTGTTCTCCATTTCTATTAACAGAGAGTAAGAATAAATGGATATTAATGAGAGTGGGAAATAAGCAGGTTGGTTGTTGTAATAGTACCAGAAAGAAAAAGGAGAGCCTATCCTCAGAAATTTTGAATACAGTACGTAATTGCGCCTGGTAATAACTATGTAGTCATTTGATAAATATGTATTGAATGTCTTCCATAGAAAGGTCTAATGTTAGGTGTTGATCCCTGTTTGAAGATAAGAGACTAAACTAGGGACTAGATATACAGTGTCCTTCCTAGTTCTGTGACTTTCTTGAAAGTAGTTAGCAGGCTAAGTGAGACTTCTTGAAAAATGGAAAAACCTGTGTGGTATCCATTCAGTGAGGTAATGTATCAATATATTATATACAGAGTCAAGAATAGAATGGTTCTATAGAGTTAGTCACCCTTTGATATCAATTAAACTGACGTTAATATCTAAGTGTCTTTTGCATATTCCTTAAGAAATGTCAGGAGAAGCAAGAGAAGGTTAGTAATGCGGCTTCTATTTTTTGTCATTATTTACAGTGTATTATGTACACGGTGTAATCCCTCAGCCAACTTTAATTTCATAAGCTATTCGTTGTGTTTAAACAGTGCCTTTCTTATATTAAATATTTATGGCAGTCTTTGAGAAGAATACATTAAAATGACAGATGGGGGTCGTTTGAAACATTTCCTTGATTGAAGGCAAGGGACCCCCTTGTGAATTTATAGTCTGCTTTCAAAGAAAAGTTCACAGTGTCTGATAATAACCCAAAGAAGCAAGAATTCCACCAATTCCCAGCACTGTGATTTCAAAAAGCAATGGCTGCAAACAATCTTCATGCTTCAGCACCTCCCATTTTGAAATTGTTTGCAAGGGCAGTGAAGAATGATGAACAAAAGCATTTACAATTGTATTGCCTATTAATAATTCAATAAGAGTACACCTATTTTGCATTAATATTACTTTTTCATTGATTTTTATCCACAGTAACAAAGATAAGTGGAAAATCAAATCTTTGACCTATGTTGGACAAGAAGATATGTCCTAAACTCTAGAATTCTGGAACTTGAAGGATACTCTGGGAATCACATCCTAGGTTTCCTAAAGGAGGGATGAGCTTTTTTGCTTTACTATTTTCTATTTGCCTAGGTAACCAATAAGCCTGAATAATGGTTATTTATTGAAAATGTTAACCGGAAATAATGGAGGGTTTTTTTCCCCTTAAGAATGGTATCTTCTAGTTTAAACTTAGAAGAACTTTATATCTTTAATTACATTACTTTCTTTAGTAGTCATCATAAAATCTATTCTCTTTAATAGGAGCTTTGCTGAATATAAAAATTAATTATGTGAATTTTTATTAAAATCTTAGATGGTTATTTATTAACTGTCTCATTTGACTGTTGATAATTAGGATGCTTCTTTCTTACTCTCTTTTTCTAAGCGAACAGCCTGTGTTTGATGTAAAAGGGAAATGACTGTCTCTGAAAAACTTGTTTTAGCTTTATCCAGCTATTTCATTAATGTTTCATGAGAGCTTTGAAAGTCTCTGACCAAAGAGAAATTATGACTCTTGTAGTATTGTAAGTCAGTTGCCAATCACTAGTGGCTATCCTTGGTTGATAGTGATTATTTTACAGTTACACAGAAAGTAGGTATGTGTATGCGTGAATACCATGGGCAGTCTGGTAATTTCAGACTCCCTTTAAATTTATATTTTTCAAGTTATTATCCAACAGTTATTTCGTGAGTATGTGAAGCAGCTGATTTGCTAGTGGTAAAAATTGTATATCTTTATTTTTTTTAATGGTTTGTTATGTGTATGGACTGTAGCATCACATTTTAAAATATAGTTGAAGAATTCTTCCACACATGTGCTTTCAAGAATCTATGAATCCCCTAAAATATCAAGCACAGTGTTGTATGTGGCTAATTTCTGGAAAGTGATCCATACTTTCCATCAGTGTCAAAGGCAATCTCTAACCCAAAAGAGTCGAGCTAAGTAAATAGCCTGGTCTAACCTTATTTTCCAGATGAAGAAACTGAGATCCAGCAAAATCAAGTGACTTATTTAAAGGGAGACAATATTGGAAGAGCTGCAGTTAAAATCCTTTCTCCTACCATAGACTGTCCCTGAGGTTTCCAATATTCTTTTAGAAGTTAGATGCTCAGAACCTGGAATTGAAAAAAATTATGGACCTTTTCCATACAAAAAATCTATTCAACCCCAAATATATATGAGCTAGAGACCTGAACTTACAATATCTCAGCGATATTGTTTTGAGTTCCATCTTAGCTTGAAGTTATTATCTGTAGAAGACAGCCAGTATTGATTACATTTTGTAAGAGAAAGTAATGCCTCCTCCCCTGCCCAATTTTAACCCTATAATGGAAATGTAGCTTCTCCTTCTTCCAGCATCTGTTGAATACATCTTGGTAGTTCCAGATAATAAGGAGCGTTCCCAGTAGACACTGAAAGAATCCTTACTTAAAGGCCCAGGCTTAGTGGGATGACCATCCTGGGAGGATGGTGATAACAAATGGTTTTAATATATGCAACTTACCCGTTGGTTGGGTTTTCTTTGGGGGTATTCCTGGTCTTCTTGTGGAGAGGGCACATAGAGATATTATCCCATTCTTTCTGGTAACAAAGGCTAGCCTTGGGGGCAAGGATAATAGTTACTAGTGCAGTGCAATGTAGGAGAAAATGGTGGAGGGAACCCCAAAGAGCAGAGATGGTCTCCAGCAAGAACCATAGTAGGGAAAGTAAGATACAGTCAAGAAGGCAGTGGGATGAGGATGTTCTGAGAAGGGCAGTTACTCACAAAGAAGAAATGATAGCAGATTGGATGTTTCCTGTTTAATCTTAATCCTATTTAATTTTAATTTTTTAAATTAATTAATTTATTTATTTATTCATGGCTGTGTTGGGTCTTCGTTTCTGCACGAGGGCTGTCTCCAGTTGTGGCAAGCGGGGGCCACTCTTCATCGTGGTGTGGGGGGCTCTCACTATCGCAGGCTCTCTTGTTGCGGAGCACAGGCTCCAGACGCGCAGGCTCAGTAGTTGTGGCTCACGGGCCTAGTTGCTCCGCGGCATGTGGGATCTTCCCAGACCAGGGCTCCGAACCCATGTCCCCTGCATTGGCAGGCAGATTCTCAACCACTGCGTCACCAGGGAAGCCCAATCCTATTTAATTTAAAACTAATCTTTCTAATTATTTTCATGTTTGTAGCAGTGATTTTGCTTCTTATTTAGCTTTTCATTAACATTCATAATTATTAAAATAGCTTTTTTGGGTTTCGTTTGTAGCAGGCAGGGCATAGGCTAGGTTTATTATTTTTATTTTTACTTTTTATGGCTCACACCAGACCTGACTGAAAGTCTGCACCTGTTCACCTGCGCAGTCACTGGCAGGTGTGTTCTTCCTCATGGGCAGGTGGGCCGCCGATGGCCCCTTCCTGCCTAGCATTCAAGGACTAACTCACGTCAGTGTCTCCCACTTGGACCCCAAAGAATACAAGGACAAAAGGCTAGAGATTTGGCACCTTGTTTTGTTTGTTTGTTTGTTTTTTGGGTTTTTTTTGCGGTACGTGGGTGTCTCACTGTTGTGGCCTGTCCCGCTGCGGAGCACAGGCTCCGGACGCGCAGGCTCAGCGGCCATGGCTTACGGGCCCAGCTGCTCCGCGGCATGTGGGATCCTCCCGGACCGGGGCACGAACCCGCGTCCCCTGCATCGGCAGGCGGACTCTCAACCACTGCGCCACCAGGGAAGCCCACATTGTTTTTTTAAAGGGTGTCAGCTCCTGGCTTATGATTTGAGTATTTGTTTAAATACTCTAAAACTGTATTTTCTTTTTTCCTTTAATTTTTTTAACTCATCTTCATAAAGTTCATATTCAAAAAAATTTATCACGTTGGTTTGGATTTTCCAGATCAAAAGTGTAATTTCTGGACAAAATGTGCCAAGAAAAGCTGCTTTAAAACAACAAATCTAATTTTAGAAAACACATAATGAGTTAAAAAGCAGACTCAAACCAAACTAATGAAAGCTATTTAAGAGAAGTCAGTTGAAGTTTCTAAGCATTTATTTCATTGCTTTTTTAACTCTTTGACTGTTAACACTATAAACGTGAATTTTAGAAAAATGAGCTTGTTTTTGAACTCTATAAAAAGTATTTTTTTCGGGCTTCCCTGGTGGCGCAGTGGTTGGGAGTCCGCCTGCCGATGCAGGGGACGCGGGTTCGTGCCCCGGTCCGGGAGGATCCCGTGTGCCGCGGAGCGGCTGGGGTCGTGGGCCATGGCCGCTGAGCCTGCGCGTCCGGAGCCTGTGCTCCGCGGCGGGAGGGGCTGCTGCAGTGAGAGGCCCGCGTACCGCAAAAAAAAAAAAAAAAAAAAAAAGTATTTTTTTCTCTTAATTAACTTTATTGTTTTTAAAGCCCTGCATCAGGCTCTATTTCTGTGCTTGGGTAGTTCCCATTTGCAAATGGGGCCATTTCTGCATATAGGTCTGAACAGACTATGCCACAATTATCCTTTTTATTGTAACTTGACTGTCAACGAAGTAGTTTTCTTCTCCAAATGGAAATTCAGAGTAACTCAAATGACTTAGTAAACATACTGTCATTTCCAATTTCCAAAGGCAATGGCCCCTGGTCCAGCAAACAAAACCCATGTTGAGACCTGAAATAGATCCATATCGCCTCACTGTTACTTTGGTATTTCACATGATAATAACAGTTGCTAGTATTCGTTGTTTACTGTGTGCCAGGCAGAGTGGGAATTGCTTTGTACGGATTGTTGCATTTATCTTTACATCACCCCCTGTGAGGGGTGGGTGTGATTATCTTCATCTCACAGCCAAGGAAACCTAAGCTCTGAGTCATGTAGTTAACTTACTCAAGGCTACCCAGCTGGCAAATGGTAGAGTCAGAATTCTAACCCAGACTCTAAGCTTGCTGTAACATGAGCATCTGTGCTATATTGATACACAGGGATGTACATTTATGTATGTGTGTGTGTTTCTCATTATAATTCATCTTTGAAGCCACTTCAATTTAGAGGAGTAACTATGCATAGTAATTGGCCTCGTGGGCTTCTGCTCCTGTGCTGAGTTTTTTACCGGAAAATTTGCCGTCATTGAATTGTCACAATCCAATGTCAGTATGCCCACTTTGCAAACAAGACATAGAAGATTTTATGTGGTCATTGTCACTAACTAGGAAGAGGCCAACGCAGGGATTAGAACTTGGTCTTTCTTACAAATATCGTATGATATCGCTTGTATGCGGAATCTTTAAAAAAAATGATTCAGGGCTTCCCTGGTGGCGCAGTGGTTGAGAGTCAGCCTGCTGATACAGGGGACACGAGTTCGTGCCCTGGTCCGGGAAGATCCCACATGCCGCGGAGCGGCTGGGCCTGTGAGCCATGGTCACTGAGCCTGTGCTCTGCAATGGGAGAGGCCACAACAGTGAGAGGCCTGCGTACCGAAAAAAAAAAAAAAAGATTCAAATGAACTTATTTACAAAACAGAAACAGACTCATAGACTTAGAGAATGAATTTATGGTTACCAGCGGGAAAGGGTGGGGAGGAGGGATAGGTTGGGAGTTTGGGATTGACAGGTACGCACTGCTATAATTAAAATTGATAACCAAGAAGGATGTACTGTATAGCATAGGGAACTCTGCTCAATATTCTGTAATAACCTAAATGAGAAAAGAATTTGAAAAAGAATAGATACATGTATATGTGTAACTGAATCACTTTGTTGTACACCTGAAACTAACACAGCATTGTTAATCAACTATATACTCCACTATTTAAAAAAAAAAAAAAAAGAACTTGGTCTTTCTCAAAGCTATTTTTCTATTTCTGGTTAGGAATATCTGGACAAGCCATCCAAAAGGATTAAAGTACAATTGAGGGGGTTTTGTTTGTTTGTTTGTTTTGTTTTGTTTTAGTGTATGATGGTATTTGTCTCTATGGCATCTGATTAGAACACTTTCTAAAAAAATATTTCCTAAATATTGGGAAAATTCGTTTTGAAAAAATTTGCCCTTTACTAGAAGGTTAAATATTTGAATCATTTCCCTCCTTTCTGCCCCATCCCTTTCCTTCCTTCAGCAAATATTAGTTAAGTAGTTATTATGTGCAATGGTCATTGTATGAAGAGCTGGGAGCACCTAAAGAAAAAAACACATTCTGACCTGTAAGAACCTACAAATGCTTTGTGAGCAACTACTGTCTACTACTTGCTTTGAAGTTTACAAACGAAGGAGTGAAAGTTCATAAAACCTTCAGAGGATTGATTTTACAGGTTATCTCCACGTATTTCACATGCATCTCAGACACTGAGGTCTTTCTCTGTGCTTTAGTGCCCACACCTAACCATAAAATCTGGCCACTGTATCACATGTTATCTCTCCCA
The DNA here is from genome assembly GCF_963455315.2 of Globicephala melas. NCBI lineage: Eukaryota > Metazoa > Chordata > Mammalia > Artiodactyla > Delphinidae > Globicephala > Globicephala melas. The sequence goes on along the minus strand of NC_083324.2, from coordinate 86,349,711 downwards.
ATTCTGTGTTTCTCTCAACGGTAGTGGAAAACCTGTACATCACGGTGACACACGAACCATTTGCAAGCTCTTGTTAAGAATCCGGAGCCTATATTCCTTTTGGAAATCAGTAATTGGGAAGTATGAAATCATAGTGTGAGTGTTAACTAAATTCAAGGAGGGAATTTTAAGTCTTTAAAAGGCGTGAAAGGGTATTTTTTTAGAATTTTGGTAATATATTTCATTGTTGTTGCTGTATACATGCATGAAGCCTAACCTAGTGTTTCTCTAAGTGTGGTTATCAGTTAGCAGCAGAGTACATGGTCTTAGACATCAACCCACGCTTACTTCATTAGAATCTCGCCCACCCTGCTCCAATTTTTAATATGCTTTGTGATTCTTGAGCACAGTAGTACTTGAAACCTATTTTCTTGCAGATTTTGTATGTATTTAAGCAGAAGCAGAAGAAACTCTGGTTTGAGTAAAAAAGAAATTACAGAGGGATACTCAGTGACTTGTGAGCCCTAAAGGAAGCCTCAGTAGATCTCTGTAAATGAAGTTGAAACAATGCCATCTGGCCCAAAGATGTGCCTTCCTTAACGGATGGTGGTTTCTTCAATGGTTCTGAGTAGGATGAGGTCAGAATCCCCTAACACCAGATTCCAGAGCTTGGAAAACTCCCACTTCTTAAAGAATCTAATTTTGTAACCAACACCAAAAATATTCCCTTAAAGAAGAATGGAGGGAGAGTATTTTTCTACTTAGTTCCAAAGAGACCTCTTTTTCTGATGAATTCACGTAATCCTCACAGACGCCTCCTAGGGGAGCCCAGCAAACAGTGTTAACTTTTTTGTTATATACTTGCTATGAGCCAGACCCTCTACTAGATATTTTTGTGTTATTGAATTGAACAGTTAGGTGAGATGATTATTATTTTTCCTTAAGTCAGTTAAATAACTTGCCCAAAGATACTGAGTTAATCAGCAAAGGATTTAGGAATGAAACCTTGGTTGGCTGAGTTGCAAAACATGTCTTCCTAAGGCAAGAAAAATGGAAGACACAGCTTCCCACTCTGAATCCCACACACAAAAAGTTGCATCCCATGAAGCCACCATCTTTCCAAACTTAGCAGAGTAGGTTGAGTGAAAGGACTTTCTTCATCTCTCCTGAAAGAAGGGTCATCTCCTTTCTGAATTTAAGTGTTTACCTTACGCATGAGAATATAGTACCCTTTGCCTCAGGACAATAAGTTAATTGTTTTGGTTTTAAAGGTCTTTCCTTCTGGCTCTTACAGAATTGGAATAAACAGAAGTGATGTTTTAGTCAACAGTGTTATACACCAGATAGGTGAGGGTCGATGTGAAAGCTAGATGAGAGTTGACTCTAAGACAGTGATGAGACGTTTATGAACTAAAACTAGGACTCAACGTTAAGAATGTCTCTGCAACTGTAACTTTAGCACATTTGCCTGAATGTTATAATGTATTCACTGTAAAGTCTAGAAGCCTTATAAATATATGACTGGCAGTTGCCTTAGGCAGAAATCTTTTACTGATGTAATGAGATAAAAGTAACTAAGCTACATGTAGACTGATGGGTAATTAAATCCATGTGAAGCATTTTGTAACTAATTGCTATGTTCTAATCACAGATTGCTTTCTATTTGTCAAGGTAAGTGTATATAATTACACAGTCCTTATTTTCTTTAATCTGAAATCATCCCAGTTGGGGGAATATTTTTAAGCATTCTGAATCTTACAATATTCGGTACATTTCTTGCATAAAGATAACTTGCATATTTTATAATTTGAGGCCCTTTTATAATAAAATAGCTGTTAGGGACACTGACAGCAATTCTGTGGTCAATAGAGAGTTCTACAATCTAGGTTCATTGTTCATTTTTAATTTATTTTTTAATAGTAAAGCTGGTTTGTTATTTACTGAAACCAGTAATGTTCAAAGCATTATGTGGACTGTGGTGCCGATCGCAGTAGTTTGAAAAAACCAAGAATCAGTAAGTGATGTGAAAGGATTGCAATTGAAAATGGAACGGAGGATGTGGAATGGAGAATCTCACGCACGCGCTCTCAGAACAATGGAATTTAACTGAGAGGATGATTTCCCGTAAATGTCTGATTTACGGAAGACCCAGTCTTAGCTCCTGTATAATATCTCCTAAACATCTGCCAAGTATCCCTCCCCATCCTTAAACCACTGAACTTACTGCTTGGACTCAGGCTGGACTTCCCCCTCTTTCCACTCCTTGCCCATAAATACAGCAGACTCCCCTGTCGCTTGCTGCAGCATGCATTTTCCAAATTGTGATTCCTCTGCTCTTCCCAAATAAACTCAGTGTCTGGTAATTTGAGGTTGCCTAAATTTACCTCTTTATTTAGGTTCACCGTGGATTAAAAAATAGAATATTTTGAGTGACACAGGTAGAATAAATAAATAGCTCTGGGGGTGGGAGAGTCTCGGTATGGGAGAGCAATACAGTTCAAGGAGTGGCTATAACTACTTGGCACATTAGAGCAGGTAGACAGCCATCTCAGGACTAGGGGGGATTTGGACACCCACTTAAAGTATGGGTTTTTCAATACAAGTTGCCTCTGCTCCTCTGTGACGCTGGACAGTGTGCTTCTAGGATGTAGGACCTGTGTCTTGTTCATCTTTGGTCTCTAAGCATGGTGCCTGGCATATGGATCTCATTTGGTTAACATTTGTGGAATTATTATGAATAACATGACCAAAAGGAATCAGAGATCATTTTCTGCAGATTATCTTCATTTGTGAATGCTGCTTTTTCATTTTCTGTTTGGATAGACTTTTCTGACCTTTAAGGCATACTATAAAGCCATTGCATTAAAACAAAACAAAACACCTGTATTTAATTTACTTTACACATACTTTTTATTAAATTAAGTGTGTAACATTTTTTATTGCTAATGATTTTTAATAGCCTTGCAATTTATAATAAATATTCTTTAGCTTTGGTCTTCTCTAAGTGGTAACTATTATGAAAGGCATGGTTTTCAAAGCTGAATTGTAATATATTTGTTAAAAATCCAGATACTTCCCCCTCTTATCCTTCCCACTGTTTTTCCTGAAACTGTTAAAGCAGCCCTGTGTGGGGTACGGAATTGGGCTCCTGTAGTTGCACACCAGACCTGCTTCCTTGCCGTCTCTATGGAGGAGTGTGTTGGCAGCTTCCAGGGACTGGATTCTCTCTTATTCAGATACAAGTGTTATATTGATGCCTTTACACCACTCTTCCTTGTCCTGTAACTTCTCCTTTGTATTAGTGCATATGTAATAATAAATATAGATGTAATATATTTTATCTTCATTATATCTAAGTTTAATACCTCAGAAACATAGAATATTCTTTCCTGTTGCATGTTGACATTATCATTTTTACATCTCCCTGGCCTACTCGTTATGGTTATTTACATGATAGGCAATATCTTGTAAATATTTAACTTAAGAATATTCTGTACATTTAATTTTTAAATTCTCTTCCACAGCTGTGTCAGTTTTGTTTATAAGTGCCTTAGGAAACTGGGAAGGTTCACATAGGGCTCAATGGTGACTTCCTAATAAATACTACTTTGTGATGTTAATGGCAGTACTATGACATGTTTCAAAAGGCAGTCTTTTCACTTCTAACAGCAAATAAATATATAACATTTTTCTTCTTTACGTAGTGTGTGCAGCTTTTTATTTGAAGATGAGTTCTTCAAATCCTGTTCATTTGATGGATTTTTTAAATAAGGTGATAATTTTTAGAAGCATCCTGACATTAGCTATTTTAAATCAGGAAACTGTACTCATTGCTAAGGGAAATGGGTTCTTGATTTGCATTAGACAAAGAGTAGGTTGGGTCTGCCCTATGTAAATTTCACTCTGCATTAAAGTGGTAAGCAAAGGTTTCACAGATACACACTATTCTCCTGGTAACAAATACCCTGTCTCGATCTTATTCCTTTTAAACTTTTATTTTGAAATAAGTCTGGTCTTAGAAAACGTTGCAAAAATACTATAGAGAGGTCACAGTCTTCATCCAACTTCCTCAAGTGTTAATATTTTACATGACCATAGAGCATTGATCAATAGCAGAAAATTAACATTGATGTCATACTGTTATGTAATGTATAGACCCTATTCAGCTTTCACCCATTGCCCCACTAAAATCCTTTTTCTGGTCCAGGATCCAATCCAGGACCTCATATTACATCTAGTTATGTCTCCTGAGTCTCTTCTCCTCTAGTCTGGGATAGTACCTTTGCCTTTCTTTATCTTTCATAACCTTGATATTTTTGAAGTTACTGGGCGAGTTATTTAAAGGAACCTCTCTCGATTTTGGTTCGTCTGATGTTTCCACATTATTAAATTCAGATTATGTATTTTTGGCAAGAATACCACTGCAAATGATGTTGTGCACTTTTCAGGATATCCAGATTCGTGATTCTGAGATGCCTGATTACAGGTGGGGTTAAATTTTTTCACTTAATGAAGGTGGTATCTGCCAAGTTTCTCCACTGTGTAGTTACTGTTTTTCTCAGTTAGTAAGCATCCTATGGGATGCACGACAAGACTATGCAAATAACCTGTTTCTCCTCATACTTTTGCCCACTAACTTTAACATTCGTTGTTGATTCTTACCTCCAATGATTATTACTGCACTGTTCGCCAGTTGGTGATTTTTCTTTCCTTTTGCAGTTAGTAATTGGAATTATATTATAAGGAAGAGCTGTGCTTTGTCCCCTATTTTTTTCAAATATTTATTTATATAAGTATGGATTCATGCATATTTATTCTATACTTCAAATTCCATTACTATCATTATTTATATTACAGCTCAAATTGTCCCAGATTGGCCATTGGGAGCTTCTTCAAATTGGCTCCTGTGTTCTTTAGATATACTATGAGTTTTTTGAGCATTTTCTTCGTTTCTGGTATCAGAAAATGTTTCAGGCTTGTCTTGTACTTTACTCACCTCAGTCCTAGAATCTACCATTTCTTCAAGCATCTGTTGTTGTTTTTATGGGAGAATGGTGTTTAAACCCAAGATCTGGTCACTAGTTATGCTCACTGCTTCTGGGGTATCATCATCTGGCTTGATCTTTTACATTTCAAATGTGTGGAGTTCTGTTGGAACTGAAAAAAGTGCACTTCTAGGCTTCCCTGGTGATGCAGTGGTTAAGAATCCACCTGCCAATGCAGGGAACACGGGTTTGAGCCCTGGTCTGGGAAGATCCCACATGCCAGGAGCAGCTAAGCCCGTGTGCCACAACTGCTGAGCCTGCACACCACAACTACTGAAGCCTGCATGCCTAGAGCCCATGCTCTACAACAAGAGAAGCCACCGCAATGAGAAGCCCACGCACCGCAATGAGGAGTAGCCCCTGCTCGCCACAACTAGAGAAAGCCTGCACAGCAATGCAGGCAAAAAAAAAATGAATTAAAAAAAAAAGTAAATAAATAAAATAAACTTAAAAAAAAAGTACACTTCTGTATATACTGATGATCTTCAAACGATTCTCTAGTGGAACTCTGCTTTTCCTCCTGTTAAAATAATGCTGTTTTCTTTTTCCTTATTTTCCTCAATATTTATTAAGTCAATGGATTGAATTATCTCAATTGTCAGTATTTTTCAGAAAACTTTTTCTCATTGTTTTTGATGGCTATCCTCTACTTGGCTGGATGTATAAAAGATGACAAATTAGCGCATAAATAGAAAACAAGTATTAACAGAAGCTCAAACAATTTATTACAATTATTTTTACAGTCTGTTCTGTTTTTTCCTGTTAAATACATATATTCAATATATCTAAGGCATCTTCTGATTGTGCAGTGTTCTGCATTTATATTTTGTGTTCTGTTTGAAATACTATGACTTTCTGGCGTTCCTACCACTTAAACAAACCTGAGACCTGCACTTGTAGGCTCCTTGTTCAGTCCCACATGTTCTCATCCCCGAATCTGCTCCTTCTCTTCTGTTTCACGTGTTCCTTTCCTCCTATCTTTTTATTAATTGAATAATTCAATCAACAAATATTCATGGGATGCCCGTGAAGTCTCAGGCACTGGTCTATTGCAGGAGATACATCAGTGAGCAAAACAGGTGAAAATCTCAATCTTATTGTAGCTTTCTTTCATCCTAGTTGGAGGTCGGGTAGAGAGACAATCCACAATAAACATAAATAGAAGTAAATTATAGTATGTTAGAGATATTTTTCCCCATATTTCCTTCTGCCTGCTCCTCCCTCCTGTGCTGTTCACCAAGTCATTTCTCTCCATGGATACTGTTGGAAATCTTTAAAATAAACAATGAATGAAAGAGACCCTCTCTAGGACCTCAGCTTAATCCCCAACCAGCTGAAGTCACATGAAATAATGATGGCAAGAAATTATCATTTTCCCTCATGAGGTAGTTATTTTAAAATGGCATTCTGTTCTCCTCTTAGGCTAGAGAAGAATTAACGTTCTCTTTTTAAATATTGAATATTAGCTATCTAGATTAACCTCACATAGCAGAATTTAATAAAGGTCATTGTGCTTAATTATGCTTATAGAACCACTTATTTTAAAACACACTGATTTCATTGGTTGATTTAGCTTCCAAATGTTTTGTAAAACAGAAAAAAAAAAAACTTTACCAGTACTCATTTAATGATGGAGATTGTTAGTTGTCATTGAAAATTTTAATTGTAAAATGTTTCCAAAATATAGAAAACTATAGAACACTAACACAGTTAAACACACACACACACACACAGGCACACACCAATTACCAGCTGTATCAGATCCTAACATTTTATTATATTTAATTCAGACTTTTTTTTTTTATAAAGAAAGAATTTTAATGTTGAAGCCTCTTGTGTGTATTTCTCCATGATCCCATTTCACTCCTGTCTCCTCTGGAGTTAATGATTTATTGTTATTTCCATCGTTTTCTTATTCATTCTTTCTTCTTCTCCTGCCTACTTCTGGATTGAGTATTAGGATTCCATTTTTATCTCCACTATTGCCCTGTTAGCTATAACTCTGATTGATTTACTGATTGATTGATTGTGGCTGTTCTAGGGTTTAAATACTATTCTTTAGAGTAGTGATATGCTGGTAATGAATTCTCTCAACTTTGTCTGAAGTCTTTATTTTGCCCTTATTGGACAGATATTTTTCTATTTTCATTGAATCCAAATTCTAGTTCGGTTTTTCAGTGTTTTGAGGATGTCTCTTCATTACATTCTGGCTTGCATAGTTTCTGACAAGAAGTTTTCTACCATTTTTATATCTCTGCCTGTGTACAATGTCGTCTCCATTCTCAACTGCTTTTAAAATTCCCTGTTTATTTTATTTTATTTTTTTTTTGCGGTACGCGGTCCTCTCACTGCTGTGGCCTCTCCCGTTGCGGCTCCGGACGCGCAGGCTCAGCGGCCATGGCTCACAGACCCAGCTGCTCCGCGGCATGTGGGATCTTCCCGGACTGGGGCATGAACCTGTGTCCTCTGCATCAGCAGGCGGACTCTCAATCACTGTGCCACCAGGGAAGCCCCCTCTTTATTTTTTAAAAAAGAATTTTTTTATAATGTGCTTTGGTGTGGTTCTTTATTCTACTGAGGTTGATTGAGTTTTTTAAATTTTTAGTTTAGAGTTTTCATCAGATTTGGAGAAAAATCAACCATTATTTTAGGGAATCTAATTATGTATGTGTTATTCAGCTTGGTATTGTTCATTTCATGCTCATTCTCAGTGTTCTTTGCTTCATTTTGGATAGTTTCTGTTACTAGATCTTGAGCTTCATCTCTAGAAGTTCCAGTTGTGTCTTTTTCTAGAATTTTCTGTTTATTTTCTCATCATGTTCATGTTTTTTGAACATGTGGAACACATTTACAATAGCTGTTTTAAAGTCCTTGTCTGCTAATTTTATCATCTCTGTCATTTGTCGCTCTGTTTCATTTGGTTGATTTTTCTCCTCATCATAACCATAGTCAGTATTTTCTTTGTTGTCTGCATGTCTGGTAATTTTTGTTTGGCTGCCAGGCATTTTGAATTTCATTTTGGATTTTGTTGTGTTCGTTTATAGTGTTTTGGACTTTGTTCTGTTTTAGAGTTAAAATATTTGAAAGTGCTTTTATTTATTTTTTTTGAGGCTTTCTTTTTAATGTCTGTTAGTATAGGTCCAGAGCAGCTTTTAGTTTAACACAAATTTTTCTCTACCACTAAGGTGGTTACCCTTCTTGAGGACTCCATCCAATAATTTGTGTATTCTGAAGTCTTTCTTTCGGTTTGTAGGAACACAAACTGTTCCTGGTCCTGTGTGACTTCAAGGAATTGTTTGTCCTACTGCTTTTCTATGATTATTTACCCAGCCTTGGGATTTAGTTTCCTCTCTTGCATTCTCAGCCAGAAACTTGAGGGCAGCCCTCTGCTGATCTTTGGAGCTCTCAGGGAAGCCCACAATATTTCTTTTTAATTAAAATTATATGTTGTCATTAATATGGCCAGAGTCCACAGTTAATCCTGGATATTATACATTCCTCTACAGAAACAGACATATTGGTGGATATAATTTTGATTAGCATAGCTTGGTCAAGTTACAGAGCTACGTTTTGGTTATATGTTATTCTATTGTAATATATATTAAAATCACCTTCTGGGACTTCCCTCGTGGGGCAGTGGTTGAGAGTCCGCCTGCCGATGCAGGAGACACGGGTTCGTGCCCCGGTCCGGGAAGATCCCACATGCCGCCGAGCGGCTGGGCCCGTGAGCCATGGCCGCTGAGCCTGCGCGTCCGGAGCCTGTGCTCTGCAACGGGAGAGGCCACAACAGTGAGAGGCCCGTGTACCGCAAAAAAAAAAAAAAAAAAAAAAAAAATCACCTTCTATTAATACCATGTGTAAATGTTTGTTATGCTTTGTTCTTAGAAATTTTAAGTTGAAGAGGTAGTTGATTATTAAATCCGTGATGTCTGGGGAGTGTATCAGACCTTCCTATTCTGATTCATCTTCTTCCTCTTCTCAAGGCACAACCACCAACTTCTCCATAAAACTTCCAAACTTTTAAATATGTTTTTGTCCTAAAATTGTACTGTACCCTTTCACGATGTAGGAACAGCACTCACCTCTTTCCCCCTTTTTTACTTTTTACTCACCAGAGCATAAATGTCTTCTGATCTCTGTGACATTGTACCCAGAAAGGGCACGAGTTATCCTTCCAAAACTATTTTAACCAGCCTACTTTTTGGCCAGTTGCCAATTATAGTTAAAAAGAGTAAAACTGATCTGAATTATTCTGTTTGTCATGATAGTTACTTGGTGAGTGTGTAGGAGATTCTTAAGGATGAGCCTATTTTTCCTTTCCTTTTCCTGCCTCATAAGAGAGGGTTCTATTTTACTTATTTTTGTCTTTCTTTCTGAAGTTGTTGTAGTGGTTCAACGTCTTTGAAGACTCTTTGAGTTTGTGGCAAATGCTGGTTTGTTGGACGTCAGCTTCAATGATGCTAAGTGATGGGCATGGCCCAGAAGTAGTGCCTGGCTCTGTGGGGTGAGAAGAAGTAAAAAGAAAAAGGAGAAGAGATAAAAGAATGACACCACTTCCTTTCCCTCCAGGTGCTCCCAACTGGAAAGCATAAATGTTATACTGGTCTCGGGTTCCTTTTACTTGTTTCTATTTAAATATGTGAGTCTTGTTTCATGCACTTTGGTCATTTATAATAAATTCCCCTTCCAAAAAACAGTGAAAGAAAGCAGTTTTTTTTTAAGTAAGACTAGACAGTGGCATTTTCTGTTATTTCTTTTCCTGTCCCTTCTTATATACCAAATCTAGTGATTTGAGAATTTTGAAACGGCTTTGAATATTCATGAGCATCAGCTTGAGAGTTTCTTAAAACATGGCGTTATTGAGAGCTTTCACTAGCAGTTATAATAGGCATTTTGCATATTCATCACATACAATAGTTAATAGGTTGTTGACGTGGAATTTTTGCTCTCTTAGCTCTACCCTGTGAGCTTGAGCCCCTTGCAACAACTTCTGTCACCAGTGGTTCCCATTTTACAATTCTTTTTCACCACACATCCCTCACCCACTTTGCCCCAACCACATGGACCACTTTGTGGTCCCTTGGGAACTATAAACATGCTCATTCTGGGTCTTTGCACTTATAATAGTCCCTCTGCTGCAAGTGCTCTTCCTTCAGATCGCTGATCTGCGTGGCTTACTACTTGGTTCACTCAGATCTCGTGTCATCCTGAGTTGTCCTTAACTATTCCCTGTCAGCAGTAGCAATGTCCTTTCCCAACCACTTTATCACTCCTTCCTTTGATCCTACTTTCAAACATTTTATTAGCGCTTACTTTTACTTGACAATATATTCTTTATCACTCAGTTTATGGTTTCTCACTTGAATACATTTCAGGATGGCAGAAACCTTGTCTCTAGATCTGGAGCAGTGTCTGGCACATAATAATACTTAACAAATACTTGCTAGAAGAAGGATGAATGAAAGAATGAGTGATGTTATATTTGTATTAGGACACCTACTCAATGCACCTTCAAACTGAACATAAGAATGTAGTAGAAAATAGAAAACTCTATTTGCTGTTTAAATACTTAAAATATTAATTGATAATTTTTATATTCAAAGTGAAAGTTCCCTAATTATAACTACAGAATTTCGCATCCTATTTGACTGTAGATTGTGTGGAGTTCACATTTCTTTTTTTAATTTATATATTTTTTCACATCTTTACTGGAGTATAATTACTTTACACTGTTGTGTTAGTTGCTGCTGTATAACAAAGTGAATCAGCTATACGTATACTTACATCCCCATATCTCCTCCCTCTTGTGTTTCCCTCCCACCTTCCCTATCCCACCTCTCTAGGTGGTCACAAAGCACTGAGCTGATCTCCCTGTGCTATGTGGCTGCTTCCCACTAGCTATGTATTTTACATTTGGTAGTGTATATGTGTCAGTGCCACTCTCACTCATCCCAGCTTCCCCTTCCCCCTCCCCGTGCCCTCAAGTCCTTTCTCTACGTCTGCATCTTTATTCCTGTCCTGCCCCTAGGTTCTTCAGAACCGTTTTTTTCCTTAGATTCCATATATATGGGCTAGCATACAATATTTGTTTTTCTCATTCCGACTTCACTCTGTATGACAGACTCTAGGTCCATCCACCTCACTACAAATGAGTCAATTTCATTTCCTTTTATGGCTGAGTTATATTCCATTGTATATATGTGCCACAACTTCTTTATCCATTCATCTGTAGATGGACACTAAGGTTGCTTCCATGTCCTGGCTATTGTAAATAGAGCTGCAATGAACATTGTGGTACATGACTCTTTTTGAATTATGGTTTTCTCAGGGTATATGCCCAGTAGTGGGATTGTTCAGTCGTATGGTAGTCCTATTTTTAGTTTTTTAAGAAGCCTCCATACTGTTCTCCATAGTGGCTGTATCAATTTACATTCCCACCAACAGTGCAAGAGGGTTCCCTTTTCTCCACACCCTCTCCAGCATTTATTGTTTGTAGATTTTTTGACGGTGGCCATTCTGACTGGTGTGAGGTGATACCTCATTGTAGTTTTCATTTGCATTTTTCTACTGATTAATGATGTTGAGCATTCTTTCACGTATTTGTTGGCAGTCTGTATATCTTCTTTGGAGAAATGTCTATTTAGGTCTTCTGCCCATTTTTGGATTGGGTTGTTTGTCTTTTGATATTGAGATGCAGGAGCTGCTTGTATATTTTGGAGATTAATCCTTTGTCAGTTGCTTCATTTGCAAATATTTTCTCCCATTCTGAGGGTTGTCTTTTCATCTTGTGTATGGTTTCCTTTGCTGTGCAAAGCTTTTAAGTTTCATTAGGTCCCATTTGTTTATTTTTGTTTTATTTCCATTTCTCCAGGAGGTGGGTCAAAAAGGATCTTGCTGTGATTTATGTCATAGAGTGTTCTGCCTGTGTTTTCCTCTAGGATTTTTATAGTGTCTGGCCTTACATTTAGGTCTTTAATCCATTTTGAGTTTATTTTTGTGTATGCTGTTAGGGAGTGTTCTAATTTCCTTCTTTTACATATAGCTCTCCAGTTTCCCCACAACCACTTTTTGAAGAGGCTGTCTTTTCTCCATTGTATATTCTTGTCTCCTTTATCAAAGATATGGTGACCCTATGTATGTGGGTTTATCTCTGGGCTTTCTATCCTGTTCCATTGATCTATATTTCTGTTTTTGTGCCAGTACCATACTGTCTTAATTACTGTAGTTTTGTAATATAGTCTGAAGTCAGGCAGCCTGATTCCTCCAGTTCTATTTTTCTTGCTCAAGATTGCTTTGGCTATTCAGGGTCTTTTGTATCCATACACATTGTGAAATTTTTTGATCTAGTTCTGTAAAAAATGCCAGTGGTAGTTTGATGGGGATTGCACTGAATCTTTAGATTGCTTTGGGTAGTATAGTCATTTTCACAATGTTGATTTTTCCAATCCAGGAACGTGGTGTATCTCTCCGCCTTTTTATAACATCTTTAATTTCTTTCATCAGTGTCTTACAGTTTTCTGCATACAGGGCTTTTGTCATCTTAGGTAGGGTTTTTCCTAGGTATTTTAATTCTTTTTGTTGCACTGGTAAATGGGAGTGTTTCCTTAATTTCTCTTTCAGATTTTTCATCATTAGTGTATAGGAATGCAAGAGATTTCTGTGCATTAACTTTGTATCCTGCTGCTTTACCAGATTCTTGACTAGCTCTAGTAGTTTTCTGGTAGCATCTTTAGGATTCTCTATGTATAGTATCATGTCATCTGCAAACAGTGACAGTTTTACTTCTTTTTTTCTAATTTGGATTCCTTTTAGTTCTTTTTCTTCTCTGATTGCTGTGGTGAAACTTCCAAAACTATGTGAATAATAGCAGTGAGAGTGGGCAACCTGGTCTTGTTCCTGATCTTAGTGGGAATGGTTTCAGTTTTTCACCAGTGAGAATGATGTTGGCTGTGGGTTTGTCATATATGGCCTTTATTATGTTGAGGTAAGTTCCCACTATGCCTATTTTCTAGAGAGTTTTTATCATAAATGGATGTTGAATTTTGTCTAAAGCTTTTTCTGCATCTCTTGAAATTACCATATGGTTTTCCTCCTTCAATTTGTTAATATGGTGTATCACATTGATTGATTTGCGTATATTGAAGAATCCTTGCATTCCTGGGATAAACCCCACTTGATCATGTTGTATGATCCTTTTAATATGTTGTTGGATTCGGTTTGCTAGTATTTTGTAGAGGAGTTTTAGATCTATGTTCATCAGTAATATTGGCCTGTAGTTTTCTTTGTTTGTGACATCTCTTTCTGGTTCTGGTATCAGGGTGATTGTGGCCTCATAGAATGAGTTTGGAAATGTTCCTCCCTCTGCTGTATTTTGGAAGAGTTTGAGAAGGATAGGTGTTAGCTCTTCTCTAAATGTTTGATAGAATTTGCCTGTGAAGTTGCCTGTGAAGCCCTCTGGTCCTCGGCTTTTGTTTGTTGGAAGATTTTTAATCACAGTTTCAATTTCAGTGCTTGTGACTGGTCTGTTTATATTTCTGTTTCTTCCTGGTTCAGTCTCGGAAGGTTGTGCTTTTCTAAGAATTTGTCCATTTCTTCCATGTTGTCCATTTTATTGGCATATAGTTGCTTGTAGTAATCTCTCATGATCCTTTGTATTTATGCAGTGTCAGTTGCTACTTCTCCTTTTTCATTTCTAATTCTATTGATTTGAGTCTTCTCCCTTTTTTTCTTGATAAGTCTGGCTAATGCTTTATCAATTTTATCTTCTCAAAGCACCAGCTTTTAGTTTTATTGATCTTTGCTATTGTTTCCTTCATTTCTTCTTCATTTATTTCAGATCTGATCTTTATGATTTCTTTCCTTCTGCTAACTTTGGTGTTTTTTGGTTCTTCTTTCCCTAATTGCTTTAGGTTAGGTTGTTTATTTGAGATGTTTCTTGTTTCTTGAGGTAGGATTGTATTGCTATGAACTTCCCTCTTAGAACTGCTTTTGCTGCATCCTATAGGTTTTGGGCTGTCATGTTTTCATTGTCATTTGTTTCTAGGTATTTTTGGATTTCCTCTTCAATTTCTTCAGTGACCACTTGGTTATTTAGTAGCGTATAGTTTAGCCTCCATATGTTTTGTTTTTTACAGTTTTTTTTCTGTAATTGATATCTAGTCTCATATAGCATTGTGGTTGGAAAAGATACTTGATATGATTTCAATTTTCTTAAATTTACCGAGGCTTGATTTGTGACCCAAGGTATGATATATCCTGGAGACTGTTCTATGAGCACTTGAGAAGAAAGTTTATTCTCTTGTTTTTGTATGGAATGTCCTATAAATATCAATTAAATACATCTTGTTTAATGTGTCATTTAAAGCCTGTGTTTCCTTATTTATTTTGATTTTGGTTCATCTGTCCATTGTTGAAAATGGGGTGTTAAAGTCCCTTACTATGATTGTGTTACTGTAGATTTCACCTTTTATGGTTGTTAGCATTTGCCTTATGTATTGAGGTTCTCCTATGTTGGGTGCATAAATATTTACAATTGTTACATCTTCTTGGTTTGATACCTTGATCATTATATAGTGTCCTCCTTTGTCTCATGTAATAGTGTTTATTTTGAAGTCTGTTTTGTCTGATATGAGAATTGCTACTCCAGCTTTATTTTGGTTTCCATTTGCATGGAATATCTTTTTCCATCCCCTCACTTTTGATCTGTGTGTGTCCCTTGGTTTGAAGTGGGTCTCTTGTAGACAGCGTATATACAGGTCTTGTTTTTGTATCCATTCAGCCAGTCTCTCTCTTTTGGTTGGAGCATTTAATCCATTTACATTTAAGGTAATTATCAATATGTATGTTCCTATTCCCATTTTCTTAATTGTTTGGGGTTTGTTATTGTAGGTGTTTTCCTTCTCTTGTGTTTCCTGCCTAGAGAAGTTCCTTTAGCATTTGTTGTAAAGCTGGTTTGGTGGTGCTGAATTTTCTTATCTTTTGCTGTCTGTAAAGGTTTTAATTTCTCCCTCGAATCTGAATGAGATCCTTGCTGGGTAGAGTAATATTGGTTGTAGGTTTTTCCCTTTCATCACTTTAAATATGTCCTGCCAGTCCCTTCTGGCTTGCAGAGTTTCTGCTGAAAGATCAGCTGTTAACATTATGGGGATTCCCTTGTGTGTTATTTGTTGCTTTTCCCTTGCTGCTTTTAATATTTTTTCTTTGTATTTAATTTTTGATAGTTTGATTAATATGTGTCTTGGCGTGTTTCTCCTTGGATTTATCCTCTGTAGGACCCTCTGTGCTTCCTGGACTTGATTGACTGTTTCCTTTCCCATATTAGGGAAGTTTTCAACTATAATCTCTTCATATATTTTCTCAGTCCCTTTCTTTTTCTCTTCTTCTGGGATCCCTATAATTAGAATGTTTGTGCATTTAATGTTGTCCCAGAGGTCTCTGAGACTGTCTTCAATTCTTTTCATTCTTTTTTCTTTATTCTGCTCTGCAGTAGTTATTTCCATTATTTTATCTTCCAGGTCACTTATCCATTCTTCTGCCTCAGTTATTCTGCTATTGATCACTTCTAGAGTATTTTTAATTTCATTTATTGTGTTATTCATCATTGTTTGTTTGCTCTGTAGTTCTTCTAGGTCCTTGTTAAACGTTTCTTGTATTTTCTCCATTCTCTTTCCAAGATTTTGGATCATCTTTACTATCATTACTCTGAATTCTTTTTCAGGTAGACTGCCTATTTCCTCTTCATTTGTTTGGTCTGTTAGGTTTTTCCATTGCTCCTTCATCTGTTATGTGTTTCTCTGTCTTCTCATTTTGCTTAACTTACTGTGTTTGGGGTCTCCTTTTCACGGGCTGCAGGTTCGTAGTTCCCATTGTTTTTGGTGTCTGCCCACAGTGATAAGGTTGGTTCAGTGGGTTGTGTAGGCTTCCTGGTGGAGGGGACTGGTGCCTGTGTTTTGGTGGATAAGGCTGGATCTTGCCTTTCTGGCAGACAGGTCCACATCCGGTGGTGTGTTTTGGGGTGTCTGTGGCCTTATTATGATTTTAGGCAGCCTCTCTGCTAATGGGTGGGGTTGTGTTCCTGTCTTGCTCGTTGTTTGGCACGTGGTGTCCAGCACTGTAGCTTGCTGGTTGTTGAGTTTATCTGGATCTTAGCATTGAGTTGGAGATCTCTGGGAGAGCTCTTGCTGATTGATATTACATGTGGCCGGGGGGGGGGGGGTCTCTCCAATGTCCTGAACTCGGCTCTCTCACCTCAGAGGCTCAGGCCTGACCAAGACCATGTCCGCCACACAACTTTTGGCAAGTCTGAGGTCTTCTGCCAGCGTTCAGTAGGTCTTGTTAGTTATTCCAATGTAGATGTATGTTTGATGTATTTGTGGGGAGGAAGCTGATCTCCACGTCTTACGTCTCTACCATCTTGAAGGTCCTCTCTCTTCACACTCTTCAGTTTTGAAATGTTCCATACTCACAGATCAATCAAGGGGAATCTTAAGGGCAGATTTAGGGAAATCTTCCATTACTCCTGTTGCTAGAGGATCCACATTTCATCTGGAAAGGACATAAATCTGGCAATGTCACTTCACACCTAGCCTATCCACCTGTTTTTCCTTTGTGCTTAGTCTGTTTCATTTTCTCATAGCGGGCCCTGTGCAGAGGCCTTGCCCCTGGCCCTTCAGAGCAGAGATGCTTGTGAAACGGCTGAGCCGACACCTGAGCTTGGTATGTGAGCTGAAGCTCCTCACAGATCACTCAACTAAGATGGTGCAGGCCGTGTGCAGAGACACTGTGTATGCCTGGAATTCACTTTTGAGGAAGACCTTTAGGACCAGAAAACGTTAATCATAAAAATATTCTGTTCTTGTAAATATTTAAGTTCTATTTGTTCTTCATTCTGTAGTTGAGTTCAGTGGCCAAAATAACACAGAATCTTTTGGCTTTTAAAATTTTCTTTACCCTTTAAACTATTCTGTAGCTCTTTAAGTTTGTCATGGAATCTAGATAAATTTCTGTCCATCAACATGATCAGCTCATATTAGTCTTTTCTGAGAACAGGTACTGCATTACAGGTATGTATCCTTTCATATCCTTTTATATATGTGTACTATTTGGACTGCTGGGAGTTGAGCCTCTTGTGCTTTCTTTTAATAATAAGGTAACATCTCTCCCCACATCCTACTGAAATACCAGAGAGTCCTTTCACAGATGCAGCCGTCTGTATTCTCTCTAGGAGTGTTTAAAAAACGCGTATATGGAGTAGAACACACTGGTATTAAGAGGATAAACTTAATCTGTTGCATTGAGGCGTATTGCAGATTTTGGAGCCTGGGGAGTCAGATACCTTGTTTTCAGAAAGCGTGTCATCATTTTGTGGTGTTTAATTTGCTTTTAGCTTTCCATTGTTTCCAAATTCTTAAGGAAGTATGGAAATAAACAATTTTTATGTGATTATGACCTTCAAAAAGAAATAAACAGGCTGTTTTTATTTAGCAGCAACATTATCAATTTATGCCAACAACAGTTTTTCTGAGTATGACTGTAATCACAGATGTCAGGATGCTCTGGAAATACTGTCTCTTTGTTAACTCTTATTATTCAAGCACTAAAAAAAATCATTTTAAATTTAATTGATTTATGGGTAATTGGTCCATCTGAACTTACGTGTAAGCGGAAAGTCTTACTTCTAAGTAAAAGATAGTTTTTATTCACTTGCCATGCTATCCAATGATCACTATAGGGTAATAAGGAACTTTGAGTAAGATTGCTTAGAAGTTAAGATACTATGCAACAAACATTGCAACATTCAAGCTACATTTTCATATTTTCCAAAGAAAATTCATTTTGGTATTTCCTTATTGCCTAATGCAGAACGTTGTACACTGCTGTGTACACTCCGTGTGTGTGTGTGTATGCGTGTGCTTACATGTATGTTTATATATACCTTTGTGGGGCCAAGGAAGAGGTGCTTGTCAAATGTTAGCTAAATTAAACTTAATTAGTCATTTTTACTAAACGCAATCTTATTAAATTGATTCATGGAACCAAAGTTTATTGAGTGCTTCCTATGTGCTAAGCACTATAATAGGTCCTAGGCATATGTGTATTAGGAAGATTTTTGCATCTCTGCCCAGAAGATGCTTGCATCCTATCAGGCGACACAATTAAACCAATAATTATAACACATTGTATTACAGAATTTTGTACAAGATGCTTGGAAGCACAGGAGAGGAGCATCTGAATTAGTCTGGTTGGTCAGGAAAGTTTCCTGGAAGAGGTATTCATTATGCAAGAAGAGTGAAAGGCATTTTAGACAGAGGGAACAGCAAATGACAAAGCATAGAGTTCTGACTATGGTGTCGTCCAGTGTTAGGTTTGCCTGCAGTAGTGGTTGTGTTGTGAGAATGTAAGGGAGAATGTTTTTGATCTTAGAAGCTATATGCTAACATATTTGGAGGTAAAGTGCCCTAATGTCTGCAACTAATTCTCAGATGGTTCAGGAAAAAAAACAAACAAACTTGTATTTGTGGATGTGGAGAGAGTGCTCACAAATGTGACAAAATATTACTCCTGGGTTTAGGTGAAAGAGGTACAGGGATTCGTTGTACTACTCTTGAAACTTTTCTTGAAATTTAGCACTGTTCAAATAAAAAGGCGGGGGGCTTCCCTGGGGGCACAGTGGTTACGAATCCGCCTACTAATGCAGGGGACACAGGTTCAAGCCCTGGTCCGGAAAGATCCCACATACTGTGGAGCAACTAAGCCCGTGTGCACAACTACTGAGCCTGTGCTCTGGAGCCCACGAGCCACAACTGCTGAAGCCCACGTGCCACAGCTACTGAAGCCCATGCACCTAGAGCCTGTGCTCCTCAACAAGAGAAATCACCACAATGAGAAGCCTGCACAGCGCAACGAAGAGTAGCCCCTGCTCACCGCAACTAGAGAAAGCCCGTGCGCAGCAACGAAGACCCAATGCAGCCAAAAATAAATTAATTAATTAAAAAAATAAAAAATATTAAGAGGAAAAAAAACCCTTCAGGTCACTAATAAACTTTTTTCAAAAGTTTAAAAAAGTAGTATAAACATGATATAATTGAAGATTACCTAATTAATAACTGTCTTCTATGGTGGCCTATTAATTGGGTATTTATCAGTGGTAGATCATTATTCTATAAAAGATAGCCTTGACTGGATCTGCTGTGATGCTATCTTTAATAAAATTGTTATTTAAGTCCTTTTTTATCTAAATGGGAAACATAAGACCATTGAGTATCTAATAACAGGATCAGAAGGGACCAAAGGAGTTATATTGTCTAATTCACTATTAAATGAATAAGCTAAATAGGTAGAAGGCTGCCTGTGTATATTATTACTTAGAAACATTGCCATTGAAGAAATTTCCATGACCTTTCAAATGCTTAAACAGAGGGTCATATTCATTTGTGAATTGTCTAAGATTATTTTTTGAGAAGAAAGAGCCCATAAAAATCTAGTTAATATACACTGTGACCCTTAAAAGAGAGAATGGGGAATTAAGAGCAGAGAATGTAATGCATATTAAATAAACATTACAGATAATGTATAATTCATATTCTTTATTGGCTATAGAAGAAAATGGATAATGAAGGCTGGGATGGATGGTGGTGAAAGACTAGGGGATGGAATTGTGGGAGGAGGGAAAGGCAAGGCTAGTAGTGGAGAGCACAAGATAGAGGAAGAGAGAGAACACATCTTCTGAGGAAGAAAGATATAGCAGACTTCGAGGTGATTTTTTTTTTTAATTGAAGTATAGTTGGTTTACAGTGTTACGTTAGTTTCTGGTATATAGCAAAGTAATTCGGTTATACATATATATGTGTGAGAGTGTATTCTTTTTTCATATTCTTTTCCATTATGGTTTATTGTGGGATATTGAATATAGTTCCCTGTGCTATACAGTAAGACCTGGTTGTTTATCTATTTTATATATAGTAGTTTGATTCTGCTAATCCCAAACTCCTATTTTATCCCTCCCCACTGCCTTGCCCCTTTGGTAACCATAAGTTTGTTCTCTCTGTCTGTGAGTCTGTTTTGTTTTGAAAGTAAGCTCATTTGTGTCATATTTTAGATTTCACATATAAATGATATCATATGGTATTTGTCTTTCTGTCTGACTTACTTCACTTATTATGATAATCTCTGGGTCCATCCATGCTGCTGCAAATGGCATTATTTAGCTCTTTTTCATGACTGAGTAATATTCCATCGTGTATGTGTATGTACCACATCTTATCCATTTATCTGTCAAACATTTAGATTGCTTCCACGTCTTGGCTATTGTAAATAGTGCTGCTATGAACATAGGGGTGCATGTATCTTCGAATTATAGTTTTCTCTGGATATACATCCCGGAGTGGGATTGCTGGGACATATGGCAACTCTATTTTTAGTTTTTTGAGAAACCTTCATTCTGTTTTCCATAGTGGCTGTACCAGTTTACATTCCCACCAACAGGGTAGGAGGATTCCCTTTTCTGCACATGAGGTGATTTTTAAAATAATTATGTTTAATTGATGTAGATTTTCTTACCATCTAGTGTTTTTTAACTATTGATCCAATTAATCACTGTTTACAGTTTTATATTTTTATAATCTCTATTTTTAGAGACTCTACTCATATGGAATAATTAAAACAATTTATTATGATGGAAATTTTCCCCAGTGATAAAGCAAAAGCTACCAGAGAAATATCACTTCTCTGACCAGATAAAATCAATCTTCACCCTTATTTTAATTTGTTACAATGAAGCTCATACACAGGAAGAGTTATAGTGAGTCATAATCTTTTGAACTTGAGTTTTGGCAAAGTTTGGTTTTTCAGAAAGGATTTTCTTTGTTGTGAGACTGTTTTACTGAGAATATGATCTTTCTTTTATTATTAACCTTTTATGTCTTCTTTATGTTTTCCATCCTCTGTCATCTCACATTACTATGAAGCAGAGATCAGAATGCAGCTGTTGTAGCTGCTCTCTATTCAGGGAAAAGTAGTGTTAGAACTGTAGGCTGATCTGTAATTACTTGGGTAAAATGATAATGGATTCCAGTAACTTAACTTTTTGAAGCGTTTTCCTTTGTAAGATGTATTTCATTTCTTCCTAGTGTTTGCTTTTTTTTCAACCAAAATTAACACAACAAAAGGATGACAGATGATCTTATGAACCTAACGTTCATTAGAAAAGTCAGATACACTGAATAATTTAAGGAACATGAACAGAAGTCAGGTAGATGAACAGTTTTAGGAAAAAGTAAGATTCCTCCTCGGCTGTTTAAAAAAAGCCTCATTCCTGTCTCCTGAATTTCCCCACCACTTTCTTTTTTTGCATGTATTTATTACAGGCATGGGAGTTTTTACTGGGCATTCACTTCTCCTATCTCAATTCTTCCTGCCTGCTTCTCTTTTTTATTTTCATGTGTTTGTTTTTCTGACATGTATTAGTCAAAATCCATGTTACAGTGTAGATGGGGGTCTATCTCATTGGGGTTGACATCATACCCACGTCAAGCCAGTTCAGTTCGCCCTTGATCTTGGTTTCTAAGGCTGTGTTCTCCAGTACGCATCCGCCTCCACGTCACCACTGATAGGGATGTATATGAAGTTCCCAGGATGTCTGTCAAGTGTCCTCTCACCGGCGCCTGAGTAATAGCCAGTCTTAGATCTCAGAAGTTTAATGATGAATCTGTATCTGTCATGAGCTGGAAGAGCTGCAGGGCACATAGTAGGTAAGGGCTTAATAAATGTTTGATGGATGAATAAAGAAATGAATGTGCAAAGGAATGTAGCTCATAACTGGAGTCCTTAAGGAATGAAGCTGTTTAGGCAAGCACTTCTGTCCATAAGTATAGCCAATTAAGAGTGCAGCTCAAAGCATGCCTGTGTGTCCCAATATCCATTAGTGATTACAGACGGCAGCCTTCGGTTTCCCTGGTGAATTCATATGTAAGCTGACCTGACAGGCACTGCTTGCACTATGAATAATCACAGGACTTCGGGATTCCACACTGAGCTTCACCTTTACTATGAAACGGCTTTCTGTGGCCTAACTGTGGGAGGGATCAGCTCTCATTAGAATGAACGCTTGAAATATAACCTTACAAACCTGAACTTTCTCACGTTAAGAGCAAAATCATCTTTGACAAATTTTTGGATTGAACTGGCAAGGCACAGTTCTTCTCAAGTCCAAGGATTTCACATTTTGCACATGTTTTCTTATTTCATTGTGTTTTAAACCAGGTTGCTATTATAGAGAGCATTTTAGCAGCCTTGATCTTGGAGACATCAAGACCATTATTCCTGTTGTTGCTGATGTAGTGTTACAGCTGCTTCCTCTTCATGTGATTTAATTTGAAGCTTCAGCCCACCAGGGGGCTGTTGGTCCCCACCTATGCAGCTTGAAGAGCTGGATGCTGTTTTCTGCATGGCTGTTATTCCCATTCCTATTCATAGCGATTTTTCCCCTTCTATATTCATCTAGCAACAGCAAGGCACTGTTCCAGGAACTCGCTCTCTCTACATAAGGCGTAACATGGAACCATTTGGATGGAAAAATTATAAATTAAAATTATTCTGTTCATTTAAAAATATTCATATTGTGTTGCTCAGATGCCAGTAACTGGAAAATCATGGATAATGTCCTGTTTTTATAACCTCTTTCAGAGTGTTTTAAAATCCATTTATGTTGTTACTTAGCCATCTCTTTCCTGGAGTGGATTTTGTGATAAGATTTTTTTAAAAAAGGTTGTATGAGTCCAGTGTCTGATGGCATATGTAATATTAAAATACAGATAATACCACTAATTGCAACCAGTTTTTTTCAATAGAAAAATATTTACTCCATGTACAGAGAATATTTATAAAACTACAGAGCTACAAAGGTAGCCTGTGGACATGCCAGATTATTTACTTTGAGGATAAAACTTTTTATTAAATGATTAAAACTAAGCAAAGGTTTATTAATTTCTGAAACTACATATTTAAATTAAGAAAGCCCATATATATTCATAACATTATTGATTTTCAAATACTAAAAACATCTCTAACTTTTAAAATGGAGCTGTTTTTTGATGTCTCCTGTTCTTTAATTTTGGGAAACTAATTTTATTTCTATGCTTGTATTTTCCATGTTGTCTGGGTGTGGGTGAGGACGTGCTTGTCTCAGAAAGAAAGTAAAGTGGGGAAAAGGGAACATGTTTTTATGGAGGTTGGCTAGTTTGTTGATAAAGTAAATATATCTCTTCTTCTAAAGGAAGGAATAGTGACTGGAAATGTTAGCTTCATGTATTGATACATTTTTCCACCTCTGTGGAACATGTTAAAGAGAGTGAAGATCTTTCCTTTTTGCTTCTTTGTTCTATAAGTTTTAAGTTCACATTCACATAGAAGCTGTGTGTTCTATTTGTTGTCTCTCTTGGCTAGGAATATTTAGATGTATTTTTGAAATTATTCTGTTCTGTCAACTAAAGACAGTTTAAAATTTTAATTTTAAGACTCTTCCTAGAAACTTCTACTTTTGGTTCAGGCTGTCTTTGTGTGCCTTGTGTGTGTGTTGAGGTTCTTCAGAAGCAACAAATCACGTTAGCATGAACAAATTTCACAGGCCCATTTCACTGTTTATTTTAGCCTTGTGAATCATTTGGCCTTTTAAAACAGGCTAATCCTTTAGTTGACTATGCCTTCAGAAAGATCTGTGTGCCCTGGAAACTTGGGTGGCTCTTACTAACTCTGCTTTATTTATTTTAAGTAATACTAGGTGATCCAGAAGTATTTCCTTTCAATTTCTGGTAGAATGTTATTGCAGGCCGGTACTATTGGAAGTCAGGATTCTTTATAACAACAACAACATGGAAACATAGATACATTTTTATAAAGTCTGATTGATGGAAAATAGGATGCAACCTGTTCTATTTTTAGTAAACAGCTTTTTCAACACAGATGCTTAGTGGATACAGTAGCCAACTTCTTTGAATGCAGCCATATAATGCACTCTGTTCTTAATTGAATTAAGAAAACAAATTAGCATGGTTACTACAGGAGAAATGGGTACCTCATAATTAATAATTTGTGAGTCAAACTTTAACAGCACTTGACATTTTCCTTGGGTCGGTGACAGACTGATGAGTGAGTTCACTGCTGATAGTACCTATTTTGTGGAGTGACTGTTTCAGTTCCGGGGCTTTTGCTATTCAATAAACTAGGTATTGTCTGTGATGGGACTAAAGCTTTAGTCTTGATCAAAGTGCTTTGGAGGAAGCATGGTTGAACTGATTGGCTGTGAATGTTAATCACTCCATAGGACGCACTGATAATTTACAGCATTGTTGTAACTCTCTGGTGTTCATAAAATGAACTTAATGACCCAGTGCCACCATGGGATAAGCTGCTTTTTCTCTGCAATTGAATACCCGGGCTGCCTGCATATCAGTGTTGAGAAATACTGCATTAAAAAGAGTGAGCAGCTGTATGATGAAGGAAACGGCTCTGCAACAGATTTGTTAATTATCTCCTTTGATTCACAGAGGGTGTTTGTGAAATATGGTTGACCAGTGAAGACACAGGGGCTTATGGCAGAGATATTGGCACCAGTCTGCCCGCACTGCTGTGGAAGCTGGTTGAAGTGATTCCGGAGGGAGCAATGCTGAGGCTTGGCATGACAAATCCGCCCTATATTTTAGAGCATCTGGAGGTAAGGAAAAGCGCCCCATTTCCGTGCTGACACAGAGACGAACCAATCCAGACAACGTGGCAGCCTCAGCGCCATCACATGAGTGTCATTTAAAATCACTTCCACATTTTTTTTGTGTGGTCCCACGTTACCAAGAATGAATCGGGAATTTCAAGTCCCTTCTTTGTCAGTCTTCACATCTTGTTTCTGCTTCCTCACCATTAATTAATGTTGCCTAGATTTTCCAGTATTTGCCATCTTGTCCCAGTTCTTTGTTTCTTCCTTACAGCCCTTCAGTTTTCCAATGCATAAGTTTGCCTCAGTTCCTCTGTCTGTAACCCTTGTGTATTTCAGGACTGCTACCACGTTGCATTGATTTTGCAACCAACTGTGAACATTGCATTATCTGAACTGCTGTTAGCCCTACCAGTGAGGATACTGTGCAGTGGAGTTTAAGGATGTTTTAAATTTGATTCTTTTGTCTGGCAATAGTTAGGGGAAAAATGAAATCCAGGAGACGTAGAGCTTTGTAGTCTTCCACTTGATTCTCTTGTGGTCGCTGTGAAAAAAGGAGTTATGATAATGCAAGATCCCTGGTTTTGTTTTTATACCTTCCATGGATGAACAGAGTGCCTACCCTCAAGTAGCTTACTATTAAACTAGGAAAATGGACGTGTGTACAAGTAACTGTGGTACTTGATGACAAATGATACAATAAATATGAGCAAAGAATATGGACAAGGGAGCAACCATGTAGATGAAAAAGTACATGCTGGGATCCATGATGATTATTTGAGAAATAAGATTATGCTGTTAGGTCCATAGTTAAGAATAAGAAATCTAATAAGTGCTGTTGGAGAGTCATGTGCAAAGTACAGAAACAACTCACTTATGTTTTTATCAGTTGTACAGAAAAATGACATTTCAGAATTCTAAAAGTTAGCAAGTGTAGTGGCTGAAATTCAAGGTGAATGAATATTCAAAGATTATTTCTGTTGATTTGATTTGAGGCCTATACTTGTTGAGGTTGTTGTTGAAAAGCCACCCTGCTCTCAGCAACCTATTTTAGAAATTCTGAAAACAGAGTGGATCGCAATCTGATCGTTAATTATAAATATCTAATGAAGAAATTTCGCGATTTCAATTTTGTTATTCACATTTTCCCAACCAGATCTTTTTAGTAAAGGTGTGTGATTTATATGTTAACTTTGGTACTTTGGACAGTGTGTGACTATTATGATTTGCTATTTAAAAGTAAGCCACAGGCATGTCAGTTTTTACTTAACCCTTTGACGTGGCACTTGAAAAAGCCAGTGATTCTCTGTAAAAATCAAGTCTGCTAAGAGCTATAGCAGTCTTGCTATGTTTGCAGTAAATGTGAGGCGTCCATCATGAAGATCAGGAGATGTGCTGCATATATGGTGGGTAGGAAGAGAAGTAAGCCCTGCCAATATACAGCTGGTAACACCCCAGTTTCTTTGGATTTAAAAAATCTTATCAAATTTCAAGAGAACGTTAGTAGCTAGAGTCAGAGCAGTTCAGGTGGGGCTACAGTCAGAGCAGTTCAGGTGGGGAGTAAACACAAGGGGAAAAAAATCACATATTGGCTCTGTGATGAGAAACCTAATATCTCTTGGAATAAACTCAACCCTTTAATTAATTGCAAGTTGCAGAAACCAGTGTCACGTTTATAGCAAACCCTCATGCTCAGCATCTAAAATAGTGCTAGAGTTGTTGATCTCCGAATAGATGCTCCAGAAGAGCTGCTAAAAATCAACAGAGGACGGTAAATGTAGCTTTACGCATTACCTGGAAGAACACAGGTGTTTAGTTCATAGATTGTACTTAGAGTGATAGCAAGTTACAATTGTCATAAAATTACCTTTTAAAAATTCTTGCTTTTTTGGGCTTCCCTGGTGGTACAGTGGTTGAGAGTCCGCCTGACAATGCAGGGGACACGGGTTCGTGCCCTGGTCCGGGAGGATCCCACATGCCGCGGAGTGGCTGGGCCCGTGAGCCATGGCCGCTGAGCCTGTGCGTCCGGAGCCTGTGCTACGCAGTGGGAGAGGCCACAACAGTGAGAGGCCCGTGTACCGCAAAAAAAAAAAAAAAAAATTCTTGCTTTAAGATATCTATAATGTTGGCCTTCCCTCCTACATTCTCATTTTCATGAGGCGAGGACCTTGTCACGTCTATGTGTTGATCTACCCCACCCACTAGTGGCTCAATAAATGAATGAATAAAAGATGAATAAAGGAAGAGCCTTTTTCATAAAATAAATTGTAGAGCCCACTCTACCATCTTGAACTTTGAAGTCGTCTGGCCAGAAGAGGCAGCACAAGATGACAAAGTAAATGAGCTTCAAGTGTGAGAGTTTGTCCCAAAGAAAGCCACCCATTCCCCTCCACTTGATATGCAGGGAGTAATTCCATCCTGTGGTTCCACAGCAAAGGAGAGAGCAGGCCAGAGGAAACCGAAGCAAAGGAGACAAACAAACAAAGATGTGCTAGAACGAGAAAACCCAAGTATCTGGAAGCAAGAGCTTTTCAAGTCTTCCTCTGTCACTTTGACAAGACCTGCACACCTTGGTGGTGGTTCTCATCCTTCTCTGAGTGGCAGAGCTTCAAGCTCGCAGTGTCCTACAAACACATCCTTCTGTAACAGAAAAGGTATCTGAGCTCCACAGGCATCACTGGCTTCCAAGTGTGAAAAAGGACATTAGGGAAGAGAGCCAACCCCATGGAGCCTAACCCCGCACCCACAATGCATTGTATTTCCCCATTTTCCTCTCACTAAGCTGAGACTGCTCTGAAGAAGTTACTTGACTTACCTAAAGTGCTGAAGAAAATTCATCAATGAGAAAAAAAAAAGAAGAGGGAAAAGCTGAAAACGGGGGGAAAAATAACACCAGTGAATGACAGGTGATGATTTTTCTTTAACTGCCAGGATAGAAGGAAGCCACTCTTGAAAACGTACTCTGATGGTTTAATACACTTACGGTGAGGGTTTCTGGCGAATTGTATTGGTAGGACCCAGCCTCCTTGTGTTTCTGGAAGATGCTTCACGCTACAGACTTTAATTATCGAGCACTTCACGGGGCTGTTTTCCTTCCTCTTGGTTATGTTCACTTCACATTCACCTGACTCTTGAGATTTTTCTCTTAAACTCTTTTACCAGTTTTTTTTTAATTGCACAGTTTAAAGGGGAAATCATTTAAAGGAAAATACCAACGTTTCTATCATTATTTAAGCGTATGGTGTGGAAAAATAGGTCTGTTGAAAATACATTTTATTAAATTTTCCAAGGGACAGAAGATATCACACTTAACGTAGGATGCACATCTAACTTTTAATTGAGAGTCTAACATTATGTGTGGCACTTTATATAGTAGATATTGAATAAATGTGTAATGAATAAAAGGAAAGGAGGGAGAATTCTTAATCCCTAACAGGCAAAGTCAAGTATCTAATTGGAATACCTACAAACCCTATTTTTAACTTGTCACTGCCCTAAAAAACCATATGGGATTCATTTTAAATGATGACATAAGTGTCAAAGATATCTCAAACATATCTATATATATGTATACCATATATATATGGTGGGAAAACACCCTGGAATTGAAGAAACATAATTATAAGCTTATGTAATACTTATTAAATTTGGATATGAGGTAGAAACAATAGATAAAACAGTAGATTAAAAAATGTTTTACCTCATCTTAGGTCTGTAATACCTCTTCATTACCCATAGAATAAAGATAAGCTCTTTATCATGACATACGGGGTCCTTAAGATGCTTCCTCCACTACATCCCTGTTTGCTCTTCCCTTTGCTACCCTTATGAGGCCTCCTGTGTAGCCTATATTTTTTTTAACCATTTTATACTCCTGCTATTTTTACTTTAACTTTTTCCCGTTTCATACTTACCACATGATGACAGTTGTTAGTATTGAGTTAATCAGATACACTAATATTTGCTACTATTGGGTTGGCCAAAATGTCCGTTTGGGCTTTTCCGTTAAAAAAACGGGTTCTTAATGGAAATACATATGTTGACTAATATATATGTTGACTAATATATTGCCCCTATAGTGGCACATAAGAGGTATTTTCCCTCTATGTTTGCTTTCCTGTTGATGTCGCTAAGATAATAACACTGGCGTATTCCTGTTTAATGAACTCTGACCTTCTAGGTGGAGCAGTTTGTGAATTTGATTACTCTTGAAACTACATTGCTTAGTTTTTCCCTCTGCGTTGTAGGTAGCCCACAGCTAAGGTATTAATTCAGACTGAACATAACACATATGAACCCAGCCAGGTGTGATGTGGCCAGTGACAGTGATGCAATGGCTACTGGTACCTGGGCACCAGAAGACACTGGTAACATTATTCAACACTGCCTAATAATAATCATAATAACATCAGTACAATTTATTGGGCGTTTATTAGTTTCTAGAAACCATACTACTTGCTATACACACATTATCTCTTTTCCTTCTTACAATAAGCTAGCTATATAGATAACATTATCCTTATTTTATTTATTGAGAAGCCAAGTCTTAGAAAGCTTTAATAATTGGCCAAATTACATAACTAATTAGCAGCTGAATGGGTTTCTAATCTTGTCTGACTCTAAAATGCTCTCTGCTATACTGAATCTTCCATAAAGCCAGCTCAGGTATTTCCTAGATTCCTTCCATGCTCTGTCAGACACTGTCCAGCCTGTCTCTGTGGGCACTCATCATGGTGCATCATTACTTATTTACACGTAAATTCAACAAAACTGTTACCATCTGTAGGAAGAGGCTGTATTGTTTGTCTTTGCATTTCAGTGCCTGTGATGACATGCACTTAATAAATGTGTATGGAATGATGTGATGGCTCTAAGTTTAGCTGTTCTTTGACTGCATGTCTTATACATACTGAGGTGCCTTCATATCTGGACTGAGCATCTAGTTTTGGAAGAGTTTGTGGATGGTTGTCATATGTGTTTCTCACTTATGAGTCACACTTTTGTGCAGAATTACTAGATGGTGGAGGAGAATCCATCTAAGGGATATGCTTTATTATTTGCTCTGCTAAGATACTGTAGTGACAGATAGTATCTTTAGGACCACCTAGAGCAAATGAGCTCATTATATGATTATTGAGTTTGTAGATTATCTAGGCTTTTAGCTTCTTTCTTCTTCTTCCTGCTTCTTAGCTTTCACTGCTTTTTATAGTCTCCATCAGAGAAGTCAGCAGTGGATGGTCAAGGAGGAGAAATTAAAATCAGGCAATTTGTCTTGTTTTTCATTTTATGGGTTGGCTGGTAGGGAAAAGATATTAAAGCTGTTGACCAGAAAGGGATATGGGAATTATCTGTGGATTTTATTTATCTAAGCTATTCTGGTTCTCCTTGTGTTATGAATAATTTAAAATAACTGTTATCTTCCTTGAAAATGCCTGTGTGTCTTAAAGTCATATCAGAATTTTAGTGCATCACTTACAGCCTGGAACAGAGAGGGCAAGTTGATTAATTTGGAGTGCAAATGCTTGTTATTAAGGACTGTTCCTACATTCAAATTATAAATAAAGCAAATTGGTTATTTTAAAATTTCTATTACTCTGTAAAATATTGCTGAGAATATTGACACTCATATTCACATTGATATGCTACATTTTATTCAGCTTGAATTAAAATGTATAAGTTCTTTAAAGATTTATATTTAGTATATTTCTGTTACTTATATGTGTTACATTGTGTAAGGTTAATCATAGTGGTATTTTAAATGTTCCGTCTGTTTTTGGTTGAGAAATCTTTTAGTCACTACAAGTCAGTTTCCTGCTACCCTTGATTTTTGTATATTTACTTCTATTTAAATGACCTTATGTTCCAATCTAATAGTACATTTAGCAAAATTAGTTTATCTGGTAAGACAGTAGATATATGTCAAGGACTTTTGCTGCATGGTAATTTATGAACATTAATAGTATGTTTGTCTTGGCAGACTTCTGAAAAATGCCTCATAGTTTCAAAATAATAGCAAACACAATACCTGCTGTGCTTATGTTTCATCAGAGCAATACAGAATTTCCAAATTGAAGTCAACAGTTCACATGTGTCTTTAAACTTTTTTTTTTCCTTAAGGGTTATACTTTCCAGAATAATAGAAAAATATGCAAATAGATTTTGTGCTGTTGTATACAAACTATTTCACCCTTTTGGTGAATAGAAGGACATGCTCAGTGATTCGTTTTGAGCAATGAAATGGAAAGGAAAAATCCTTTATTTCTGCCATCCACGTACTATAGCTTTTGCAACTTGTCAGTGTGGTTTGTGTGACTGTTGGTACCCCGTTTCTTACTGATTAGAATCATCAGCACTTTATTTCATTCTTAACCTGGCATTTGTGAATAGATTTCAAGAGGTCAGTGAAACCTCTAAAACTGGAGACCAAAGCTTGTGCCTATCTGAAAATTTAGGGGGAGGAAACCATCAAATATTAAAAGGATTCATATACTTAATAAAAAGCTTATCAGGCCTAATTATGAGAGCTGAGGGCAGCCCCCCTGGAATGGAATGGGGGTTATGCCCCAGCCCTATGTGCCAAATGACTTGACTCCTTGTGATAAACCATGAAATTTAAATGCTCCTCCACATAAGCATGATTGTGGGCTCTACCCCACATTCCACCTCTGCTCCTCCTTGGAGGGATCCTGATCTGAGCACCAGCAAAGCTTCAGTCTGGCCCTCTACCAAAACATTTGCACCTCTGCGCCTACTTGTATCTCACCCCTTTCCATCCTGTGATCCTCACTTGTTCCCTCTTCAGGCTTCAGCTCCTAACCCCAGCCCTGCCCAAGAAGCCTCAGCTTTTCTTGAATCCAACAGCTCCTCAGAAAAACTTCCATAGCTTCTTGCTTATGACTACTGAGCTTCAGTTTGTAACGTTCTGTCTGGGTGATTAAGCCTCAGGGTAACATGCAGGCCAGAGGACCCAGAAAAGAAATGAGCTCTTAAATAGATAGACTTGATCTCAACAAATAACTCTTTGTTGCTGTCCTCACAGCCACAGACTCATCAGTTTCATCAGGAATTTTATTTTTTGCTTATCATCTCAGGTATGTTTTCGGGGGAAAATGAACTATTTTGTGCATGAATGTTTCTCATGTTGAAAATATTGGGTTTCTCTGTCTTTTGGGGGAGAACAATGGAAAATGCCTTGTTTTAAGATTCTGTTTATATGGCCAGCAATAATTTATACAGAGACCCACCTTGTGGGCCTCCCTGCTGCCCTCAGTTACAATTTCTGAATTACCAGATAGCATGGATGGGAGTCTAGATCCAGCAGAGGAATATAAGTAGTCAAATTGGCTTTGGTTATCATAATACGATTTAATCCACTTTGTGATAAAAACTATCTGAACTTTGCAATCACTAATATCATCATTTTATCTCTTGCTATTGGCCTAAGTTTTTTACCAGTGAAATCCAGAGACATACCGATATTCATTGCCAAAAGAGATGATCATTTCCTGAAACGAAAAGAATGTAGGGACATAGGGATAAAATACGGGTCAAGATGATAAGTAAAGAGGCCTCAGCAAATGCTTTATAAAGAAACTGGTGTCATAGTCAAACATCTGGAACCATGTCTGTGTCTGTGTGTGTGTCTGTGTCTGTGTGTGTGTGCACATGCGTGTGTGTGTGTGTATATATATATATTGGGTTGGCCAAAAGGTTCATTTAGTTTTTTCTGTAAGAAAAAAACTTGGCTCTAGTAGCACTTAGTTTTCTTTAACTTCATCCTAAACAATTTTGTTAGATTGTATGTGACAGCTGTCATATCAGCGTGCATTAAAAAAAGACATCAAAATTGGTGACTTTTTAAAAATTTATTTATATTTTGGCTGCATTGGGTCTTCGTTGCTGCCTGCGGGCTTACTCTAGTTGCAGCGAGCGGGGTCTATTCTTCGTTGCGGTGCACAGGCTTCTCATTGTGGTGGCTTCTCTTGTTGCAGAGCATGGTCTCTAGGTGCATGGGCTTCAGTAGTTGTGGCACGCAGGCTCAGTAGTTGTGGCTCACGGGCTCTAGAGTGCAGGCTCAGTAGTTGTGGCGCACGGGCTTAGTTGCTCCTCAGCATGTGGGATCTTCCCAGACCAGGGCTCAGACCCGTGTCCCCTGCATTGGCAGCCGGATTCTTAACCACTGCGCCACCAGGGAAGTCCAAAATTGGTGAATTTTTGTGTAGCCATTTTAATATTGAGGATGAAAGAAAAAAAGCAACATTTTCGGCATATTGTGCTTTATTATTTCAAGAAAGGTGAAAATGAAATCAAAACGCAAAAAAAGATTTGTGCAATGTATGGAGAAGGTGTTATGACTGATTGAATGTGTCAAAAGTGGTTTGCAAAGTTTCATGCTGGAGATTTCTTGCTGGTTGTTGCTCCACAGTCGGGTAGACCAGTTGAAGTTGATAGCGATCAAATCAAGACATCAGTTGAGAACAATCAGTGTTATACCATGTGGGAGATAGCCGACATACTCAAAAATATCCAAATCAAGCGGTGGAAATCATTTGCACCAGCTTGGTTATGTGAATCGCTTTGATGTTTTGGTTCCACGTAAGTTAAGCGAAAAAAACCTTCTTGACCGTATTTCTGCATGCGATTCGCTACTTAAACGTAATGAAAACGTTCTGTTTTTAAAACAAATTGTGATGGGCGATGAAAAGTGGATACTGTACAATAATGTGCAACGGAAGAGATCATGGGACAAGCAAAATGCACCACCACCAACCACACCGAAGACTGGTCTTCATCCAACGAGGGTAGTGTTGTGTATATGGTGGGATTGGAAGGGAGTCCTCTATTATGAGCTCCTTCTGCCAAACAATTAATTCCAACAAGTACTGCTCCCAGTTAGACCAACTGAAAGCAGCATTTGACGAAAAGCGTCCAGAATTAGTCAACAGAAAACGCATAACCTTCCATCAGGATAACGCAAGACCACATGTTTCTTTGATGGCCAGGCAAAAACTGTTACAGCTTGGCTGGGAAGTTCTGATTCATCTGCCATATTCACCAGACACAGCACCTTCGGATTTCCACTTATTTAGGTCTTTACAAAATTCTCTTAATGGAAAAAATTTCAATTCCCTGGAAGACTGTAAAAGGCACCTGGAACAGTTCTTTGCTCAAAAAGATAAAAAGTTTTGGGAAGATGGAATTATGAAGTTGCCTGAAAAATGGCAGAAGGCAGTGGAACAAAAGGGTGAATACATTGTTCAATAAAGTTCTTGGTGAAAATGAAAAATGTCTTCTACTTTTACTTAAAAACTTTTACTTGGCACTTTTTGGCCAACCCAATAAAGCAGAACACTTTAATATTTCAGAATTACAATTCTAGGATACTAGAAGGCTGGAAATTTACAAATTTTGATTGTGGCATACAAAATATTCGTGTTTCATCTTTTAGTATTCTAGTGTACATTTCAGTTTCTAAAGGAGGGCATTAGATACGTGATGGTTTAATATGCATCTTAAAAGGCGTTTCACATTGCTGTTTTCCCTGGATCCTTAATTTCACAGGAGTAGCTAAGAGGGCTTCCATGTCACCTGTTGAAATTAGTATAGTTCAAACTCCACAATACACCATCTGTGGACTTTATCTTTCTCATTAATTTAGGAAGTCAGTTATGCTCAAACCACTGAGAAAAGCCGCCTTCGACTTTCCTTCATAAGCACAGAGCATGGCTAACACATAAGGCATTCAATGTAGTTTTTTCTTTACACTTTTCTTTTGGTACTAGGATCATTTCCGTATTGATTCTTTGCTCTGATAGCCTATGAAAGGCTACCCTAGGCCATTGCTAATTCAGCACTTAGTAAAATGAAATCTTCATATTTTATATCAGGTGGGTAATGGAATTTTCTCGTGATTCATGGTGTAGAACAGAAAGGTTGGTAGTGAAGTTAATGGTTCAGAGAATACTTGAGGGACATTCTGCATATTTTTCAGCAAGTAAAATGCAGTTCCTTACTTTGCTTCTGTTTATTTTTAATATACTAAATTGTTTGTTGTTTCTAGATCCAATATGCATTGGTTCTTTTTCCCACATCTTCCTTTGTCTACCACAAAAATAATCCACATAAAAATGTTAAGCTTTCAAATTTTAAGTCCAAAATTCTTTAATGTCCTTTAACAGTAAATGATGATTGTGTCCTAAATTGGAAACATAAGCATTTTTATATGATTAAGAACACCTTTATTTGTATGTGTTGAACAGAGCTATCAAATTGATTATAATGGGCATGAATAGTGTATGTGTAATGAATCATTTTTAGCATCAGAGGATGCTGCATGTGGGCCAGAGAAGTCAAACTATTTAGAGTAATATTGAAAGTTCTCTAGTTATTCATTAGTTTAGGTGGAAAAAAAACTATTCTGTCTCTTTTTGTAGCATGCATTTTTCTGTGTTTTTAAAAACACTGTGAAAAGTTTGCTGCTTGTAAAGCATTGTTTGACTAGAGAAAGTATTGTGGATTTGAGTGTCTCTAATATATGGCAACAAAGAAGTAACTTCCATATTTACATGTTAAAATATATGTAAAAAGCAAACTTTACATCAATTTTTTATTATACAGTCATATGGAATGTCTGCCTAAATGCTGATTAGTTGAAATCTCAGACATTAATCTTTTCATTAATTGGCTACTATATAGCCAAGCCTTTGTCTTTCCACCTCAATCGATCCTTGTTATTTCTTCTTCCTCTATTCCTCTATTACTGTCTTTGTATTAGTTTCCTAAGGTGGTTGTAACGAAGTACCACAAACTGGGTGGCTTAAAATAACAGAAATTTATCCTCACAGTTTGGGAGGCCAGAGGTCCCAAATCAAAGTGTTGGCAGGGTTGGTTCCTTCGGGAGGCTCTGAGGGAGAAACTGTCCCGTTCCTCTCTCCCTGCGTCTGGTGGTTGCTGGTAGACATATCACTGCAATCTCTGTTTCAGTGCTAACATGGTATTCTCCTCTCTCTGCGACTAAATTTCCTCTTCTTTATAAGGGCACCAGTCACTGGATTGGAGTGCACCCTAATTCAGTATGACCTCGTCTAAACTTGATTACATCTGCAAAGATGCTATATTTCCAAAGAAGCTCATTTTCACAGGTTCTGGGGATGATGACGTCAATGTGTCTTCTGTGACACACAGTTCAGCCCACAACAGCCTTCTTTTGTGGTAAATAGATATTCTCTATGTGCCATTTTAATTCATATATATAATCTTTAAAATTATTTTTTTAGTGGTTACCTTAGTATCTTAATCTATAACAGTTTAGTTTATGTTAATATCAACTTTGTAACAGGATACACAAGTTTTGCCTCTATATATAGCTCAATTCCCTCTCCCCTTCTTTATGCTGATGTTATCAAACAAAGTATATCTTTGTAAAATGTACACCTATCAGCACATTCATAATTAGTGCTTTATGCAGTTGTCTTTTAAGTTAGATAAGATAAAAACAAGAACTACAAACAAAAACCACATTTATACTGTTACCTTTGTAGTTACCTTTACCTGTGCTCTTTATTTCTTCATGTGGATTGGAGTTAATGTCAATTCATTTCAGCCTGAAGGACTCCATTTAGTATTTCTAACACAGGTCTCCTAGAAAAGTATTCTCTCAGTTTTTGTTTATCGGGGCATAGCTTAACTTTTTCTTCACTTTTGAAGGATGACTTCTCTGGATACAGAATTCTTGGTTAACAGTCTTTCAGCACTTTGCATATGTCATTCCACTGCCTTGTGGCCTCTGATTTCTGATGAGATATCAACTGTTAATCTTACTGAGGATCCCTTACACGTGATGAGATGCTTGTCTCTTGCTGTTATCAGGATTCTGTTTTTATCTTTCAGCGGTTTATGAGATAGCTAGGTATAGATCTCTTTAAGTTTATCCTACTTAGAGTTTGTAGAGCTTCTAGGTTACGTAGATTGTTTTTCTTCAGATTTCTGAGTTTTGGGCCATTATGGCTTCAAATATTTTTCTGCCTTTTTCTTTCCTTCTGGAATTCATATTATATGTATGTTGGTATGCTTGATGGTGTCCCACAGATTTCTGAGGCGCTGTTAATTTTTTTTTTTTTTTCTGTTCCTCAGACCAAGTAATCTCAATTGACCTGTCTTCAAGTTTGCTGATTGTTTCTTATACCAGCTCAAGTCTCCTGCTGAGCCCCTGTAGTGAATTTTTTACTTCAGTTCTTTTACTTTTCATACCAGAATTTCTATCTGGTTCTCCTTCATAATTTGTCTCATTATTGATATTCTTCATTCAGTGAGACATCATTCTCATGCTTTTCTTTAGTTCTTTAAACATGATTGTCTTTACTTCTTTGAACATATTTAAAATGATGATTTAAAGTCGTTGTCAAGTATGTTCAGAATCTGGGCTTTTGCTGGGAGTGTCTATCGATTGCTTTTGTGTGTGTGTTTCACATTTTATAATTTTTTGTTGAAAACTAGACATTTAAATATACTTTTTTTTTTTTTTCTGCGGTACGCAGGCCTCTCACTGTTGTGGCCTCTCCCATTGCGGAGCACAGGCTCCGGAAGCACAGGCTCAGCGGCCATGGCTCACGGGCCCAGCCGCTCCGCGGTATGTGGGATCTTCCCGGACCGGCGCACGAACCTGTGTCCCCTGCATCGGCAGGCGGACTCTCAACCACTGCGCCACCAGGGAAGCCCAACATAGTGTTTGTTTGTTTGTTTGTTTGTTTTTGTTTTTTTATTTTTATTTATTTTTTATTTTATTTATTTATTTTAATATACTTTTAAATATAATGTGGCAGCTCTGGAAATCAGATAGTCTTCTCTTGACAGGAGTTATTGTTGTTGTTGTTTGTTTAGTGACTTTTCGTAATTAATTCAGTAAAGTCTACTTTGTTATATGTGGCCAGTGAAGTCTCTATCAAATTAGCTTAGTAGTCAGCTCATGATTGGACAG
Source organism: Globicephala melas (assembly GCF_963455315.2). Classification (NCBI taxonomy): domain Eukaryota; kingdom Metazoa; phylum Chordata; class Mammalia; order Artiodactyla; family Delphinidae; genus Globicephala; species Globicephala melas. The sequence goes on along the minus strand of NC_083324.2, from coordinate 86,312,009 downwards.
AGATTTCCTTAAAACCTGGAAACAATAAGTCTGTCTTTGTGGAGGAATCCTTTGTTCATATTGGAGCATCCTTCAGTGCTCAGGTTGCCTGTACCTCCATCTTTACCTGCACTTCCTGTTTGTGTAGAACCTCAGACTTAGCCAGAGGTGAGAATTAAGGGCCTTCTCATGTCTTCACTGAACAGGTGCACAGCCTGGACATGCACACGTCCTTGTGCGTGCACATGGCCTTCTAGATTCCCAGGAACGTGTCAGTGTGTTTCAAAATCCCCTCTGGACATCACATTCCCTAGCTTTTCCTTTTATGCTTTTTGATTTGCTTATTATTTGCTCTGTTATTTGCAGCCCCAGGCAGCCATGATGTTAAGCAATTGCAATGATTATTTTTGACAAATGCCCCTGGGAAAAAAGCTTTTCTACTGGGTGAGTGCCAGGTCAGGTTAAATAAGAAAGCCATGTGAGTAGAGTCTTCCATGAAACCACTGCACAGGGCAAATACTGACAGTTTTTCTGGGAATGGGGCTTTGAAGGAGCTCCAACCCTCTTCTGCCCCCTTCAGTGGCTGCCAGACTGCTGGTTTTCACCATGATTGAAGGTTGTTGGTTTTCAAGGCTACCACAGAACTGGGAAGTGGGAGGTGAGAAAAGGGCCAGTTTAAAATGCCACATAACTTTCTGTTCTTACCAAGATTGTTCCATTTTTCTGGAATAAACACTCGTCAGATTGCTGTAAGCCTTTAGTTAATTTCCAGAGTTCTGAAAAAAATTGATTCTGACCATTTTTGTCACTGTCCTCATTGCCTTTTAGGTAGGAGAGGATTTTCAGAGGTTTTTACTCTGCCATTCCTGCTGATGTCATTAAATATTACTTATGCCTTAAAATGGGCTGCTTCTGTATGTGTCAGGCCATAAGTGTATGGGGTTAGCTCAGTATTCTTCCTTAATTTTTGTGTTCCATGTCAAAGGTACCCTCAATCACTTATGGTTCCATCTGCCCTTGTAAAGCTTTTGGGGAGGAGCTCATGTCATTAGTAGGTTACTGACAGCAAAAGATCACTATTAATTGAGTCTCTCAGTGGCCTGTAACAAACAACACCCTCACAGAAAGCACAGAGATTTGGAGACTAAAACGCGCACCTCGTTAGATACTTGTAGCTGTGGGCACCGCACAGAGCAGACTGTGGCTTACTCAGACGGAACCTTGCATGTGACATTTAGTTGCTTCCCTCTCTTTCTTTATTGATTCTTTTTCTAAAAACCATACCCAATACTACTTCGTTATTTATATTCTAATAGATAGTTCAACTTCCACAGTCACTGTCTTTTATATTGTTGAAGCTACTGTAGATCTCTTCTCATGAAAATGCTTTGTTTTGGGGACTTCCCTGGCGGTCCAGTGGTTAAGACTCCATGCTTCCACTGCATGGGGCACGGGTTCGATCCGTGGTTGGGGAACTAAGATCCCACATGCTGTGTGGAGTGGCCAAAAAAAAGGAAAGAAAATGCTTTGTTTTCTTGAGAGATGGTGTCCCTGTCACTATGCCATGTTCCATCCTCTGTGTAGTCTTCCAGAAAGCTTTGCACATCAGTTGATTAGGTATTTGTTAATCAGAAAGATGTTTGCTGTCGATGCTGCTTTACTAAACTAAAAAGGTATCAAACTTAGAATTAATAGCTATAGACTCTAGAGTTTGTAGAAAAACAACACTGGAAAATACTGGTAATTCGAGGATATGTAACTCCAGGAAGTCATTTTGAAATTTGCAGTGCATTGTTTTACTCTGTTTTACATTGTTTTACTCTCATGAAAGTAAATGCAGATTTTAAAGTTCCTCAGTTTCTTTACCAACATTTTTGTTGAAGTATCTTTATGATGTTTTTATTTATTATCCTTCTAACTTAATGGGACGTGACCGTACTGAAGTGTTCACAGAAGTAGAAGACCTGAGTCTGAATCAGTTTGTCATTAATCTGGCAAATTCGTTGAATCTTGATCACTCTATTTATATTTCAGTCTTTTTAAAAAGAAACACCATTTTGAAGGGGCTGAGCTGAATGAGATAGGTTTAAATTTTTTCCATTTGACCTCTAAATTCTGAGCCTTCTAAAATCTTTGCAAACTCATTTTACTTGATGTGACCTAGAACTTAAAAGAAAAAAAATAGCATTTCAAAGAATTGTTGTGCCATTCCATTGTCTGGTATTTGGTATGAAATAATCATCCCAGTACTTGCTTTGACAGTTGTATCATATTTATATAAGCCTGTGTCAGAGAGGCCTGGAACCCAAAAGCTTTCTGTTTCTGTAGTGAGTGTGGGGAATCACTTACTGAATTTGCATCCTCTACCTAACACCTGAGAACGAAGCATTTCTTTTGGATAGCATGGCCCTCCTCACTTGCAAATGCTTTTCATGTTGCAAATGGTACAGTAGAAAAATGAAATCTACGGAAAACCACATCAAGAAGATCTCTCTCTTATTCAAGGAATGATTATTGCATAGACAGGGTATTCTGGTTCCCCACCTATGACCCTGGAGAGGAATTGGGCATCATTTTGGTGGCTGGCTTCATGAGGCCTCAGACATACCTCTAGCGTCACGCTCAGTCTCCCTGGGCTTGGGGCACTCTCTGTTCTCTTAGGGAGCCTTTTCAAGTCTCCCAGGGCACCAGCTACTCTTCTTTTGTGTATGGACATACCTCATTTTATTGTGCTTCACACACATGGTACTTTTTACAAATGTAAAGGTTTGTGGCAACCCTGCATTGAGCAAGTCTATCGATGCCATTTTCCCAACAGTGTGTGTTCACTTCGTGTCTCTGTGGCACATTTTGCTGACACAGAGACACATTTTAAATATTGCAAATTCTTGCAATATTTAAAACTTTTTCATTGTTATTATTTGTTATGGTGATCTGTGATCTCTGATAAAACTGTTTCAAAAAGATTACGACTTGCTGTAGGCTCAGACAATTGATGATTAGCATTTTTTTAGCAGTAAAGTATTTTTTGGCTAAAGTGTGTGCACTTTTTAGACATAATGCTATTGCCCACTTAATAGACTACAGTATAGTATAAACAAAACTTTTTTTGTTTTTTTTCCAACTTTGAGATATAATTGATATATAATATTGTGTAAGGTTAAGGTGTACAATGTGATGATTTGATTCAAATATATCCTGTGAAATGCTTACCACAGCAAGGTTAGTTAACACATCCTTCACATCACATAATTACCACTCTGTTGTTCTTGTTATGGTGAGAATATTAAGGCTCTATTCTCATAGCAACTTTTCCACTATACAATACAGTATTGTTAACTATAGTTACCATGCTGTACATTAGATCCCTAGAAGTTAGTCCCTCAAAGCCCTTACTATTTCTGTAAAGAAGTTGTCAAAAGAAAGCAGGAATAACAATAACCTACTTCTGTTTCTCCATTCTTCTATGCTTCCATTCTTTGATATAGTCCTGAATGTGCGGCTGATTTGTGTGGGGCACTGAGGGAATTTTTCACATTTCTGTGGCTTTTGATGTTTTCAGATATCACCTGGGGCATCATAGCAGTTACCCTGTACAAAGAATATTAAACAATGTATCAGCAGTGCCCTATCGGATGCTATATAAATGTAAGATTTTGTCTTATCTGGATTAGATTAATAATGAATAGAACAATGAATTGGTAGAACAATGAATTAATATCTTAGAACAATGAATTAATATCTTAGAATAGTACCTGACATACAGAAAGTACTTAATAGTTTTAGCTATTAATATTACTATTATTATATCAGAATTTTGGAATTTTACCTTAATGTATCAGATCTGAAAGTATATAACTTATTCTTTCTTTTTCTTTATGAAGGCATCTTTTGGATCAGGCAAGTGCAACTTTTAAGGATTTGCTTATCAGAAATCTCATGATTAATAGAGCAAGATGAAGTCTAGGGTCCTCATGGGGAAGGAGAAAGAGATCTAGTGAGGGAGTGAAGCAAGACTCATTGAGGAAGTGAGAGACTTTCCAAGGTGTCTGGGGTAGGAGTGGCTTATAGGTAACTCATCACTACGAGCAGAGATAAAGGGATGCCATGATTCACCTGGGCTCTGCTGTAGTGCTGCCATCTGTCTTTTGCCATCAGAATGTCTGTGAGAGTCATCCATGTTGTTTTGTGTGTTGGGAATTTGTTACAGGTCCATTGCTGTGAAGCGTTCCATTGTGTGAATACATCATAGTTTGTTCAGCCATTTTCCTGGTGAACGCTAGGGTGATTTCCAGGTTTCAATTATTATGAATAAAGCTTACATGAACATTATCATACACGTCCTTTGGTGAACAGGTGCACTCATTTCTCTTAGGTATATACGTAGGAGTGGAATTGCTGGATCATAGGGTTGACATATGTTTGGCTTTAATAAAACTGCCAGCCATGTATGAGAGTTGCCACTATTCTCTTAGATAGATTTTTGAATGGGAAGACCCTTCAACAGATGGCCTAGCATAATACTCCCCCTATAAGGCGAAGTGTTGGGATTGGTTGTGTGTTGGTTTTTTCCAGTAGGTACTTGATGTAATGCCTGTTCAAGAGAATGAAAAACTTCAGAATGTACAGGTTTTATGTATGTTAGATATGTTTGTATGATAGCAGATTGAATAATTGAGCCACATGTTCTGTTAGAATGCATTTTGGTGTAATTTAATCTACCTGTCATACCATACAATTTAGAAGGTTTATATTTGAGAGGACACTGTTCTGAAGATCTGAAGACCTTGGTTCCAACCCTAATTCTAGCACTATTTAACTGTGACCTTAGGCAAGTCATGTAACCCCTTTAAACCTTTGTCTTTGTGTAGAAGTAGTAGCAGTGGAAGAGGAGTTTGATATATATATATCACTTAGTTTTCTCTTTCTATGATTTTTTAATAAGTCACTTAAAGTTATGTTAAATTATTACCTTATATATCTAATTAATAAATTAACATAATACATTAATTTTCATTAACTCAGAAAAGTGATTACAGACTCAAAGACATGGAAGTGACTCACATTTTAGACTACTGAGACTATAGGATTTACTAAACCAAAAATGTTCTTTTTTTAAAAAAAATTTTTATTTATTTACTTATTTTTGGCTGCGTTGGGTCTTCGTTGCTGCGTGCGGCCTTTCTCTAGTTGTGGCGAGCGGGGGCTACTCTTCATCGTTGTGTGCGGGTTTCTCATTGCAGTGGCTTCTCTTGTTGCAGAGCATGGGCTCTAGGTACGAGGACTTCAGTAGTTGTGGCATGTGGGCTCAGTAGTTGTGGTGCATGGGCTTAGTTGCTCCGCGGCATGTGGGATCTTCCCGGAACAGGGATCGAACCCATGTCCCCTGCTTTGGCAGGCGGATTCTTAACCACTGTGCCACTAGGGAAGTCCCCCAAAAATGTTAAGTTCTTAAAAAATAAAATGCTAACAACTTTTCTGGCCACTACTTTGGTTTTGTAATATATCACAGATGTGGCTACTCAGCTACTATGTAATCAGAATCCTAAAGGACATTCCACATATAATGTTGCAAACGTTCAACTTTGGACTGGGTTTTGTAAAGTCAGCCTGAAATCGATTCAACCCGTCTGTGGCTCCTCAGATCCTACCTACACTGATTCAGAGTTTCACATGTGGCTAGTGTTTTTCTTACAGTTATTAGTAGGTGTAGGGAAAAGGGCAGTCAGCTGTTTCTATTATGATTAAAGGTAGAAGTTTCCTTTCACAGTCTTGCCGTTTCAAAATTTGATTCCTTTATTACATCCAGATGGGACTAAAGGAAGCCTTATATTGTACTTTTTCTTACTGCAGAATATATAATTACATTGAGCAATGCAAAATACCTTGTGAAAATATAAACAGGAAACAGATGTTAGGTTAGACATACAAATAACTATGAAGTTGAGCTGTTTCTGAGACTACCAGGTTTTCTTATTCTCTTTGGGCTATAAGTTACTAGTTTTATGACTGAGAGATGAAATATAGTATATTCTTTTTGAAATGGACTATAGGAATTTATCATGTTGCACATTTTAATGTTGAATAAAAAATTAAAATGAATTTCATCATCATTTTGTTACTGGTTGTTGTTTGAGAGAGGTGACTAGTAAAATGGTTAGTGAATATGGAGTTTTTTGTTTTTTAGGATTGTAGAGTCTATGTTTGTTTAGAAGATCTCATATTTTGGACAGGAAAGTGAAGATAAGTTTGGATACTAGCATAGAGTTTGAGCAGTATCATCTGTTCTTCAGCTGATTGGCCTTGTCATGTGACCTCCTTGTATCTTATGTATCTTAAAAATGGCTTTAATTTTAGGTTCCTCTAATTTAGTAATACTTATCATTGATCTCTCATATTTGCAAATGATGACAAATTATTTTTGGTTAACTTCATTAAAAATTCTCCTGTATAAAAAGTAAGATGCCCATCGATGGATGAATGGATAAAGAAAGCAACAGCCTGGATGGACCTTGAGGACATTATGTTAAGTGAAATAAGACAAAGACAAATACTGTATGATCTCACTTATATGTGGAATAAAAAAAAAAAAAGAGCCCATAAAAACAGAGAACAGATTGGGTAGGGAAGTAAGTAGGCAGTGGGCAAAATGGGTAAAAGTGGTCAAAAGGTACAAATCTTCAGTTGTAAAATAAATAAGTCCTAGGGATGTAATGTACAGCATGGTGACTACAGTTTATAATACCGTATTATATTGTATATTAGAAAGTTGCTGAAAGAGTCTATCTTAAAAGTCCTTACCACAAGAAGAAAAACAATGTGTTGTGAGGGATGTTAACTAGACTTATTGTGGTGATCATTTTGCAATATATACATACATCAAATCATTATGATGTATACCTGATACTAAAATGTTATATATCAATTATATCTCAATTTTTAAAAAAACGACTTTGCCAATTTTGTTTGTGGTTGTACAACCTTACAAAGTTACTCACACTGTACACTTAAAAAAGCATGAGTATAATCTTCAAGCTTAAAATGCAGAAACTTAGGTATAAACTATCTAAAGTTGAGGTTTCCCTGGAGGCACATAGGAAATCATTGAAAAAGCCAGAATGAGAATTGTGAATACTGAGTTTATAGTTTGTCTTGCTTAAACACATTGACTCTTGGTTTTACCGCTATTCAACTCAAACAAAAAGATACCAACTGTTTTTTTATATATGATGTGGCGGGTGGTGGGGGTAATTGAAATGTAGATTGTGGTAATTGCCTAGTAGAGATACAAAGCACTTTAAATGAAAATTGAAAAGAGATGATTAGTTCTTTGTATACATTGGGAAACACAGGAGGAATTGATACACGAGGTGTGGATAGTTTTGGGTAGGCAGGAATAGCTTGGAAGTGGGGAGTTGCATTCTAGGCTGAGGTTGACATTTAAACAAGGGTGAAAAGTCTAGAGCATGTCCCAGGCAAAACGCTGTAGGTCTCTTTTAGGTGGAGATGTGCTCCCTGGGAGTTGGTATATGTTGGAGGAAAAGAGAAAAGCTATCAGGGAAGATGAGATTGGAAAGAGGGCAGAATGCCAGACTAAGATGTTGGGACTTGGTTTTGCAGACCTGTGAGTGGTATTGAAACTTCTGCTTGGTGTTACCCCAAAATAATTTTCTAAAATCATGTGCCACCTCATACATTTTCTGATTGACATTGAATTTTTTTCATGCTAAGTTTAAATAGCTGCAGAAGAGGTAACCTCTGGTATATTTTAAATATAGAATTGTAAAATAAAATTGTTATATCACTCTCTCAAATGTATTCAAATAAATATTAAAAAATAGGAGAATTTACATCATCCTCTTTTTTTCCCAGAATTTGAATTTCCATTTTCTCTACAGAATTCTATCTAATATATTTTTAAGCTTGAAAGTCATCTATTGATCACTCTACCACCCTTTTCTCTATCAGAATGTATATATAAATTAAAACATTATGACCGCAAGGCTCTAAATATTTTCTAAAAAACAATTTTTATCGAATTGTCATTAGATTAGTAGTAGTACACAATTCATCAAAAACAGTATAAATACTTCTTAAGCATAAATGTATAAATTTATTATAAATTCTGCTTCTAATGAAATGGATGTTGAGGGTGGCAGCCGTGGGAGCTCGTTATGTTGTTTTGAAAAAGGCAGCTTCACAAGTCCCTACTTGGTGACCTGAAGGTGTTCAGTAAAAGTGAGAGGGAGGTGTGAAAGGACACCCCGCGGGAAGCCTTGACCACAGACAAATCGGTTTTGTGAAAAAGTACAAATGGAAATTAAAGACCTGGACATGAATTCATTTTTAAATGACCCTTGTCTGCTAGTTTGTTTCCCTCCAGGAATACTCTGTGCCCATTTCAAGGGCCAATTTACACTATAGTTTGTAAGAAAGAAGTTGTGTGACCTGGACAGTGCGAAGTTATGCTCAGGAGGTAGATATGGCCAAATATCAGAGAATTCTGAGGGTTGAGTAGTAGAAGAAACACATAGCAACTAATGGGGTATAATGGATGAAGGTGAGAAATTCAGAGGTTTTAAAACTGATCAGGAAAAGATTGTAATGCTTCGGCAAGGATATACTGCTTTCATTTTTTTTTTTAATTGAGCTATAATTGACATACAACTTAGTTTCAGGTATACACCATAATGATTTGATATTTGTATGTATTGTGAAATGATCACAATAAGTGATAAGAATAGGCAACCACCAATCTGTTCTCTGTATCTATGAATTCTTTTTCTTTTTTTTTTTAATTTCACATGTAAGTGAGATCATACAGCATTTGTCTTTTTCTGTCTGATTTATTTATTTCACGTAGCATAACGCCCTCAAGGTCCATCCAAGTTGTCACAAATGGCAGGATTTCCTTCTTTTTTTGGTCTGAATAATACGTATACTATTGTATACATACGCCACATTTCCTTTATCCATTCATCCACAGTGACTTCATTTTTAAACGTCATATATATAATCAGTGCTTGGGAAAGTCATTCAATAGTTTATTAAGGGGAAAATAAACACCCAGATGGGAGTATCCCATTTGTTTTTAATTTTTAATGAGTAGTTTTAATGTATAATCCTTAAACCACTAAGGGATTGGATTTTCCTGTCTTCCTTTCACTCAGCTGAAGACATTTCATTTACTCAGGGCAGCCTCTTGGGAGAAATTTCTTCATATGGGCTGTGTTCTCCCACTTCTTGACACCGTTTCTGGAGAGACACTGAGTATTATTTGTTCAGAATAAATTATTCTTCTTACTTCACAATAATCCCAGCTCTTTCTAGATCTCCTATCTGAACTGTGCCCATTTAGGTAATTCTGTGGAGAGATTATTTAGAGTCCTTTGAGGATGGGACAAAGGAAGTGATCTGAACGTTCTATGGAGAACTGTTGCTGGTGCCATCACTTTCCACCGACATTCATTTCAGGGTTTGCGCATGTTGTTAAACTCTCTTGGACATAGTTCTCTTTTTTCCTGTCTGTCTTCTAGATTCTTGATCTCTAGCTAATTTTGAAATATTAAAAAAGACAGAGTACTTGATTTAGAAATCCTTTTTCTCACCTAAGACAGAAGGAGATACTTAGTATGTAACATGGTATCTTATATCTCTTTAATCATTGTTATTTAGACCCATCTTTATCTAGTTTTGAAGCCACATAAACATAATATATTAACAATATATATTTACAACATTTGATCACTGGAAAGATGAAGTTCAAGCCCTGCTCTATCTTTTGTAAAAAAAAGTACTTTAATCCTATAAAAATGGCAACATTTAAGATCTGAAAATACTTATGTATCAAATGATTGCTTCTATAACCTTAGGCACTAAGGTACATCAGATTTCTATATTTGTAGAGGCTACAGACTTTGACAGAAAAGAGGAAAATAAAAATCTTCATTTCCCTCTCTAATCTGAAGAAATCTATTTTAATTGCATAGGATTTTAACTTCCATTTGATTAAAAAATAACAACATTTAAAAAATAGCTCAAGTCTTAACAGGTAAATTTGGCTCATCACATGGAAGTTTTTCCTGATCTTTCTTTATAGTCTCTACAAGCTATCTGATCCTGTAACTTTGGAACCACAGTGCTTAAAAGAGCAGCAGATTCAAATCTCAGCAAATATTCTGACTATAGGTGTTCTTAGACAAGCTAGCCCACCATGCAGTAACTGGAAATGCTTTCATTTCAGAGCCAATTAAAGAACTGACACGTGAAGCCAGTTTTGCCAAGTGAAAACAATTAAAGTAGAACAAGGAAGAAATAGGCCCCTCTTTGTTGCTTTATAAAAATTATATACCCATTTATCCATTTGACCTCAAATTCCATATTGTTCAGTAACAAGAGTGCAAAGATCCTATTAATTTATTATATTTTAATTTCAACTAATGTAATAAGAAGCATTTAATTCATGCATTTTGAGACATTTGGAAAAAAATCCACACATTTCTAATAAATCAGACATAAGGAGAATTTTGCAAACTGAAAATTTTAAACTCTTTGATTTTATTTTGGTCTTGTTTTGGAGAGACAGCTCTCCACTGCTTATTTCAAGCCGTGCTCCCAGAAATGACTTATTGTTAGTTAACACTGTCATGTGAATTAATTAGTGCCGTTCCTCAGGAATGATTTTAGATTTAGGGAGGACACGTTTGTGAGACACATTTTGATGGAATGGAGTGTAAGGAAGTAAAAAATCTTTTCCTCTACCTTTCGTAGGTTCTCCAGGTGGGTTTCTGTAAGTTAGACTAGCCAAAGATAGATAAACAGAGAAAAACATAAGGTTATTAACATGTGCTTCCTGCTCATATGCATGGAAGCACCCAGCAGTCAGTAACCCCAAAGGGTGTTTAGAACTTGGGTTTATATACCATCTTATGCTAAAACCAAAGAAAAATGGATTTGTAGTTCTGAGTGAGGAAGACTAGTTATGGGAAGGTGACCAGGAAAAGTATGGTAAACAGGGATTGTTTAGAAAGGTTTGTTATGCATATTTAAGTCTTGTCTTCACCATTGATAGGAATTGTTAAAATTTTGTTCTCTTCTTCCTAGTATGGAATTTCCATATTTACATCACTTTTCCCTAAAGTTTCTACCTTTAAAAATGGAAAATTCGGGACTTCCCTGGTGGCACAGTGGTTAAGAATCTGCCTGCCAATGCAGGGAACACGGGTTCAAGCCCTGGTCTGGGAAGATCCCACATGCCACGGAGCAGCTAAGCCCGTGTGCCACAACTACTGAGCCTGCACTCTAGAGCCCATGAGCCACAACTACTGAGCCTGTGTGCCACAACAACTGAAGCCATGCACCTAGAGCCCATGTTCGCAACAAGAGAAGCCACAGCAATGAGAAGCAAGTGCACCGCAAAGAAGAGTAGCCCCTGCTCGCCGCAACTAGAGAAAGCCCACACGCAGCAACGAAGACCCAATGCAGCCAAAAAATGCAGCCAAAAAAAAAGATGGAAAATCTATAAATAGAAATTCCTTTTACAAAAGGAAAACAAAAGGCCCTGTTTTTAGACCTTTTCCTGAGTCTGCTGGTTCTCAATGGCCTTTAGCTCAAAATAATCCATATGCAAAAGAGACATATTTGGGGGTTGGTAACTTTTGAGAGTCAGGGTGACTGTATTTACACTCCAGTTGTACCACTGTGCCTTGGACAAGGTTGTAACTTCCCTGAGTGTTAGATTCAGTAAAACTACTCTCTAGGTTTGTTCAGAAATTTAAAGGAGATAATGAGTGTTGTTACCGAGCTGAACTTGGACCTGCTCGCCTGATTGGCAGCAAAGCCAGTCTCCTGGCATCAGGAATGAAGGAAAGTACAGCGTTCATTGCAGGGTGCCAAGCAAGGAGAATGGGCAGCTCATGCTCAAAAGACCTGAACTCCCTGATGGCTTTCAGGGAAGGATTTTTAAAGGCAGCATTTGGGGTGAGGTTTGCAGATCATGGACTTCTCTCTGATTGGTTGGTGGTGAGGTAACAGGGTGATGTTTTGGGAATCTTTATCATCAGCCTTCTGGTTCCAGTCAGTCAGGGGCCTACTGCTTGCGATCAGCAGGTAATCACCAGCCTCCACCTGGCTGTGGGTCTTACTTTCTGCAGAACATCTCAAAGATTTGTGTCAAATTGTTATGTATATCCCTTGAGGAGGAACTAGGACTCTGTTTTATCCTTAAACTGTTGTTTAAGCTCTTACTAGTTTTCTTGCTTGACTGCTTTTCCTTTGTTTCTGCATTCTCTCACTTCCATAATTAGTAACTACTTGAGTTTGCTCTTTGGAATTTGGGGGAGGCTTAGGGGACTAAAGCCTTTTTTTCTACAAACAAGAAGTGGGGGTCACAGAGGGACTTTTATACCCAGGAAGGCCCCGCCAGAGCTCTGCAGGTTTCATTGTGAATCAGCAAAATGTCTAGCACATAAGGGTGCTTATCACTATTATTACTGTTACTACTGCTGCTGTACCACTTGATAGTATTGTGATTTGGAGAGTGCTGAGGGCTTTCTTCTTCCCTCTAATAATCATTCCAATTAAATGACTTCTTCTGGCCCATGTTTTTAAGAATTCCCTTACATTACAATAAATTTGGGAATGGGGAAAGAATTGCTCATACCTCTTTTCTCCTTTTACTTTCATTCTCATTTTTGTTTTTGTTTTTGTTTTTGAACAAAGAAATTTCTTTCAGGTCTATTTATTTTTTTTACTCTCTCATCATAGCTCCAGGGACAGAGTTACTCAAATGGTAATAACTTCTTCAGGAATGATTCTAAGGCATTTTTGCTGATTCTTATCTCTGATTCTCCTTTGTTTGTTGTTTTCATATTCACATTTCTCTCTCCTGTTATGCTAATGTGGAATGAGCCCCTTGAGTATAAATGCCTAGGTGATTTGAACCCTGCTTAGAAGAAAGGTTTACTTCTTTCATTTTTGAAGAAATTGAGCTCACACTGAATGATATATTGTTAAGAAATATTATTAACTTAATATTTTGTTCTTTGAAAATCATTTTACTTTCTCCAAGCCCACCAAATGGTATCAAATATAATTTTATAATATAATTGTTTCAAGATGGTAGTGACAGTATTGCTTTAACTCTGATTTATTTTTCTCTTTCTATTTTTGTTTTTCCAAAACTTTAAAAATGAATATATATTACCTTTATAATACAGAAAAACATTCATTTTTAAAAAGAACAGTGTTTTTCATTATTTTATGTACACTAATTACCATATGCATCTTTATTTTAGAAGTATGTAACAGGTTCAGCCTATAAGATCTGTGAGTCCAACCCTCAAACAAACAATTCTCTCTTTAAAGTGATTTCAACAAATAATGTTACAGTTGGTATATTTGATAAAAGAGTAAATAGGTAGAGAATCATTAAGTGGTTCCCAAGTGTACTCCTTATTTTTCCCAAATGTACTTTTAAAGATATAATTGATATTATTAGACTGAAAGAAGCAGAACTGATACAACAGGTTACTGGATCATTTTACAAGATATACAGCCTTATGTCTTATGTGTGTTACCTGTTGACTATTTTTGAGTGTACAGTTCAGGGACATAAAGTACATTCACAGTATTAGGCACCCGTCACCACTATCCATCTCTAGAGCTTTTTCATTGTCCCAAACTGTGCCCAGTAAACAATAAACTCCCCATGCCTCTCTCCCCCCCTTGTCTCCATGAATGTGACTATTCTAGGCACCTCTTGTAAGTGAGATCATGCAGTATTTGTCCTTTTGTGTCTGGCTGATTTCACTTAGTATAATGTCTTCAAAGTTCATCCCTGTTGTAGCAATGTTATGTTATTTTAAATATCTCTTTTTTAGGTAGTTTTACTCTCAATGGCAGAGCACACTGTACAGACTTCAATAGCTCTTATTTCCCTGTCCTACAATTTTACCATGCATGCTCATACCCCAAGAGTATACAGTGTTTTTCTCTATCTCTCCATTTCCTTGCTTAATGCCTGGTGCTTAAACAGTTAAATTACAGTTGAATGAATGAATGATTGGATAACCCAGTTGAATAATCAAAATGGTTATTTTAGAGTAAATCCTACAAAGAATTCTAGCTATAAAGGTCAAACATCAGTGCCTGTGTTCTAGGAAATCCTATTTCCTAGGAGTCACCTTCAATGCTCCAAAGGTCATATAGGTCAAGCTAAAATAAGATCAGAGTCATATTTCATCCATTATTTCATTAATGACACTGTAACAGCCACTAAGTCAATTACCAGCACCTACATTTACTTTCAGCCATCTAAAAATAAATTATCATTAATAGCATCAGAAAGTGAACAAGGGAGCACAAGTGGAGAACACTTTCAATCCTTATATCCCAAATGAAAAGGAGTGGATATTGTGAACAGATTCTAATTTATATTTGATCTATAACTTAATTATAACAGGAAATTCACTTCTAAACTGCAAAGAGTTAACATTCAATATTTGCATTAAAATAAGTTGAGACAAAACATCTGTTCTAATTAGCTTTCATAGAAATGTTAAAAGGACTTCAGTCCCCCTTTACCATTACCACTCATCTTAGTGTCAGAGTCAATAATCAGACTTCACATTATGAAGATAAGAATATACATCAATACTAATGTCAAAATGCTAAGAGTTGTAATTCTACACACATTTATGTTCATCTGATATTATCAGTGTTTTGTTTTATTTTTAAATTATTATTCTGCTCTGCTAATGCCAAGAAATCAAGAGTTCTTGTATCTGGATTGTTGTGATGGTTACGTGAATCTACACCTATGTTAAAATTCATGAAACTGAACACATAGAAAAAAGTCAATTTTACTGTACTAATTTTAAAATAAAATAGACAAGAAAGCTAACAATAAAATCTGTTGTGATTCAAACACTATAACATGCATTGGTGTATGTTAAAAATTATGTATATATAAAGTATATGTGTTTATATATATATATAATATATATATATTTAAAATATAGTTGCCCTTTTTTCCATTAAAAAAAAGACCATGTCTACCAGACACTAAAAGAACAAATCAATACCTGATCAATTTAATGGGGATAATACATGCAACTCAGTTAGACTGAGTGTTCAACTCAGACAAATTCTATTGGCTTCTCCCAAATATGACGTAAATAATTAAAGAACCCAATGGGAAGGCAGATATTAAAGATTTATTTAGAAATATTTAACTCTTACTTGTTTATGGTCTGAATATCCCAAATGATGCTAACTTTCATTTTGCACATCACGGGGTACAGAGTCGAAACAATGTTCTGGTGATTTCACTGCTGTAGTTATGGTTGCTTGGTATGTGAAATGATGCAGCCAAACAAGTATTTATTAAACAGAAAACTGTGTTTCTGGGATGGGGATGCAAAGAACGCAGTAACCTCCTTTGCATTTTATAAACAAACATGTAAACACAACTGCCTCCTTGGATGGGGAAGCACTCACTTGTGTCCGGCACTCGACCGAGTATCGATACTTTATGTATCTCATCTGACTCCTCCCTCCACAGTGCAGGTATTTTTATTATCTCTATGGTAGATCGTATCACCGTTTACCAAATATTCTGCTTTCCCTCTCCGTGGGAGCGTGAGAATATCTGCCTAGTTAAGCTCAGGAGCAGGTGTGTGACTTGCAACAACCAGTGAAATGCGGGAAGAAGGTTTAAGCCAATGATTCTCTTTTCCTCCCCCTCTTCCACATTCACAGTTTGCAAGTGGAAACAACTTGAGCAAAGCTTTATTAGCCAGTCCATGAAAGATATGTAGCATGAAGAAGAATTACATTTTTGTGGTTATAAGCCACGGAGATTTTTTTTTTAATTTTTAAATTTATTTTTGGCTGCATTGAGTGTTCGTTGCTGCACGCGGGCTTTCTCTAGTTGTCGCGAGCGGGGGCTACTCTTCCTTGCGGTGTGCAGGCTTTTCATTGCAGTGGCTTCTCTTTGTTGCGGAGCACGGGCTTCAGTAGTTGCAGCACGCGGGCTCAGTAGTTTCAGCGCGCGGACTTCAGTAGTTGTGGCGCACGGGCTCAGCCACTGAGATTTTTGAGATCGTATGCTATACAGCATAACCTAATGCATCCTGCTGATACATTGTCATTTTATGAATGAAGAAAATGAACCTTCGGAGACATTTAAATAGTTTGTCCCCAGTGAAGAGCAGTAAATGAAATAACTAAATGTAGAACCTCAGCCTGTCAGACTGCTGAGTCCTTTTTCTTAACCAGTTTTCAATAAATACTGGAATGGAATTGCATATCAATTACAAAAGTAGAACAGGGGATGAAGAAATTAAGTGTTGTATGGGCCATAGAAAGTTCCACCCCAAATGGAGTTTAATTTTGAGTGATAAACAAGAAATTTCCAGGCAAACTGCACCATTTTGTGAATATACTAAAAAACATTTAATTGCATACATTTTATGAGTGAATGGTATGGTATGTGAATTATATGTTAAATAAGCTATCTTTTCATGCCTAAGGGTAAATGGTATAGTTTGTCTTTTTTTTTTTTTTGAGGTATTTTCTTGCTTCAACATATATCTTAGATTAGCTGAAAAAAAAAAAACATAGCGATGTTACATAAAGTTTAGCATTTTAAGTATGCAGATACAATACTTCCTAACAAAGCTATAATCTGAGAGGGCTTTCACTGTGAATGCAGAGACATCTGAATGCAAGCATTAATATACACTGAGTGACTTTGTTCAGCTGGTTATATTCAAAACCAGGTAGAATATGATGATGAATTTGATGACTGCTGGGCAATAAAAGTGAAACTTAACATTTCTTTTAAAAATGCACCATACATGAATTGCTTTTTAAAATTAAGCCTGTTTTCATTCATTATTTTTTCTTTGCTTTTTAAGTTCATTAAAAAATCACAAATAGTGAGATGAACACCAATTTGTAATAGGAAAACCCCATGTGAAAACACCAGGTAGAAATACTGTTTTGTTGATCTGTTAGACATTCTCTGGTCTTTACCTATGAAATAGTCACCATCTATTTTAAGCAGCCTTGGTACATCAACCCTTAAATAAAAAATGACCATATATTAAAATAGATACTATTTCTATGCTAGTTGCTACCAGGGCTCCTTAAAACACACACATGTGCCTGCATGCACACACAGACCTACACAGGCCTGTGTGCACACATGTCTGCACACATACTTGCCTGTCTACTCAGACTCTCTTACCCAGCTCTGAGCTTAGGGGTGCTCATGGCTGCTGTTCTTGGGCACACCATTTATAAATTATTTCCGTAAGAATGTACATTGTAATTCCAATCCAAGTCTCCAAGAGACTTAGAATTATAACCCATGGTGGGGCTACCTATAAAGAATCTGATCTTTTCTTAGATATATATTTACTTACATATTCATATATAATTTTTCACTGTTCTAAAGTTAAAACAGGCTGACTATCTGCTTGTTTACCTGCCTGAATATGTGCTCATTTACCAAATAAATGGTAACCAAATGGAGCTAATTGAAAATTTGTCTTCCTATCAAATAGCAATTATATTTTAAATCTCTCTCTTTGTATCTGGATGTAGTTTTGACTCAGATCTGCGTTTATATGTTTGGCGGTGTACTCAGCACAGTCCTAGCCATTGTAGAGACCCAGAGGGGAGTCAAATATAATCGCAGCCCTTGTCCATCTTCCATCTGGAGATGCATGACCCATGTTGCAAAGTAGAACCAAGGAGATATTTTGGTAACACCAGGAACAGGTTGCTGAGGAATCACAGAGGAGGAAGTCATCTCTTGCACCAGAGAATCTGTAACTCTAAGCTGAACCTCAAAAATAGAGAAGAATTTTGAAAGGGGAAGTAGCCCAAAGGTTACTCTTAACCAACAGTGCTGAGAAGAGGGATCAAAGGAAAAACAAAAGAAAAAATATGTACTTTGTCTCTTTGGGGTACATTAATCTATGTTAAGTCGTGATTCTTTTAGTAGAAGAAATACAGACTTTAAATAAGGGGCAAGTTTATTTTGTGTTCTGGTGCCTCCTGTTACAAAGTTGCAAAGTCTGTAGTATGAGGCTGAGCATGATTGCTCGCGGGAAATCTAATTTTGAGCCAAAGGGGAAAAACCCACTGAATTTATCCTACTTGTTTGCTATTAATTAACTTGAAAATTGTCATACTGTAATAGGGCAGGGCTTCATCTAGTGCAGTATCCTGTTTATAGGAGAAGGCCACCCTGAGCATTTCCAACAGAAACTGCACCCTTTCTGGCCCTGGGTCATGTTTACTGGGAACCCCTTTCAAATTTAGATTTTGCAAGTCAGTACAAGTTATCTCTCCTTCACTTACTAGGTAAGGAAACTGCCTTGTTGAAAAGCTATTCTGTTTATTGATAAAGTCCCATTCGTGTGTATGAAAACGTGTTACCATGAACTTTCAATACTCTCCAGGGAAGAAGAATGTTAGATAATTTATGTATTGAGAGCCAACGTGTAAGCACATACTGGATTATCTTATTTTTACAACGGCCTTGTAGCCCAGTGAGGTGGGTATTACCACTGTCTCCATTCTCCAGATGAGAAAACCAAGGCACAGAGATTGAGAGTAAAATTTCATTTCACAAATTGTGTTATTTGTTGAGGTGTCGTTTTTTTTTACCACAGTATGTAGGTTGAAAGTTAACTAAAGCTGAGTCCTGTGCCTTTAGGAAACAGATATTTTTGTATAATTTGTTTTTCTCACACTGTTCAAGAATCTTGATATTCAAGTGTGAAAAACCTGAAAGACAGAGAATCTAGCAGGAGGACAACATGTTTATTGTAGAGTAGGTAGTGATAAATGTTGCCCTGTATCCCACAGCCTTATTATACATGGAAGGTGTTGAGTAAGGAGATGAAGCGCCTTCTAACTAAATACCCAGCCAAGAAAAGGAACACTTTTGTGAAGGAAATCTTCCGATGATGTGTTAGCCAGTTATTTTGCTGCTAAATAAGAAATTCTTGAACTTCAGTTCCAATTTAGTAATCTATATATAACAAGGTATATCCCTATTAATTCCTGGAAGAGAAGGTCAATAAAGGATATCCATGAGTAGTATCATTTGGTTATTTGAATCCCTTAGAAGGATTTTTTAAACCAACTAAGCTGCTCCTAAGAAGATGGTTAGTTTGAGTTTGTCACTCTATTCTTCCACTTTAGTCAAAATACTAATATTATAGTCAACGGAAAGAAAATGAAGGAATGAAGGGTATGGGTGACACATATGCATGACTGAGCCCTGAATAGCTGAGAGGTGACTGTACGGAATTAGGTGGCTTTTTGACTCCATAAGATCCTTCAAAATACTGTTGTAATGATAAAACGAGATGACAGATGTGAAAGTGTGGTACAGTACTTTGTGAAAGTATGGTACAGTACTCTGAAAACTAAAACTCACTGGACACATGCAAGTTATTAAAGAGCAGTTCCTTTCTTGACATTTTTATCTCTATTGGACCTTTAGTGTTCTCTCTCTTCTCCCCCCTTTTCCCCTCCCCCTCTTTTTCTCCTTCCTTCTTCTCCCCCAACCCATTGATGGGCCATAAATTAGTCACATTTTTCTTTTTGCTCACATAAATGGTTTCCTTACCACCGTTTTCCTTTTACCACTCTTTTTTCTACCCACTTTGTATCCTTGGAGGAATTTAGAACAATCTCTGAATTTCCTAATTTGTTTCACTTAAACTTGCTCTCTTTAACTTTGCAAGACATATTCTTCTTTCTGCTCTTTCCTTATTTCTCTTCTTTGGAACTCCGCAGCTTAAAGGTAGATAGCAGTAGGTGACCATTGGTGAACTGGTTGGCTTCATTGTCTGATACTCTGCCTTTTGCATAGTAGATACTCAAAAATAAGTGTTTGCTAACTAGCTAAAAAAGAAACAGGTGAGTTAACAGATTTCTTTTTCTCCTTCAGCGTTAAAAAAAAAAAAAAGTGTTGACTTGCCCTAAATTTGGGAACTTTATTCAAGTATACAGGATTCTACAGCTTTGACCGTTTGCCTTAAATGTTGCTGCTTCTGCTGCTAATGTAACAGGGCAGAATATAACACTGCTTTGAGGGAAGGGAGGAGTGGTGTTTATTTTGAAGTATGCAAAAATCGTTTTTACTCTCTAGGCATTACACGACTTTATGTCTGTTTCGTCACCTAAGAGAGGCAATGACCGTGAGGACATAACACTTCTGTGAAATCCTCCGAAAGTCATGTTAAATTCCCAGATGTCACCCTAGAGTGATGCCGGTGGACTTTCCCTCGGGGAGCCTAGAAGATTGGTCCGTTTTCAGCTGTGTGTATTTGCTTGTACTCGTGAGAATTGATCTGAGGGCAACCATTCTCTGCTTTGTTACAGTGATTGTTTTCTCCTTCCATCTTTTTCAAGGAAATGGCAAAAATCCTTAATCACCCCCGAGTCTATGCCTTTCTGCACATACCAGTCCAGTCTGCCTCTGACACTGTGCTCATGGAAATGAAAAGAGAATACTGCGTGGCTGACTTCAAAAGAGTAGTGGATTTTCTGAAAGACAAGTAAGTCTGTTAGCATTTAAGAAATAACCATCTCCTTTTTTCTTTTAAAAGCATGTGGCAAAAATGCACTTATGGTAGCCACAATTAAAGGTACCAGAGAGAGGTGGGACTTTGGAAGCTTTCAAAGCCTTTAAGTTTTCCTTAGACACCCTTGACGTGGTTTCTTCTTGCCCCTCAGTTTTATCCACCTTCCATCTGTGCATCGCACCCCATTGATTTGTGTAGAGTTGCCAGTCTTGCTAAGGTAATGTGCATTGTGATCATTTCTGTACCTGACCTAGTAGATGAAAACTGCTTTAGCTGTGCTCTGCTTAAATCTCCTTTAATGTGGCTTTTTGAAGTTGTCAACTGATTTTGACGTGGAGGTAGGTCAAATCATGTCACTACAAAAGAGATAATTTTCTCTGAGATACCATTTTTTTGAAGAGTATCTGGGAATGTCTTTGCTTTTACACACTTATCCTTGTGGTTTTCTTGCAGAATGGGATTTATAAGGAGATTTTGGGATTCTGTTTTTTTAAAAAGTTCAAATTGCCATTGACCAAAATTAAGGCACATTTACACAATCTCAGACATGAATGATAATTTTGCTTCCACAGAAAACACTTGCAGCCTATAATTATATTCTTCAAAATCCTACTTCTCATCATCACCAAACGTTGAATGCCTTTTGTGATAATAAAAGGCAGGAAATAATGCTGGCCAAGGTCATACAGAACATTCTCGTCTGGGGCACTGTTCTCCCCACTGGGGCTGTGTCATTTATCTTGGCATATTTGTGGCCTGGGTCTTTCTACTTTCCATAATTTTTTCCCATAATCTTTTCCTCTGTTGTTTTTCTAAATTAAAATACAACTCTTTATTTCCATCTTCTTGTTTATAATTATGTACCTTTGTACCAAGTACTACGTGGATATAATTGCTTTATACAAATTGTAAGCAATTATTTTTTCCACCTTCAATTAGTCACTTATCCTGACTACATACAGATCTTTTAAAAATCTTTTTCTTCTTCTGTTTACTTTCTCCTTCCTTCCTCATCTTCCCTTTACGTGTCTAATTTTTTTTTTTCACCTCCAGGCATTTCTTGATTATCCTAACTACCAGAAATAAAGACACTTGGTGTGCATTCAAGCAAATACAGCTAATTGTTCGAATATTCAAATCAGTGAATAGAAAATATATTTATTCTAAGATTTCATAATTATAATCGTTAAGTATATACAACTTTCAAAGTTGAAAACAGAATAATGATGGATCTCTAATACTTCCTGATCTTGAACAGAACTGAGAGCAAGGCTAAAGAATAAGAATTTTTACATTAGATGTCTGTTGTTGGCCTGTATCCCTCCTTTGCATTTATTCTAGCTTATTATAGGTAAACTTGTCTGATGTAAGAGAGTCCTTTTGGGCACGCTGGTGCTGGTGAATAGCATGTTTTCAGAATTGCAAATAATTGGTTACACCTGTGAAATTTCTTGCCCTTTTGCTTACTAGAGCAGTAGCAAATAATGCACACAGTCCACACCTGTTGCACAAGATTTTGCCGAGTGTAGACGTGCAGCCTGTTGTGCAGAATGGACTAGAACACTTTCCAAATAGTTGTGTTAATGTGATTCAGTGAGGTTAAGGAATCCACAGCTCCTTTTACCTCCATTTGGGTGAGTGCTGACTCAGTTGTTTGGGAAATTAATGTGGCTACTTAACTGGGCAACAATTTCCCAACAAGCTTTAGCCTTTTATGTTACTCCAAAGATGGACCTTTTAAATCTGTTGCATTTTGAACAGTTTCAACAGCATCCATGAGCTAAATAGGGGTCAAAAGATGATACCATCAAAGTATTAGAAAATAGTACTAAGCTCATTATTCTTTCTTTGGATTCTGAATTACACTGTGGCATCCATGTGACTTTTCTAGAACTATCCCAACTGTGTGGAAGGCTCCAGAACCTACCTAGGGATCTCCAGTATTTCCAGCACTGGAAATATCAGAGATCCCTGGAGAGGAAATTAGAGATGCCTGGAGAAGACAGCCTATCCCACCCGTCCATCCACAATTTCAGTTTCAGGTGCCGTGACTCACTGGGATTGGAGAATATGAGTCTAGCCAGTTAGCATCTCCAGGCGATTTTAAAAAAATTAACTCTGTACTATATATAGTTTTAGAGAGTTCATCAGAACCAGAAATTTGTATGTTTTGTCCCATCTATCCTGTTGCTTGTAAAGAATAGTATAGCCTCAACCTTGTAAGGACTCTATCATCTAACTTTACTCTCTAGTGGAAAGGTTTTCCTGTCCTCTCAGGGAAGTTCATCTATCCAGTGAATAATTTCCAACTATGATGGACATTTAGAAATAAATGAAATATTTTAAGCACTCTTCTGCTCTGACATTTGCTTACTTTTCCCTATAAAAACTAGCATAGCTTTATGCCAAACAGATTCATGATTCTTGGAAACACCAAAGTTTCAGGGGTTTCTATAGAACCACTAGTCTGGATAACTGATCCAGCATAAAATTGTTTTGTTCAGTGTTTATTAAAATTTAATACAGTATTGTCATTCTTAGAAAGAGGGTCTGATATTACCACATTGCCCTAGTTTATGCCTAACACTACATTCATGCAATGGCTCTCACTTAAAATGGTGTGTCTGGTGCTCACTCCTTCTGTTTTTTAGAAGGAGTATAAATGTGGCCCTTTTCATTTGCATCTTTTTTCCTCTGAAGCCTTTGAAGTCTTTTTTGTAATGAACCTTTAACAAACAAGAGTCTCATTTATTTATTTTTTTTCTCCAGCAGTGTGAGGCTTCTCAAATATTCATGTTATGAATTTAGGGACGAGGCATTTCCTGATCTGTTTCCTCAAAAAATCCAATCTTTAAAACAACCTACAGCATTTAAGACTGAAATCCACACTATGGGATTTTACATAAAGCTGCATGCTTTTAAGCTGTTAGTTCAGTGGTGTTCATGGTGCCATGTTTCTCAAACAGTGGAGGTGAAATCTTTTTAATTAATTTTCTTTACAGTTGAAATTGGCCCCTGTTTTAGCTGGGAGCAGTAGAAGTTTACATATGAGCCAACTTGAAGCTGATTCATTATTCTCTTCAGTTGGTTGAAAGTTGGCGGCTACTCCCATAATGGCAGCTAGATTGAAGATAACCTGGTAGTGTTAGCACGTGTGGAGGCATATGGGAATGTCCTAAATCAGGCAACCTTTACAAAGAAAAGTGTCTAAATTACTTAATAAACTAATTTAAAACCGCTGGTCATGAGCAGACAATCATATGACTGAAATTATTCTATTCAAATTTATTAATCCTGTTGGAAAATTAACCAAGTCCTTTGATGTTTTTATTTAAATGGATAAGATGATTTCTTGAAATATGTAATGGGATTTATAGGGAGATGGAAGAAAACTACATAGAACAAAGCAAGACATGCGATTCTGGTTTGAGAGAGATTTGTGTTTTTATAATTTTTAATAAATACCTCATAAATTTTACTGTTTTCATTACCTGTCACTTTACTGGCTTCTCTGTTGTCTTTTTAACATAATACTGAGATTTTAAAAAGTAGAAAACTTGAATCATTTATTTTTATTTTCTTGTGTAATTTTAAAGACTTACTTCCCAACGAGAGGATTTTTCACTGTGATATATGGCAAGGATGTAATTAGGGTTCCCAGGACCTTGGGGCCTTGGACATAAACTTTAATTGGGTCCTACCCCATTTGAGCAGCGTTGAATTTGCACAGTCACTCCACAACATAAACTGTATATTCACATATATTTTTTAAAAATGACAATATGCAGAGTTCTTTTCTCAAGAATATGTTCTAATGCTAAGTAAAAGAATCACTTAGTCCTCAAATTCACACACGAAAGTGTGAAAGAAATATGCAAGAATGTCCTATTGATAGATATGTTTTAAGAAATGAAATGGTTGGGGCTTCCCTGGTGGCGCAGTGGTTTAGAGTCCGCCTGCCCATGCAGGGGACATGGGTTCATGCCCCGGTCCGGGAAGATCCCACATGCCGCGGAGCGGCTGGGCCCGTGAGCCATGGCTGCTGAGCCTGCACGTCCAGAGCCTGTGCTCCGCAGTGGGAGAGGCCACAACAGTGAGAGGCCCGCGTACTGCAAAAAAAAAAAAAAAGAAAAGAAAGAAATGAAATGGTTTATGAATTAAAAGACCTAACCGTTTACACAAATTATTTTGTTAAAAGTCCAGTGGACTTTTGATTTATGTTAACTAGACCTTAAACTTGGGAGACAAGGTTCTTCTCCCTCACTCAGTAAATAAAATTTGAGTGAATTAATGACCAGTTTGTTTTCCTTGCAAGTTGCATGGATCTAAAGTAACTTGCACCGTACTAACATTAGCGTCTTTGTGTTGACTTTTTTTTTTTTTTTTTTTTTTTTTTGGTACGCGGACCTCTCACTGTTGTGGCCTCTCCCGTTGCGGAGCACAGGCTCAGGACACGCAGCCTCAGCGGCCATGGCTCACGGGCCCAGCCGCTCCGTGGCATGTGGGATCCTCCCGGACTGGGGCACAAACCCGCATCCCCTGCATCGGGAGGCGGACTCTCAACCACTGTGCCACCAGGGAAGCCCTGTGTTGACTTTTAATTCCATGGTATTGTCTATCTCAGAATTTACCATTATCATTTGTCAGTGTACTGTGCACTTCTGGATTAATTTGTCTTGTTTCCCATACTAACCCTTTTAGCCCTGTGATATCCATTCACACACCCCTAAGTTTACTATACCCAGAGATTTCCAAGTGAAATGCCACAACCAATAACTAATGAGTACTCAGGGGTAAAGGGGAATCTTTTTGTGGGGAAAACAAACTAGAGGGGAAGTGGCAGCTTTGCAGAGAAAGTTCTGTCCTCTGACCTCTCTACTGTACGCTCAGACGGTGAAGGGGCACAAGGGCATGAAGCTGGGGTCAATCTGGCAGGATGATTTCTCTGAGTCACAGTTTTCTCATATCATCCAGCCTGTCCTTTTCCCTACTTTTCCAATCTATCTGCAAAAATGTCGTGCTCACTCATTAGTATCCTGAGTTCTTTTTCTTCCTTTCATTAGTCCCTGTCATCCGTGTGTCCATACTGGAGCACAATCTGATAAAAGGCAAATTACATTAAACTTGTATTTTATTCTGTTTATTTTCCCCCTCTGTCTAGTTTTATTCCTAGTGGCTTGGAAACATAAATAGCAATATTTGTCAGAATAGAAGAAAAGAAAATTGCAAAAAAAACCCCAGAATGATTCAACAAGGATTCAATAATTAAGTTTTCTTCCAGATGCATTCCCAGGTGTGTTTCTGTTTGCTGAATAACCACCTCCAAAATAATTTAGGCAAAACACTTCCCTCAAAGATGTTTTCTGGCTCTTTTTCATCATTCTTAATATCTTTAACTAGGTTGTTATTTTTGGAGTCCCTAGGGTCTTGTTCATGCTTTTATCTTTTGTCATATTTCTTTCTGAGGTAGTGAAGTTCTGTTCTTTTCCCTTCTCTCCCTTGCTACTTTTAAATTTTTTCAAGAGAATGAATACATATCATTGGAACAGTTATCTAGTAGAAAATCATTTACTTTTTGAACATGGTATTATATTTATATTTGGAAGATTTTGACATCATGTGCTAAATACCATATTATTTGGGGATTGCCCCAAATTTGATTAATTGGTTTGAAGGTAATTAAATTTTCTATTGATTTAGCTTTCTATTGTCCTTCTAGCCTGGTTCAGAGAGAATTCTCATCACCACTCACCTCTTTCCACCTCCTTTTGTAATATGATTGTGTTATTCCTTCTAGGAACTGAGACGCTCCCTTCCCTTAATCCTTTGTATGTTTTCTCTACCTCAACGTTTTGTTGTAAACATTAGAGTCTGTCAAGCCATATTCTAATAGTAAGCATTTTTCCTTTCAGAGTGCTTCTTTTATTCCACAGGGCTCACATATTGTCAGGATGTTGTCACAAAAACCTTAGCAAGTATCTAGGTTAGATATTTTTAATCTGCACTTTATAGAGTGAAGGTCAGGGTTCACATGGTTAAAAAGACTTGTTGAAATCCCATAGCGACTTAATGCATAATAGGACTAGATCCTCAGTTTCTACTGTGTAACAATCTTCCAGCCCATTCTAATAATACCTGTTAATTAAATGATTCACTTTCTCATTTATCTGTTTTGTGCCCAGCGAATGGAACAATAACAATATCAATATCAATACTACTTAACATGCTAATAGTAATGAAACCAATAACTAATATTTTTGAGTTTTACTTTTGTGCCAAATACTGCTATGAAGGCATTGCATATACTAGCTTATTTAATTTTTAAGGCCCAAAGATGTTAAGTAATTTCCCCGTGGTCATGCAGTTAGTGACAGAACCTTGATGAAAACTCAGGCCATGTTATTGCAGAGCCAGTACTCTATTGTTGTTCTAATCTAAGACATGTTGCTCTAGGGGTGGAGACAATAAGGTGGACTCAACAGATGCTGAGAAGATAAAAATTTACAGTGTGTGCTCAGAAGGGAAGATGAGGAAGGTAGGCATGAGTGTCAAGATGGCTCCTTGGTATCTTATCTCAAGACATAGTAGAAGAAGATGTAGTTAACCAAGATAAGGAAATGAGAAGAAGGAGGAATTTGGGTGGAAAAGATAATGGCTTTGGTTTTAGACATACTGAATCTGAAAGGCCTTTGTAGGCAATCCAGAACTGCTCCTGCAGGCTATAGAAAATGTGGGTCAAGAGCCCAGGAGGGAGATGAGGGTCTGGAGAGAAATATTTGGCAGTCATCAGCTTTTGAGGAGTAGACGAAGCTGTGGGTGATGAGATCATCCAAAAGAAAGAAAACAGGCCAAGAACAGAAGTCCAGGGAACATCAATACTTGAGTGGTGGAAAAGGAAAAAGGATCCTGTGACAGAGGCTGAAAAGGCACAATCAAGCCAGTGTAGGAGGAGACGCAGAAGGAAATAACACCGTGGAAGCCGAGGGATGTTGCAGTTCTAGGGAAATGAAAATGGTAAGGGTCAAATGCCAACTAGAGTTGCCTCCTATAAGCAGACGTGGGGCTAGGTGCTCTGGGTTATATGAGAAAATAAAAAGTATTGTTAGATTACTTTCTTTACTAAATACTATAAGTGTTCAAAAGCTACTGAGTTGTAGTCATGGCTAATATGAGAACAAGTCTTCCGGGTCCTTGGTTGATGGCCGCATCCTCGGTCCCTAGCACAGTGCTTGGTTTGTCCCCCTTCACCTCCATATGGTTGCACTGTGTACATGGCAACCAGGGGCACAAGAACAAGAAGCAGGGATAATGTGTATTTGTTGAAGAATGGCACTTACTCTGGAACCAATAACATTAAGGCTTAGAGTAGTATTTCTCAGTCTGCTTTAATTAAAGTTCTCTTTTCATAGGCAAGAAAATCCCCTGATGTTTGCAGAGAAACTGATATGTTCCCTTTAGTGGAACATAGTACTCTGCTTTCTTAGAGATTCAGTGTTCTGTGGACCCCTGCTGGCTAATAGCTAACAATACTTACTAGACAACATTTATTGAGCATATAATGTGTCGAAAGTGATGTGCAAATTATAGAGGTTAACTCATGTAATTCTCACCGTGGCACACACGAGATAGGAAATATTATTACCCCCATTCTCCAGGTGAGGAAATTAAGGCACATAGTTAAGAGACTTGCCCCAAGTTACTGTGCTAGTAACTGGCAGATTCAGATTCAGGCTCCAGCCTGTGGTCCTCCAAACTTTATTTGTTGCTGTCATGGCATCTAGCTTTTTCAGGTAGGATAATTTTTAGAAACATTAGGGATAATGATAATTTTCCAATTAAAAATTGTACTATACTTTTAAAGAGAAATTTTAAAATTTTACATGCTTTCTCTTAAAAATTTAATACCTCTTTCTATAGTCAGTATGCCCTTTTTAGCTTTTACTCCCCATCCAGGTGGAGTCAGTGGGTTAAGGGGGTGATAAGTTGTTTGAATGTGACCACATGGAGGAAACCTTCAAATAGAAGTAATGAGTGCCTTACCTGTAACAACATCTTTACCTGTAAGCTGTACGTTCTTCATGAAGTGTGTATATAAGTAAATAAAATGCTGTACTAATGGTTATGTGTTGCAGAGCTATCATCCTACATAAGCTGCTTGTTGTAAAAACTTTGTAAGTCTTCATTTCTATCTCCTAGTTATCCTTTTCCCTAGAGCCAAGTATATTAAATCTACAGCTCAAAATCCTGCTCGTAAACAGCTGCAGTTCTTAGCACTGATCAGTTTCTCACTTGCTGCTGCATAAGGAGAGAGAACCAGTTATTGGTCACTCTCGCCTCCCCTTTCTCATCCGTGTCGTCATCCTCTGATGGACATTCACTGAGTCCTCATTATTCTATCCAGGACCTTCCATTCTTAACAGAAACAACAACAAATCAAGGGAGCATGTATAGTGCATGTAATTTTGACTGTTCTACTAGAGTTTGCAGTACTACTCAAAAGGTACCAAAACTTAAGTCAGCAGCAAACAGTGGGGAAAAGACTAGATAATGTAAGCCACAATTGTTTTTAAAGTTTGAATCTCAGATTATTAAAATCTGACCAATTTAAATTCTGGAAATAAGACCAAAAAACATCACTGTGAATTAATCCAAAGGAGCCAGAGTCTTGCATTTATTCAACTATTATTAATTGGTTATAGAATATATGTTAGCCACTTGTTAGGTGTAGAATATGAACCCAGTAAAACTTGATAACTGTCTTTTAGGGACTGACATTCTTAAATCATGGATAATATTATATAAATACTTGTAACTACAGTGTTTGGTAAGTATAGTGAAACTCTAAGGTTAATTCTGGTGTAGCGGGTGGGGGTGAGTATAAATGTTTATTATAGGCTTTCCATGAATAAGAAAGAAATACTGAATTACAGGTCTTACATGAAAACCAACCTCTTTTCCTTAGACAATTATACTTGGTAGATTTGAGTTTCTTTATGATATCATAAAACCTACTGCTATTGAGAAAGGCTTTAACTAGCTTACACACACACAAGTATATTTATGTATATAAAAATCGAAGTTCAGTTTGTCTGTGAGTGACAGAAAAAAAGTAATGGCATAAAGAAAGTAGAAGTTTATTTTTCAGTCATGCAAATGCAGTCCAGACTAGGCAGTAGGGCTTTATAAGGCTCTGGCATATCAGGGATGCAGGCAGGCTTAAGCTTTCATCTCATGGTCCAACATGGCTGCTTGAACTCCAGCCATCAGATTTGCATTCTAGTCTGTAGGAAAGTGAGAGGCAAAGAAGAGTATGTTTTCCTTCCCTTTAAATGCTTTCTGAAAGTCACACTGTTACTTTGATTATATCCAATTGGTCAGAACTTAGTCACGTGTTTGCACTTGGCAAAAAGAAAGGCTAAGCAATGTAATTTTTATTTTGAGTCGCCTTGTTCCCATTTGTAAACAAAGGGCTCCGTTGGAGATAAGAGTAAGTGAGACAGTGGGGAGCAACTAGTAGTATCTGTCTCTGTGTTTCCCATTTGATCACTCTTCTTGCTACATACAGAACTTATCCTTTGTCTAAGAGAGATAACCCAAGCCCCATCTAGTTACCCTGTCCTACTGTACCAGGATCTATGGTTGATGCGCTACCCTTTTTAGAAGGTCCAGATGTGGCTTTCTGTGGACTGATGGCTATAAACTAAAGGGCAACCCAATAAATTCCCCATTTAAAATGGAGTAAAAATAAGATGATTATAACTTTTAAAATTCCTATTTGAAAAATGGGAGAATGTGAAACACACATCAGCTACTATTCGCTGGATATTAACAAACCCTGCTTGGTAGAAATCATGAAGGTTTTCTGCCCGAGCACTGAAGGACATTCTTCAGTTATCCCATCTGATGAGCCCTGATTTCCCTCTGTGAGAGAAACTCCCTAGTTGATTGGCCTTCACAGCCATATCTGTGAAAGGCATTAGGGAGTCTGATCTTCTGCCTGGGTTCCAACACTTCCATGCCTGCTTTCTTCTGGTGCTGATCAGAGACATGGAAATTGCTTTAAGAGCTGTACATGATATGCAGATCATCCTGGTGTATCTTTGGCAGCCCAGTTCCCTAAAAAATTTAGTATGCTTTCACTCTGTTTGTTTCTTGTCAGTTCCATGAACAAGTGTAGTCGAAAGTCATGTCTGGGTATAGTTTTGAACCTGAAGACTCTCTTATTTATTGACCTCCGGCCTCTGTTTATCTCCCGCCTCTGAACTTACTGATGACTCCTTTCAGACCATCTGAAACTCTCTTAATCACGTCACTGCCAGAGAACTGAGCCAATGTATGATGGGGCACCAGTTCTATCTTCCATGGTATTGTAGCCAGTGCTTGTGATTGCTTTGCTTGGCTTTTGCAAACCTCAAAATCACAGAATTCTCAGTCAAATTAGACCGTAATTCATAAACAGAGATTTTCTTAGAAAAGCTGTGTTTTCTTAAATCTCAGCTTGCAGCTGGCCAGTCCTAATCTGTGTTCCTTGTTGCTAAGAACAGTAAGGGGGAGCCAGCTCATATTTAAGGTTCTGAATCATTTGTTGCACTTCTACTGCTGCAGACTTAGTTAACATTTGGTCTGTCTTCCAAGGTTCAGCAGATGACAATTTGACCAAATATTTTGCAAACATATAACTTTAATTAGCTTTCCAGCCTGCAATATGGGTTTTTTCTACCTGCTGCCCAACTAAACTAATGCCATACTTTTAGGTTCTATCACATGTAGCACTCCACTTTACATATCATTGGTTTTGGCTGTGAATTACCAAAAACATAAAATAATATCTCAAAGAAGATAGTTGTGTATTGCCCTCTCGCATTTAAAGAAAAAATTTAGGAGGTAGTAATCTTGTGCTGGTGGGATTGTCCACAGCAGCAAGGACTCAGGATTCTGTCTTGTTGCTCAGCTCTCCTCAGGCTGAGTTTCTGTATCATGGTCCATAATGACTGCTTAAATCCATCCATCAAGTCTGCATTCCAGCCAACAAAAAGGAGAAAGAATTGAAGAAGTGTGTACCCCTCCTCTCCTTAAAAGTTACATTCTTGGGAGTTGTACAGGACACTTAAACTTATATCTCATTGATTAGAACGTGGCCATCCCTAGCTGCAAGGGAAGATGGGAAGTAATAGTTTCTTCCAGGCGTCCGTGTGTCTAGCTAATAATCTATTTCTGTGGAAGATGGCGGGAATGGATACGGAGGGGTCACCAAAAATCTCTGTCACTACATGTACTTTTTTAAAAGTTCTCATGTTAAAGTTTGATAACTGCCCCTAAAAAGAGTTGAATTTGTAATCATAGTTCTAAGCATCTAATTATTTTTTCTTGGGTATCATACCTTCTTTTGCACATGAACCAGTTGATATTCTTTGTTTTTTATTGTTGCTGGTGGGGTTGGTAGTTTCATTTTTTTTAATGTACATATACTGAGACCACCTCACAAACTAAACAATATTTTGGCATATTATCAGTTGTCTATTTTGAGTGATTATCAGAAAATGCCATTTAAGACTTGAAAACTTAAAGACATTTAACGTCTTCATTTTTTTTCTAATGTCAAAAATCAGTGTTATCTCAATTTTTCTTGTCCTAGATGTCCTTTTTGTATACATTAGCAGTTGCCTCAGCCTCATGGTGAGTCCCTTCTTGTGGTTCTGTACCTTCTAGGGCATATCCTTCTACCCACTGCTTCTATCTATCACACTAGATCAAAAAGTAAATGCAAAAGCCTTAAGTGTATTTCTCCTGCTACCATCTCCAATTCAAGATGACAGTATACTGGAGTTGGCATTCTTCCAGAATTACTAAATACTTTCATGTTAGAACAGAAGAGACAGAGAGGAGAAAATCACATTTTTCTTTTATTTGTTGGGGCAAGCTTATTTCCACCCCAGTATTTCCTCTCCATTTGTGTGGGGTTACTTGCATGGTGTGCTTTTGCTTTATTTATTTTAGGTGTCTTAGATTCCTAAAGGAATTTCTTCCTTATAAACTAATCTGTTTTGATCAATGAAATCAGTTGTTTCTTGTTAATAGCCTTTAAAGTGAACAGATTTCTTTTCCCTTAATTATTATTTAGAGCAAGTTGTTTTTAGTCTAACTATGTAAATAAGACCAAGCGTCAAACACCTTTTAGAAAATACTGTTTTAATTTTCATATACTTTTCCTTAATTTATTGTGATTCAATGTTTTAATTGTACTGTTGGAAAAAGTATTATTCTTTTGAGTTTTTCCTTGAAAAAATTTATTTCATTGTCTAGTTTGCTCTAACTCTTTCAACTGTTAATTCTTTTTTCTCCCTTTTAAATACTTTGTGCTTTCAAGAATCATGATATAATTAAATTTTGAAGAGTGTTTTTCTACTTATAAAAAAGTCAGAATTCATCTTAACTTTTATAGTGTAATTCCCTGAATTTTTTCTTATAGAGGTAAAAGAGACTAAATTTGATGGGAAACTCTACAACATTAAGAATCCTGGTACATAGGAAGCTTTAAAAAAAAAACTATTAAATTTTAATACATTTTCAAGCAATATTTTCATGCACAAAAGATGTATGTTTTCCCTTTCTGTAAGCTAAAATAAATCTCCATTTTTTCCCCAAATAAAACAGCAACAGAAACAAACAAATAGAAAAACAACATTTGCATAAAAACATTACATCATGACTTTTTCTCTGGATATTACTCACTGAATAATTATATTAATTTCTAATACTTACTGAGCACTTAAAAACATCCCAGTCACTCTTCAGATTGGTTTATATATATGAACTCATTTAATTCTTACCACAACCCTGTGAAACACGTATTTTTGACAATCACATTTTAGAGATGAAGAAACCAAAGCACAGAGAACTTGAAGTTACATAGCTAGTAGGTGATGGAGAAGACTTTGAACCCTGGTTGCCTGGTACCAGAGCTAGTGCTTTTGAACTATTGTGCTGTACTATCGCACGTGCTATGCTCTGAATAAGTACTGCTCAAAAATTGGCTCGTAGACCAGTGCCTGTTTGCAACCTCTTTGTCTTTGATGTGCAAGATTACTGAAGTTGAAAGTAAGTGCTTAGATTTTCTGGTAATTTAACATTCCCAAGACATCAAATTTGTGATATATTTTTTAGTAATTCACCTTAGTTGTGTTTTTAGAAATGTATCAGTCCATAATGAATTGAAAAGAAAACTGGTTATTCTCCACAAATAGTTCAAGAAGCATTGCTCTAAGGAGAGTAGCTTTTATAGCTGTTAGGTGCTTTTAAATTCATGATTTCATTCAATTCTCACAATAACCCTGCAAGTTTATGGTGCTATTCACATGCTTTAGGTTGAAAAACTAAAGATCAGAGAAGGTACACTTGTGATGGATCTGCAATTCAAAGCCTGGTCTTTATTCTATACAGTATAGAAACTATATTCTCCCGTCCCTGGTGACATTCGTATTGAAACATATAAATTTGTTGAAGCCTTTCAAGATATTTTTTTTGTCGGTTATCTTCATAAAAGAGAACTTAGATTGAATAAGTAAGAATTTTTTTTTTAAATTTAAAGATTCTTGAAACCTGGAGAATATAAAGAGAATAATACAGCCTGGTCATGTATTAATCCTTTGTTAAGATATTATTTTTATTGTGAATTATTAGAGGCAGTTCTTACTTTAAATGGATAGCGGCAACCCTAGTTTCATTTATTAAGAGATTTTTATTTTGACTTATTGGAGGCAATTGAGATCTTCTGGCTGCTGCCTCTCCTGGTAATGGCAGAATGTAAGGTAGCGTTCCCTCAGTTTCCACATCTATAAAATAAAAAGGATGAGCTAAATTATTTAAAACTCCAGTCTAACTGAAGGTTTGTATCGTTTTCCCCCCTTTTCTTAGCTTTCTCCTGATGAGTTTTAGTCTTTTCTACTTTCCAGTTACTCCTGTTCTCCAGAAACCCCTTGTGGAACCTGCATTTTCCTGTGCCCTCGTTCCTCCTCACGGCCCACTTTCTCTGAAGAATGACCACCCAGCGGCCTGCCACCCCTCCCCCGCCTTCCATCCACTCCTCGATCCTCTGGGGTCTGGTTTTGGCCCACTCTCCTTCAATAGGTCTACTTTTGTTAAATTTCTCGTTGCGGACTCCAGCAGGCAGTCGTCTTTCGTGCTTAATTTTCTTCTCTCTAACGTTGGCCGACTCCCTCCTCCGTGACTCGTGAATCGGGTTCAGTGTCCGTCAGTCTTCGCCCCGCCCTTCCCCCCACCTTCACACTTGTGCATCTGTCTATCAGAATGCTTTTCAATGAGAGCGCTCCACTTAGGTGTCCCTCAAGCTCTCAGTCCCCACCTTTCACACTTACTCTTCGTGCCATTCTCTTTATCTTAGTAAAAGACCCCCCCATCCATCCATCCAAGTCAGAAGCACAGTTTTTGTGGACTTTCCTCTCTCAACACCCAATCTAATCTGCCACCAGGTCCCATGAGTTTGATCGCCCACATGACCTGTGTCTGACACTTTATCCCCACTCTCACTACCCTCATTGAGGAAGTTCTGTGAATTGTGTTGCCTCCTAAATCCCTTCCAGGCTCACTCCCTCCAATCTACCCTTCAATTCATTGCCAGGATGTTCTTCCTAAATATAGACCTTGTATTTTTTTAAGCAAAATTCTCCCATAGCTCCCCATCACCTTCAGTACAGGGAACAGCAGCAGTAGTCGTTTTATCGTCAACCACTTACTGATGTGTACTGCCAGGAATGCTGCAAAGTATTTTACATGCATAATCTCCTTACAGTTTATCTCCATTATGAGGCTTCCTCACATTGTTCTGTGCTTGTGCATGTTCCCCCTCCCCAGACGCTCCCCCCACCCCGTACAACTTCATGAATGTATCTGCAGCACGTACTACAGTGCCTAAAACATAAACCCATTATATCGCTGTTGAATGAAGGATTTCTGTTGTTGTTGTCATAGGACTGATTTGTGTTGTAGGATGTGGAGATTTCGAATCCTGTAGTAGAAAAGCCTACAGGAAGGACAGCAAAGGCTTTGCTGGCTAAGGCAGAATACTTGTCCCGAGTCAAGCGAGTCAGAGGCCCTGTAATACAGCCCACCCACCTCTTTCATCATCACCTGAATGCACCAGCACTCGAGAAGGGGTGAAAATGACTGTCTTTATGCTTTGATTCAGTGCATACAGCCTACTACTAGCAGCCTCATGCCGACATGCACCATATTTTAAGGAAAAATAATTGTATCCTATAGAAAATAGCCCTGGCAAGGCAGTTCCCTTCCTAGCTCCGCTTTGTCTCATTCTTCACTGCTGACCCCTTTCACTGAAAGACAGTGATTTCATTATTGTTATTGTAAGATAGCTGGCTCTTCCAGACTATTTTATATTTCTTAAGTGATCAACCTTCACACAGCATGGTATCCTATGTTTAGCAGCAAAAACTATTCTTCTTAATTCCCTTTCTTGGGTGTTTAATTTAAAAAATATAAAATTTAATTCAATTCCTCCATTCTGAGGTGTTCTGAAGGGTGTAAACTGAGATTATGAACACTTTTAGTTCAGGTTACCAATAGGAATTTGACATTTATATGAATAAGAATAATATCAAGAGTTACAAAAGCTAATATAGAATTGCAAGGGCTATCAGGCTCTGTGCTCGAGGCCGTAAATTGATTGCCAGCAGGGGTCAAACAGGAGTCTCTGCTTTCTCTGTACAGTCTCCCTTGGGTAAAGCCATTGCAGTATTTGGTGCACCGGCAGAAAGGGCAGAGAGAAGTTACGCCTTCTTCAAACAAGTTGCTGGAATATTCACTGCTTAAGATAGGTGTGGATTAATAGGACTTCTTACTTAGATAGCTAAATACAGAGCCCAAGATTATTTTTCTAGAAATAATATCAAGCCAAGGGAAATAAATCTAACAATGTAGGCAAGTATATGCAGACAGGCTCTGTTTGGTCCACACTGTATGTTTCAAGACAGGGTTTTATATTTCTGTTTTTTGCTATAAGAGCTGCTGAGAAAAAATAAAGAAACATTGATTCCAAATGAACTAATTTGGTCCTAATTACCTGAAACAAAATGCTGAAACCAAAGTTGATCCTTAAAATATAAATATGTATATGTTGCAATTTTTGATTATGTCTCTTTATTTCATGTTACCTTAATGGAATGTATTCTTATAAAAATGTTATTAAAATATTGGAATAAGCTTCTATCTAAGTAATAGAAGTTATACTTAGATATAAAATAGAAGGATTGTCTACCCTTTTGCAAATAGTATGACATTGAGTGTTTTTGATAAGGACGATGAACTCTTAGGTCAAGCAAACCTTTAATAGCCTAAAATTGAATAATACAAGTTTGTACATTATTATTACTTTTTGTTCCTTATTGTGGTAAGGGTGTCCTTTGTGAAGGTAGGAAGTGAATTCTTTTTGTTCTACATTCCCTCTCAGGTTATTTAAATGAAGTTACATCCATATGTAAACTAGGTGAGTTTTCTTAGTGGCAAAAGGGAGGTTATACCTGGACTACCTTATTTTATCTCTGTTGCTTTGTCATCTGTCATGTGTCTCATTCGTTCAGTGTTTGTTTTGTTTTGGTTTTGGTTTTTAACTAATTGGTTTCTGTTGTCCTCATCACTGAGTTATTCCTTTTCTTTTCTCTCTCTCTCAGTTTTAGGAGAAACTATTTCTTCAGGTACCCATTTGTTGCAATACTGTGGATGTATTATTATTTTTTTCCTAATTAAGATCCCATGTGGTATTCTTTCTACTGCTGTGTCAGGTGCTGTGGACAGAATTAGAGTTTCTAAAGGAGTTTTGTTTTGCATTAAAAAACGAACTGGAGGCTAGATGACATAAATATTAGTGGCTTAGGCTATCATTAGATATAGGAAATTTAAATAATACCTTTGCCAGAAGCCTCAGAAGTCACTCAGTTGTAGCAGTAAATAGCCCATGCTTCAGCTGTTGTACATGGTCAACTGCTGTCTTGTGCAGCGTGCATTATGGTGATTTTTTTTTTTTTTTTGCGGTACGCGGGCCTCTCACTGTTGTGGCCTCTCCCGTTTTGAAGCACAGGCTCTGGATGCGCAGGCTCAGCGGCCATGGCTCACAGGCCCAGCCGCTCCGCGGCATGTGGGGTCTTCCCGGACCGGGGCACGAACCCGCGTCCCCTAAATCGGCAGGCGGACTCTCAGCCACTGCGCCACCAGGGAAGCCCCCATTATGGTGATCTTTTAAAATTTTTTTCTTAACTAATTGGCTGTACATAGGAATCACCGTCCATACAGCAGTAGGCAAAATATAACCTATTTAAGCCTGTCTTTCAAAATGGTTCATATGCCGACAGGCCACTAGGAGATGCTAAGTAACAATACGGCTATTTAATTTACTTATTTCAACTAGCGTTGAGGAAAGAATCTTAAAAGTTGCTTCTAGCTTAATTTTTTTTTTTTTTACCATTTTACCTTTTTTCAAAGCATTTTATTTATACAGTGGCCATTTTCTTTCCTTCTTTACCCGCCCCCCCCAAATATTTTATCTCTAAAATAAAAATGCTTCTTTAACACCAGTATCCTAAATGATATTGTTTAGAAGTTTTAGAAGCTATGGTGCTAACCTCATTAGAAACAAATGTTTCTTTCTCTTTTTTTTCTTTTTCTCTTTTTCTTTTATTCTTTACTCCCCCGCCAAAAAAAAAAATTAAAGGAAAAGATATGTGGTTTTTGCCAGTTTAATTAATATGATCATGAACATGTGGAATTAGAAGGCAGCTTAGAAATCAGTCTGTCGTTCCTTGTTTTCAACCAAAGCCCAGAGAAGTTTGGGGTTTTGTTTGTTTTTCCGTTTTACATATATGTAATGGCCAAGTCAATCTCTGGTTTTCTGTGGCACCGCCTGGCTGCCATGTAGAGCTCATTCTCTGAAGCTGTCAGAAGTCTATAAGTTGGTTGTATTGGAGATAGCCCCATATCTTCAACTAATTTTTGCTGTTTTTGACAGAAAGGAAATTGAGCAAATTCACAGGTATTATAATTTTAAAGAAAAAAAAAGAGCCAAAGAAAAAGAATGCTAAACTTAAGTATCTTAGGAACCTCGCTACTTTGGTAGAGATATTCAAGTGAGGTGCTGTCTTACTTTTATTCTGAACAAGAATGTTTTGTGGGAATGATCAAAATCAGAATATTGGAGCACAGGCCTTAGGTATAAATCCTGACTGTCTTTGTCATATTGACCCAGTTACTTAACCTGTTGGAGCTTGGTTTTCTTATCTGTAAAATGAGGTTAACAATAGCCTTCCTTTAAGGTTGTGAGACTTAGATGAGATGATACGCATTGAGATAGACTTAGGACAGTGCTTGGTACGTACTTACTAAATGATCGCTGCTACTTTTCTTCTAGTAATAAAAACAGCAGCACAACCACAACACAGAACAGTAGTAAAGTGATACCTAAAAAATAAAAGTAATTGATACATGTTATGTAGAAGCCAGTGTACATGGCTTATGCAATCTAAGATACGCACAAAGTCAGTATGGAAGAAGAAGAACTCACTGAAAATACTTTTCTGTTTTATTTTCTTCTGCAAGTTTTTAGAAAATGTCCCCTTAGGTTAAAAATGTAGTTTATTTGGCAGAACTCTTCCAAAAGATTGAGAAAACAGGGTGAAGATGCAACAGCTACATATTAATTAAGGTCTACTAATGTCTCTAAGAATGGTGCTATGAATTGGGGGTCACATTTTTTTTCCCCAGGACCAGAGTTGCCATCACCATTTTGAGACCTTTCTCCCTTTATTCACTCCAACCCTCATTCAAGCCCCAGTTGCGCCAGTCCTGAAAGCTTTTCAGTCTTTCCTCTTCATTGTAAACTTTTGCTTTCCTGGAACACCTCACAGTCCTTTTCACTGGTAGTTAATTTTGTAGGAGGTCATTCCTGTTGAAATGTTGTTGGTCTGATAATGCCTGGAAACTTCTTTCCTAAATAAAATTTGCATTTGCCTGGGGTCTTTACTGACTTAAAGGAAAAGAAGAAATAACAGAGGATAGGTTAGGAATACTGAAGAGTCAATATGCAAGATATTTGTGTTCAGAAAGTTGTGTGTTTTTCTAATGGACCCACCAACACATTTTAGAAAAGATACCAGTATATGGAATAGCCCAGACTCCCAGCACGGCCTCCCCTTTTTGAAGCTCCCAGGTGCAAAATTTAGTTGCATTTAAAAGCAGAATTTGTTCTCTTACCTCTGGATGGTGTAAAACATTATCTTGTTCCACTATTTTAAAATAAATAAAAGTATTGTCCTGAGTTGCTGCACAGGTTTGTGCCAGCCCAAGAGTTAATTTTGTGCGCTACTGAGAGGGGGTAAATTATCTTCAAGACCTCTCATGGCCTGGCTGCTGCCCAGCGTCCTGGGAGATGTAATCAGTTTCAGTTAATTCCAAACAATAGATGTGGCGGGGACTCCAGTAAGTGGCGGGTTGACTGCACCCAAACTGTTGATTTAAGTTGTCAAGGGAGCTTGACTCATACTTAGACCCAACACCAGTTTGGGTCAGCTGACTTATCTGTAAACCATTAGCAGTAAAGGAGGCTGCTTTTGTGTGTGAGGAGGGAGGGGATGACCTCTGATCCTGCCACCTCCACAGCCTGGCCATGAGGCTCTTTCTGTGACTTTTCATCTGCTCAGGCTTCGGCTTCTTCATACCACTCATGCCCATCACTGGTTATCCAGCCACATACACGCCTGAGGGAGATGCCAGTATATTGTGCGCTTTGTGTAATTTCTATTCATTTCTGCTCATCACCACTCTTGTTTGTGACGTTTAATAAGAAGTGCATTAGTATTCACTTTATCATATGCCACATCTATATTGCACTTCTTGACTCTCGTAGGGATTCATATCTGTCCAGTATATTCTAGGCTAGGGCAGGGCAGGAATTACATTGCGTCAGCATTAATCATCCTTGTTACCTTTTGATTAGATCACTCAGGTTAAATACTGGTTGGAAGAGTGATCTAAGGTTGAAAGCATGAGGATAAATATGGGCAAAACATTAGCAGTTTGTTTTAATATGATTTTTTTTTAAGTTTGAAGATAAATTGTTTCTCAATTTGTAATTCAATTTTTTTTCTACCATTTGCCTTTGAAAATAAGTTGTAGCAATTTGAAGTTGAGACACAAACACAAATGGACACTTGTTAACCGGTTTGATACCAGTTTAAATTTGTTTACTCTGAGGTGATTAAAGTCTCTATATAGGTATGTTTGTTTCAGTAGGTCCTATTAAAGGATACTTTTGTTTAATGGGG
The DNA here is from genome assembly GCF_963455315.2 of Globicephala melas. Taxonomy (NCBI): domain Eukaryota; kingdom Metazoa; phylum Chordata; class Mammalia; order Artiodactyla; family Delphinidae; genus Globicephala; species Globicephala melas. The sequence continues at coordinate 86,271,073 of NC_083324.2, read as the reverse complement.
AGGTACTGTAAGGAACTGGACCCCAGAGGGTGAGCCAAGGTGGCTGTAACCTCACACACCCCTGTTAGTGCCTGACTGAGTCTCAGGAAACCTTGAGGGCCATGTTGTGATATGCATTGCCTTCGTGTTCTTTCTGGAAATTAGTTTTTGGTTTAGAAAGCCAGAAAGCTCCAGCTCTTTAAGTACATAAAGTCAAGTGATTTTCTTCTTCCATACCCTTATCAGACTTTGTACCCTATCTCTTTCCCGTTATAATTTTGAAAGTCCCCAAATCATTTAAGAGATTTGCTTCTCAATCGTAAATGAGTCCATTTTCTAATGACTAGAATTTTGTCCTCTAGAGAATGTCTGCTACAGATTTCCTTGGTTTTTATTTTACTTTCCAGTTTAGGTTTCATTTGTCTTAGAACAGAGTGCAAATTTTCATGAGAATAGAAGCAATAGACAGAATGGCACAATATATTTTTATTTACCATAGATCATAGCCATTTTGCTTTTCCATGGCAAAATGGGGACAAATCCATCATGGCTCTTTCATCATTTTCTGTGTCATTCACTTTAATGGGATGCATTAGTTGCTCACATAGTATGACATGGGAAAGGAAAGTTACGATTGTTTTCTTTTGGTTTACATAATATCTTCAAATGAGAGGAAACTGTCCTCATTTGAAGAATGTATCATGAATTTTAGTGTGTGGCATTTCCTTTTATATTAATTTGTAAATACATATGTAATAGAGATAGTAAAATAACAAGACATGGCAGTTCTATTTTAGCCAACAAAATAATATGATATACATATTATGTTTGTATCTGCTAGGTTGTACTTTACTGTTATGAAATGAGGATTAACTTCAGAGATGAGTCGATGAAAAGTATCAACATTAGAAGTAAATTTTTTCTGAGACAAGGTATGGAACAGTTTGACAGGTGATGTGAGTCTATGTAATTTTAACATATATTAGCAGAATTTATCTATTTATACCTGTAACCGGGAATTGAGTAGTTTACAGAGAAACATGTGAAACATAAGGTTTTTTTTTTTTAAATGCAGTTGAAGAAATCAAGAGAAAGGAGAAAATTAATGTAGGAAAGATAAGATGATGCCAATGGTCAGGTTATTATTAAAAATACATGTACTCCAATCTTATGCACTTTTCAGGTTGGCTCTGGTTAATTGTCACGTGTACAATTTGTCACCCCATCCCTTCTCTTCTCCAAAATTCTTTCTGCTTTTTGGATTATTAACGTGTGCTAAGATAGTATTTTTTACAGTGTAATTAATAGTCAGACTCACTTTTTCTGATTAAGCATGCTCTTACCTACATGCTTTTCTATATGTTTTCAGTTCGTTTTTCTTTTTTTCAGTTCATTTTTCTTAAAGGCATACTTGTCTGCTCTAGTTTTTTTGTGTTGACTTGGTTTTGCTTGTTTATTTTTATTATAAATTTAAGCAAGTTTTAAAGAAATGCAAAGGTGGATGAATGTTCTTGTTACCCCTCTTCGTCTAGAACTTTCAGGCCACCCCTCTGACTTCTTTCTCCATTTGGAGACATAGAGATTTTGGTCTGTTTATTTGGGGATAGGAAAGTAATGAGCAATGAAGTGGAGACGAACAAAAAGAATTCAAACTATTATTTTCTCTGGGCCTTGGAAACGAAAGTTTTAAGGGAATTATTAGACTATTTAAGTGCTCTAATCATTCTCTTTGAAATAAATGAATAGTAAACTGATTTTGTGAACCCCTGTTCCTCTTTCTAGCTGCAGAGGAATTTATCTAGAGATAGAAAGCTTCATCCCAAACTTCCCTGACAGGTTGCTCATTCATCTGCTTGCTTTTTGTTGGTTTATGTATGGACATGGAAGAACTTTGTGGAGAAAAAAGAATACAATGAAGGTTAATTTTCAGCTATTTATATTGTTCTCTGAATTTATAGCTGAACACCTATTAGTTTGTAGTCATTTCTCTCATATCATTCTTTAGAATACACATTTCCATGATTCAGTGTTGCCCATGTATTTATCACTTTTTAGAGGTTATATAACCTGTTGGTAAGTTTACATTCCCTTCTTTACATAGTTATTGCTCATTGTTAAACATTTGGATTGTTTTCAATTTCTAACTATCATGTAAAGAGTTGGCTAAGAATTCCTTTCCCTTTTTTGAAGTGGAGACTGTAGAAGCAAGTGAAAATTCATTGTACAGTTGTGTGTTTTTTATTATTATTTATTTTTGGCTGCGTTGGGTCTTTGTTGCTGCGTGCGGTCTTTCTCTAGTTGCAGTGAGCAGGGGCTGCTCTTCGTTGCGGTGCGCGGGCTTCTCATTGCGGTGGCTTCTCTTGTTGCGGAGCACGGGCTCTAGGCGCGCGGGCTTCAGTAGTTGTGTGGCTCACGGACTTAGTTGCTCCGCGGCTTGTGGGATCTTCCCGGACGAGGGCTCAAACCTGTGTCCCCTGCATTGGCAGGCAGATTCTTAACCACTGCACCACCAGGGAAGCCCAGCTGTTCCTTGGTATCCCTGGGGAATTGGTTCCAGGACCCCCGCAGATGTCAAAATCCATGGACGCTCAAGTCCCTTATATAAAATGGCTTAGTACTGTCGGCCCCCATGGGTTCCGTATCCTTGGATACAGATGGGCAACTGCATGTATTTGCAGCTAACATATTAATGTAAGATAATCCAAAATTATGATATAATACAGTTGTATTTTTTCAGTTCTGTAAGTAAATTATATATCCTTATGTATTCAAAATACACAGTATAATTTTGTTCATTTTATGGAATTCTTTTGAAATAGGCTGTGAAGGCATTTATTTGATTGGGAATCAAGAAAAATAGGTGTGTTGTTGTTGAATTGGAAAAACTGATTTAATCTTTGTAGTTTCGAGTCTCATCTCTTGAAAGCAGGGAGTAGACTAAGCATGCTCTAAAGTTCACTTTTGCTCTGAAACTCTACCATTTTAAAACTTAGAACACGGTTTTAATGTTTTAAATGGTTATACATGATTATTATTATATCTTTGCTTTTATGATATATTCTTGGTCTTATCTCTAATTTACTTAATGTCAAGGCACAACCAGAAGGGCAACAACCAATATCTTTATGATTCCTATGAGAAAAGGCAGACTTTTATAATGCTTTTTCCAGGAATTCATTTTGGAGAAAAGTGGAAACTACCCATGTGTGAAACCAAACATATATGCAGTCTGAACTAAGACGTTATCAGAGAAAATGGCTTCATTTCTAGACACTTCTCTGTCTGTTATTGGACATGATTTTATACATTAGGTTGTCCATTTATAATAACAACTGGCTGCCAGAGGGTGAACTTCAGCCTCCACTGTGTTCTCTCTCTCCTGTTCTGCATCCTTGTCATGAACTCTCATCGTTTGATCTCTCCTAATTCTCCAGTCTTCTGGCTTCCCCCTGGCCTGGACCCCATGGTCCTCTCTTTTAGTGATATTCTTTGAGGCAGCTTTGGCTTTTCTTTGCTTCTAACCCTAACCCTACCACTAGCCTTGGCCCTACTACTAGCACCCACTTCTCCCCCTCCAGATTGCTAAATGTGCCTCTGGAAGTCTGGCTTTAACCTTACTAAAGGAGTCATATTTTGGGGGGTCATTGGGTGACGTTTTTTCTTTTAGGAGTCATATTTTTTAAATCTTTATTGAGCCTTCTTTGCTGTTCATCTCTGTTTTCTTTTTCAGTCTGTTTCTCCACATTCATATTAGCCACATTAAATTTTTTTCATCTCTTTCAAGTATAATACTCCAACTTTACCTAACCTATTTGGCAGTAAAATGGTACCTCCCAACAAGTAGCACCTTAATTCCCCTCCCTGTTGAGCTCAGAATGTAGTTGTATACTGATCGGTTTCCACATCCCTCCTGCCTAAGGATTTGTCTTTCCTCACTCCCCTCTTCAGCTGGACTGATGCAAATCCTAATGGGCAGGGAGGTGAGAGGCGTGGCAGTGCCAGGTTCCCATGTCGACCATGTTTTGGAAAACAGAATCTGTGGGGGAAGAGCTGAGCAGAGTTAGCTGAAGGCTTTGGTCCGGGTGTGTGAGGTGGAGATCACTAGGCCTGGGGTGCTCGGTAGGGCCAGAGACATGAAATACAGGTGGACTAAACACAGGAACTGAGGAGGAGTCGGGGAATCCAAGAAAGGAGCAGGTGGGCCCAGGTGCTGGGGAATCTGAAGGAAGCTGGTGTGAAGGTCATCTGGGCAGAATGGAGTCACTGTGGTGAAGTAAGCCCAGGCGCTGAGTCAATGAAATACCTTGTTTAGACTATTGAAAGAACTTTTGAATAGGTCTTTTTTTTCCTGACTCTGACTCACCTCTCCCATTTCCAACAATTATAATAGTTAGCATTTAAGGATTGCCTCTGTGCCCGGCAGTATCTTAGAACTGTGTGGATGTTAATTTCATTTGATCCTCCCAGCATTCAGCTAATTAGGTTTTATCCTCAGTTTGTAGGCTAAAACACACAGCCTTAAAGAGGCTCAAGATTTCTCAATAAAACTGGGGTGGGGCAGAGATGCTCAGGATCACACAGCTGTTACCAAGTACCTGCTCGACCTCTTAACCTGGATGCCCCATTGACGGTTCAAATTCAGCTTCCAACAGAAATCGTATCCCCTTCCCCAAGCCAGCTTTACTGATTTAAGGCTTTAGTGTTTCTCTTCACTGTACTTAGGCTTTCAAAGTTGCTACAACTTAAAATTTGGAGACAGTGAACTTGATGCTCTTCTCCTCCTCGCTCCCGACATCCAGCAATTAACTGGTTGGCACCAACTCTGTCTCTGTCTCTCTCTCTTTTTTTTTTTTTTTTTTCTAATGTCGATCACTCTCTGAATGGACAAGAGAGAAAAAGGAGATAAGATGAAAGTCAGAGTAGAGAGTGTTGGAAGTCAGAGTGATGGAGGTGGTGGTGGAGAAGCACCGTTCCCTGGGAGACTTGCCGATGAAACTTCTGTTTAGGGCTTCCCTGTAGGATAAGTACGTTATGCTATGTGGGTTAAGTGCTCTAACTTCAAGGTTGTATGAAGGTAGAAGCATCAGTTTCCACTAAATCCCTTCTTTTGATGCTTTCCTGAAATCATCTGTGGAGATGTCATGATGAATTTCACTCTTATTTATTTTGTAATAGGGAATGCATGGCCATGGGAAAAAAATTCAAAAAGTATAAAGGGGGCTTCCCTGGTGGCGCAGTGGTTGAGAGTCCGCCTGCCGATGCAGGGGACGCGGGTTCGTGCCCCGGTCTGGGAGAATCCCACGTGCCGCGGAGCTGCTGGGCCCGTGAGCCATGGCCAATGGGCCTGCGCGTCCAGAGCCTGTGCTCCGCAGCGGGAGAGGTCACATCAGTGAGAGGCCCACGTACTGCAAAAAAAAAAAAAGTATAAAGGGGGGCTACATTGAAAAGTAGGTCTCTCACTCCAGCCACTCAGTTTCTCCTTTTCTGGGGTATTTTTAATTGGGGGGAGTTGATTTAATTACTCCCTTGGTCCATTCTCTTTTCGTTAAAGCTGACAGGGGTGTTAGTGGATGTCTAGGACTTCCCTTAGTTCATTCTTTGTGTCTTCATTTTCTGTTACTGAGTAACAGATTACCACATATCAAGGCCCAGTCTCTTTCAGTGTATTATTTGCATGACTTTTGAATACTATTTGGAAGATGCTTCAGTGTCCCAAGGTTTCCCGGAAGTGTGGAGTCATCTAGGCCTTTATTCCTCCATTACCTGTGGTGACTTTTTTTTCTTTGTTTGCCTAGGACCATCCTGGTCTATGCCTGTTGTCCTATCGTGTTTATTAATAGCACCACACTTTCACTCCACGTCTGTGTTTGGAGGGTAAATAACATAGACACCCTCCCCATACCATTTAGCTCCCACAAGGCACGTCTTTTTCAGCTCCTTCTTTCTGTAATGCTAATACTGTTTATACACTGACAACCCATCGACCTTAAAGCTCACACCATCACATGGTTTGTCAAATGATCAGTAAAGGAAAGGATGATTAACAGTGTGAAACACAGTAAGTAGGTCAAGTGGAATTAGGACAGAAAATAACATTCATGGATTTGCCAGAGATGAGATAATTTCATCACTGTGTTGAGGCAGGAGCCAGGTTATAGTAGGTTTTCCAGGAAGTTAACCGTGAGGAAGTAGAAGTGGCAATGATAGACTGTTCTTCCACAAGTCTGGAAAGGAAAGGAAGGAGGGAAGCTATTTGGAACCAGTTAGGGGAAAGGGATGGAGGAGTCAGGCAGGACAAGCCGGGTGGATTTGTTCCTTGGTGTAGGCGAGCCACGGTATAGAGAAGAGTATGATGGCGCTAGAGCAAGGAGCAAGCGTGACAGGAAGGCCCACCAGGGGCTCTAGAAAAACGGAATCCAGAGCACAGTTATAAAGGAAACAGTAAATGTGTTCCTCGGAACCTGGAAGAAAGATACAGAAAGTTATACCAAACTACATCGAGATATGTGGATGAAGACGAAATTCTGGTCCTGCCAGATGGTCTCCATCTTCTCTCTTAAGGAGCCAGTGTTATTTTCTGTCACCATAGTTGGTTTTGCAACTGGTACTCTTATGAGTTTCCCAGCTTTACCTCTGAGCCACCACTGTCTTATCTCTGGAGATTCTAATATCCTCTAAGTATTTTTAATAAAAAAAAAATTTGTAAAATAAAAAAGTGTTTGGAATTACACCTGTTTAATTTCAAGTAAGTGGCCAATTAAAGCAGCTCATAGATGAACTAGTCTGATAGACTTTATTTTACAGAGATGAATACAGTTTTTTAAAGCACGTGTGTAGTTTGATCCCAAGGCTGGTCTGTACCTAACATGGGTAGCCAAATCTCTAAGGAAAACATCTGTTTTGTTATCAGGCCAACACAAACTGCCTACAAGTTCAACACATAAAAGACTTGTTCACGTGAACATAGGGTTACTTTAATACAGCTGTTCGTTCATCCAAGCAAAAAATGGATAATCTAATCTCAGCAAATTATTTTTGTTATTTTTTAAATAACCAGTTTTGGTTTGACTTAATAAATATGAAGAAATAAAACATGAGCAATTGATGTATGACATTTTCCCTATGTAAACAAAAGGCTCAAGGGTACAGAATTTCATTTTAGGAATTTTATTTGTGAATTGTAAACTCAACTACTTTTAAAATCTTTTAATCTATAAATTTTACAATATGGTGGGTTTGTCTACATGGCATGTATAAAGACATAATGTCTTTTACTGGTGCTCATTTTAATGAAATAGACCAAATTGATAGCATGTTAAGTACTTTTCGTATTGAAATATTCTGTTAATGTATGTGCATGTTGATGTTTGTGCTTGAGATTCAATACAGATTTTATTTCAGCATCTTTCTCTCTTTATCAACAACAATCTTAGGCAATCATAGGAACATATCATCACAGGAACATATAATATGTAATCAACATTAAGTATTGCCTAAAGAGTTAAGTTCTCAATAAGCAAGATTCTGAGACCCATGATTGGAGACTGGGCTTGTTTAAAATCTATTGAAATTCTCTTTATAGAATTATTCAGACCAAAGTGCAAGCAATCCCTGAGACAAAGCACAGCTTGCCTAGTACCCTCCTGGGAATCTCCTCTACTCTGGTACTTTTCTTTACTATTAAAAAAATTATATAGCTGCCATAGATTTTGCTTTGAACATAACTCATATTTGAGAGGAAAACTTTACTTTCATATATATTTTATACTCTTCAGGGTCATGAGAGAAGCGTGTAGTGTAGGGGTCAGCAAGCTTTTTTGGTAAAGGGCTAGAGAGTATTTTAGACTTTGTAGGTCAAGAAACAAAATCAAGGATAATCTATCTACCACCCATTTCTAAGGGAAACCAACTTTCACAAATTTTTATTGATGAAAGTAAAAATATAATAACAATGTACTACAATACTTAAAATATTGACCTACTACTAGTAAGAATAGAATTACTTTAGTTGGATAACATTTCACTTATTGGGGTACAAAGATTAATGTTCCCTATCATCAAACTCAGTCACTAATATTCATTTGTCAATGTTGATGTCTAATGAGATTTTATGTATTTCATTTTTGAAAATATCTTTTCACACAGATACATAATGCCAAATATTGGTTTCAATTCATGACATCAGTATATCATGGGTTGTTTTTTTTTTTTTTTTTTGAAAGAAGATGTTGGGGGTAGGAATTTATTAATTAATTAATTAATTTTTGCTGTGTTGGGTCTTCGTTTCTGTGCGAGGGCTTTCTCTAGTTGTGGCAGGCGGGGGCTGCTCTTCATCGCGGTGCGGTGTGCGGGCCTCTCACTATCGCGGCCTCTCTTGTTGCGGAGCACAGGCTCCAGACGCGCAGGCTCAGTAGTTGTGGCTCGCAGGCCTAGTTGCTCCGCGGCATGTGGGGTCTTCCCAGACCAGGGCTCGAACCCGTGTCCCCTGCATTAGCAGGCAGATTCTCAACCACTGTGCCACCAGGGAAGCCCCCTATCGTGGTTTTAATTGAACCTGTTTATCACTTGGCATTTATAGAATTCTGTTAGATCCTTTTCTTGATATTTTCCTTTTATCAAATCTATTACTTCCAACTGAAGGTTGGGTGGAAGCTCCTCTCAGTTATACAACTCAATAGACTTTCAAATGTGGACATTTCCCTTGCACTTGTATTGAGATCAGAAAAATGCTGCTCAGGCTATAGTTTGAGCTCAGGAAATGCATCTGCTGCAAATTTGTGTGGGGATGGAGAGCACGCTTTCACTTTTGACAGCATGGTAAGTGTATAAAGCACCTGAACGTTACTTGTGATTTAAACAAGTTAGTTGTTGTTATAAATGCCTTCACTGCAGTATAAGTTTTGCATAAAAGCAAAATTTGCCATGTAATAGGTTGAATTCATTACGAGACATTATCAAATCTATAACAAAATCTAATTTTCAAGGCCATTTGATAATAGTAGTTGAAGTTGTTTCTTCTTGTCAAGAAAAATTTCAGTTATCAACCTTGATCTCAAAAAATATCATGGTATAACTTTACCACTGCAAAGCCTTTGAAGTGGTATGTGGTAGGATGAGGCAAAATGTTCAGCTTCTGTTGATGACAAAAGGTCATGGAATTGATGAAAATTAAGTTCACAAGAGTGAATGAAATTGACTACTGACACTACTGGCTCAATAACATATAAGATTCAAATATTTCCACAGAGTACCTGCTCATCAGTACCATAGGCTTTTATTCTCACAGGCTTGTAAATTTGTTTACCTAAGGCTTTTTTTGTGTTTCATACATTATTTTTACCCAGCATCAGTTACAACACATCATAGCAGATTCCACTTCAGGTTGTAATGAATTACTGTTTTCTCAACTCCTTTGAAAATATTCTTGCCTGTAGGTGTCCCATGCAGACGATTCATAGAGGTTAATTTTCAGTCACTTCAATTTTGGCATGGACTTCACTCATAAACAAAAATAACTGTGCAGTACTTGTAGCATCTGTTAATTCATCAAAGCCAAGGATCCCCTGTCAAAATCATTTACTTTGTTTTCTAGTTGACTGTTGCCATTGGTCGCAATATCTTCAACTCCGTGTGTAGAACATTGAGAAGAGGGAGGTTGTGGGAGGAGATGACCCCAAAGGAGTTAGGTTGGGTTGGACCTTACTTGCTTGCTATTCATAAAGGCTGGAGACATATCTTCCAGGACATTGAGGTTTTTGGGATTTTTTGTTTGTTGGGAAGGGAAGGGGGAAAAAAAAGAACAATCTCAAGGAGAAACCCAATCTGTAACAGTTAAATCTGAAGTTGCTTTGGTTGAAAAGTCAGGAGGTGGGAGACCTTGAGCCCCGTAGTCCTGAAGTGCTGCTCAAGCCCTGTCCCCTTACCCTTTCTTGCAGAAAAATTTTGAAAACACAGTTTTTAGCACAACTGGGGGGAACATGTGATAAGATGTACTTTGAGCAAAGTGCCTTTGCATTACAAGAGGAAGAGGGAGGAAACTTGTTTGATCGCCTGTTATGTATTAGACACTGTTATGTATTAGCTAATAAGTCTTTTAAAGTATCTCACTTAATCCTCGTAGCAACATAACTAGTAGATATCATCACCAATTTGTAAAATGAGGAAAAGAAGGTTCAAATCTATAGTTAGGTTTTTTTTTTTTTTAAGTATTGTTATTTATGGGATCTCAGCTCTTAGGAACAGTGCTATTCAACAGAGCTTTTTGCAACGATGGTAACGTTCTGTATCTGTGCTGTCGAGTATGATAGGAAGTAGCCATATGTGGCTATAGAACACCAGAAAGGTGTCTGGTGTAACTGAGGAGCTGAATCTTAAATTTATTTGCTTTTAATTCACTTTGATTTAAGTAGGTAGATAGCATCTACTATATATTCAGAAGTTCTGCTCTAGATAACAGTCACGTTCAAACTGGTTTGTTCTCCAGTGATTCTCTCTTACTTTCACTTCCTTTGAAAAATTATTATGTGGCTTATATTCATCTTAGACTATTTTGTTAAATGTATCACATAAGTATTTGATTTCACTTATTTCAGCTAAAACAGCTGATAGTCAGGCCTCGATAAAAATTATTTATGGGATTTGATTTTTCCTCCTTAAAAGGGGGACTAATGAATCTTTCACTAATTCATTAATATTTAGTCAGCACCTGCTCTGTGCCATTAATTCATTAATATTTAGTCAGCACCTACTCTGTGCCAAGCACTGAGCTGGGTCCTGGGAATGTAGTGACATGGTAAGACAGTCAGTGTCCTCAAGGAACTTACCAGTCCCAGTGGAAAAAACTTAGAAATAACAAGCAATTATAATGGAATATTAGAAAATACAGAGAGTTTGGCAGCTTGGAAAAGGCACTGAATATAGTCTAAGTGCAGGGAAGTTTTCCTAGAGGAAATGCCCTTTATTTAGAGGCCTGAATAATGAGGGAGAGTTAGCTCTGCCAAACAGACTTGGAGGAGCAGTAAGGAGACGTCATGTGTGTCAGGTCTATAGCTCGAGAACATGGGGCTTCGAGGAAGGGAATGGAAGTCAGCTGGGTGGACTGTAATGCATGATGTGGAGCCCGTATGATGTACCTACAGGGCTTAGCTGTAGGGCTCACAGCAGGGCCAAGAGGGCAGGAATGGCCGGCTGGGGGCAGCGGACAGGATAATTAGCACAAACTATAAACCTAGATGACATTTAGAATTTTAATAAAAAGCAATTTTTCTCATAGCGGTTATTACTACACTTACTAGTTGTGCTTACTTTCATTACTATCCCTTCATAAATTAATTCAAGCTTCAGAGAATTTTTGGAACCTGTCAGTAAGAAGAACTGTAAATCTACACTTTAAGAGACTAGATATACTCTGAAAAAGCGGATTTTCCTCCTGTACCTCAGAAATCTCCTTTTTGTACAAATCTGAAATTCCTCTTAAAACGGTCCTTTTTCTTAAACTGCCCTAACATATTATATAGTACCTTAAAGGCTTATTTGAAAGATGACCAGTACGTAAAGCTTTTCCCCTATCAGTTTTTTAAAATTAATTGTTATTGGAGCATAGTTGATTTACAACGTTGTGTTAGTTTCTGCTGTTCAGCAAATTGAATCAGTTATGCATATACATATACATATATCCACGTATTTTAGATTCTGTTCCCATATAGGTCATTACAGAGTATTGAGTAGAGTTCCCTGTGCTATACAGTAGGTCCTTGTTAGTTATCTATTTTATTTTGTTTTAAAAAAATTTATTTATCTAATTTATTTATTTTTGGCTGCGTTGGGTCTTTGTTGCTGCACGTGGGCTTTCTCTAGTTGCAGCGAGCGGGCGCTCCTCTTGGTTGTGGTGCGCAAGCTTCTCATTGCAGCGGTTTCTCTTGTTGTAGAGCACAGGCTCTAGGCACAGGGGCTTCAGTAGTTGTGGCGCACGGGCTCAGTAGTTGTGGCTCACAGGGTCTAGAATGCAGACTCAGTAGTTGTGGCGCACAGGCTTAGTTGCTCCACGGCATGTGGGATCATCCTGGACCAGGGCTCGAACCCGTGTTCTCTGCATTGGCAGGTGGATTCTTAACTACTGTGCCATGAAGGAAGTCCAGTTATCTATTTCATATATAGTAGTGTGTATATGTCAATCCCAGTCTCCCAATTTATCCTTCCCCCCTCCCCATCAGGTTTATACTTAATCTTTACTCTCCTCATCTATGAATAAAGAAAATATTAATTGTCCAGTATATCTAGCACAGGTTTAGGTAGTAGCACTACTTAAGAATGAATACTCATGAATGACTAGATTTAGTCTCACATTCAGCTTCTTCCTTGAGAGCTGAGTCTACAGGAGCTGCTTGTACATGTATATCATGTAAAATAGTATAAATTAATTAGATATTTGTTGATAATATTGATAACTAGGAATTTCACTCAGCAATTGGTTTTCTTCTTCTCATACTGTTAACCTAATGAGTAATGGGCAGGATTTTCAGCTCACCATTAAGCTTTATGTTGATGGTGAAAAGCCAGCTTAGAAATTAGCACCTTGTAAAATATAGAGAATATTTAATTAAGGTCTCTACCTTCATACTTGTATTTTAGTATGTTTAATTTCTTGCTAAACATTGATGAACTTCATAATTCCAAGAGGATTTAATTAATTTTAACTTTTGGAAGCATGTCTGTAAAAAGTGTAATCAGAACAGTATTATGCCTTCAGAAATCACTCAGATATTTTTTCTAGGACAAATGCAAATTATGGTTGAAACGTGGGGGACCAAGCCATATGAACTAATGTCAGTCAATAAACATGCCATATAATTTTCTCTATTTTGATGTCTTCTATTCCATTTTTTCTGTTCATGCATGATAGTTTTAATGTTTTACATGGAGGAGTAAAAAATTAGTGTAGTTTCGGTGGCTGATTTTGTGCAACAAACATTAAATCAGTTCCCATGAACAGACCCCTGGTGCAACCCTTAATAAATGCAAACTTTATTTTTAGTACTGACCTTTCGTAATGTGAGCCTTGATCCGTTGAGATGCTCTTCGCTTTTGATGCATCTCCAAATCCCTTTTTTTATGCATTTTAAATCAACACACGCTTGCTCTGAATTTATGCATGTGGATAGACGGAGATGTAATTTAAACACATCTGTTCAAATATGCATTTCAGATCAACTTGGTGCCGGTTCTCATAATACGATGAAGTTTTTGACGGGTATTATATCCCTAAAGTACACACCAGATGGTATTTATTAGAGAATGAATAGAAATGAAGTTTAAAGTTGTTGAGCTTTTTGTCTTAAGTCATTCGTTTTTTAGTCATAAAACAATAATGGTCTGGAGTCCTGTGCCCTTATGATAAAGCTTTGTGTGAGACGGTTCTCTTTTAGATGAATGTCTCTTTGTCGAGTTGAGATTAAAAATATTTTTTTGTTGAGGAGTCACCAGTGCTGAGAAAGTTAGGTAAAAAAGGAATAGAGTAAATAATAGCTAGTATCTAATTATTAATAGCCTATAATTTATAAGTCATATAAATAATGGATTTAAATAGATTAAATAGCTTCATTAAAAATCTTCACTTTAGGCATATGTCAATGAATAGTTTCAGATTTATTAAATAATATTGTTATACTTTAGAATCCTTATTTCAATGCTAAAAATGAGATTTCTTTATTAATCTTCAAAGCTAACCTTTTCCCTCCCAGATACTTGTACTAAAAAATAACTGACATATCCATAAAATGGTGGCCTAAAATTAATATAAAGAAATTCATTGCCTGTCAGATTTACCACTTTCAGTTGTGAGTTATATCTGAGTGACTGTCATTTCAAGAAATGCAGAAAAATATGACATAAACACACATTGTTTTTTCCTTAATTCCTTGCACCCCTCACTCTTTGAAGCATCATGCCCCCCTGTGTACCTCTGTGCCCGCTCCTGCAGATGAGAAGCTGACAAGACTGCAGTGGCTTCATGAGATGATGAGCCCTTGATAGGAGAATAGTGCGTATCTCAAGGTTTTCAGAGGTATAATAACTAGCTTTTAGCACTTATTTCTTTCACCAGAATTTATAACATTGGGAACCAGTTCCAAAGAGCTGAATCAAGGATAAGAACCAAAATCTATATATGCATGCCTTTTTCCTGCATTTGATAGGAAGCTATATTCTCATGTCTATGATCAGATGCAAGTAAACCAGACTGAGATTACTTGTGAGCTATTATTGACTTCTACAAACAACAGCACAAATAAGTCTTTTTTTTCCCCCAGAGATTTAGACAGAGGGAGTGCAAAAGGAAGGTAATGATTTGTAAGGTAACCTGCAGTTATGTTAGGTGGTAATAGGAAATGTTTTAAAATATTTGAAATAATATAATTGCTTTGTGCTGGGAACATGTACATGAATAAAAGATGTTAGCAGGTGTCCTGCTAGTATGGAATCTCATGCTGTTGTATTTATTGGAAATATGCACACCATCAGCAGATTTAAATTTGTAAAAAGTAATTGAAACAGAAGGTTTGAATAAAAAACTCAGGCTTAAAATGATGTAACTCCTTTAAACTGAATTTCCAATTTAATAAAATAGAGTTTCTGTATCCAGTTACCTTTCTATCTTAGATTTTTCGCTATTATTCTGAAAATCATATTTTTCTGGGGATTTCAGATTTTTCCCTTTTAAATACTTTAACACATAACATAAAATAATTGCCTATAATATATGATGTGTCCTTGCATAATTTGGTAACGGTTTTTATAGCGTTTCTAATATTTGATGATTAGGGACTTAATGTCTCTCTTGGTTATAATTTTTATGCCGAGTAGCATACAGACTTGTAAACATCTTTTTATTACTGTCGATGTACAAAGACACATTTTCTTGTTATTTTATCTTCATCAGTAAAATTTATTTTAATACAATAAATTACATGGATAACACAGTTTTAGCTTTAAATAAAGGAATAGTCATCTACTAGAGTGCAATTTGCTTTCTGGTAAAAGTGTTTTTCTTCTTTTTTATTTTTTCCTTTTGCTCTATTTTTATTCCCTTAATGTTTTGATCTGCATAGGAAATGTAGAGTCAAGGTGCTGAAGTCTTAATCCATTTTGAGACACTGTGCCTCCCTTCCAGCATTTCTTACAGTGTGGTCCTTGTGCGTATCTTTCAACTTTATCTTTTAACTTTCCTGTGCACTGTATCCCACCACCACTACCACTGTTCACCCCATCCCTGCTCCTCTGTTAACAAACACTTTTTTAAGTTGACATATGACATTATATTAGTTTCAGGTGTACAACATAATGATTCGGTATTTGTATGTATTGTAACATGATTGCCACAATAAGTCTAGTTAACATCTGTCCCCATACACAGTTACAAATTTTGTGTGTGTGTATGATGAGGACTTTTTAAAAAGATCTACTCTCTTAGCAACTTTCAAATACTATAGTCACCAGGCTGTACATTATATCCCCATGAACAAACATGGTATTAGAACTGCACCATGGACTGGGAAGATAAAACCTAGATGTGACATGCTCCCAGCCCTCACTGCACTTAGAGTTCATCAGTTGTACAACGAACACTTCTATAGTGACGCTGGATACTCTGATTGGGTAACCTGGTCTGGATGCATGGTCTTACTTTCCTTCCATTCACTTCCAGGTTTAACACCCTGGAGTCATGTTGACTCTTGTTTTTTACTGTCTCCACTCCCTTCCTCCACCACCTGCTTCCTCCAAGTCAGTCACCTGACAATCACAGATGGTCATGCCATGACTCACACTCCTTTCCCCTTTCCATATCCACTCTCACCATCCTAGTTGGGGCCATCATTATCTTGTGCTCTATCATCTCTCTCATCTAAGGCATTCTTAAGACATTGTCAGAACCATCTCACTGATGCAGAGTTTTAAAGGCATTGCTCCCCATTGAAGCCTTTGGTAGCTCCTTTTTGCCAAACTTCAACATGGTGGTCCTAACCCCCTTTTTTAACTGGAAGTTCCACTACACCCTTTCATGCATACTGCGTCCTATGGTGTTTGTTGTTTCTTTTTTATCTGAAGCCTTTGCTCTTGGTTTTCCTCCTGTTGAAAGTCTTACCTTCTCTCTGTGTCTGTCCAGTGTCCAATACAGGAGCCGCTTGTGTCTTCTGAGCAGGTGGAATGTAGCAAGTCCAAATTGAGATCTGCTGTGAGTGTAAAATACATACCGACTTTCAAACACTTAGCAAGAAAAAAAGAATAACATCTCATTAATTCTTATATTGATTGCATGTTGAAATGGTATTTTGTATATATTGTGTTAAATTAAATACTGTTAATTTCACCTGTTTCTTTTTTAAATGTGACTACTAGAAAACTCAAAATTACATGTGTCGCTCGTGTTATATTTTTATTCGTTAGTGCCACCCTATACCGTCTGCCTCTGTCCTGAGCTCATCTGCCGCTTTCATTAAAGCTACTTTCGTCTGTCTCCCCTCTGCATTTGCATCGCTGTAGGATTTATTTTCAGTGGTCACTTATTCATTGTGCAAGGGAATTATGGTTATTTATCAAGCGATAGTATGTACATTGAGTGAAGAGCTCAGAATTTGGAACCAAGATACCTGGGTTCCCATCACATTCTGACATTTACTAATTTGGTAATCTGGGGGAAGTCATTTAACCTTTCTGAGCTTCAATTTTTCTCATCTGTAAATTAGAGATATTAGTAGTACCTATCTTACGGGAGTCCTGGGAGGATTAAATGAGTTAATGTATAGAAAATAGAACACTGCCTGTCATAAAGTGTAATGTAAATGTTTTCCATAACCACTAAAATTACTGCTACTGCTTCTACTACTGCTACTGGTATATACCTGACTTATCTCTGACTGGGGTCTCTGAAGGCAGGTATAGTATCCTGCTCTCTTTATATTGCACGGTTCTAGGACATAGAAGGTCCTCCTTATATGATATTGATTAAGTTGATTATCGATTCAGTTGATAATATGGATTGAACTGAATTTTCCCTGGGAAATTGTCAAAGCCCAAAGTGACTCTTCTGCCTACATTTTTTTCAAAAAGAGAAATTTCAATAGAAGGGTGACCTACATGAACATTTAAAGTTCTTTCAGTCCCCCAAAATATGTGTTATAATGGTTCTTTATTCTGTTTCTTCTGGCCTTGGAGATACTTCCTAGGCAATACTCCTAGAGATACTTCCAAGACTGCCCTTCCCTCCTTTCATAAAGCATTTATACACACTTCAGAGTATGTCATGTCTGCATGTTTTCACCATTCGTCTCTGCACTCTCATACCTCTGAAGATTATGCTGTTCATCGGCCCTATTTTAGTGGTGATGTGTGCTTTTGCATTTTGCTATCTCAGTGTCATTTTCTCATGATTTTCTGTTACATTCAGTTTATGTTCACTTTTTATAAAAGTATCATCATACAATTAAAAATTATTATTCAAGGCTGCCTGGGAAACGTGACTTACGTTCAGAAGGAAATAGCTTTGTGTAGGAGGCCTGTTGTCAGACTGCACAGACGCTGTCTTGGACCTTTAGGAATGATGAGATGGCCGTTGGCTGTGTTTTACCACCTGGGGTTTCTTCATTTACTTTTTTGATCGGAAATTGATTTGTTAAAGCTGTTTGCTAAAGGAATTGCTTGCTGTAATTGGAGCTACATGCGTAGACTGAAGTGGACTGTAGATTCTAGTGCTGTCACACTTTGTTTCTGTTGATTTCAGCAGATTCTACATTAGGAGGTGGCAGTCTGGGGCTCTGTGTCCCTTGTCATGCCCACAATCCTCTGCAGTTTTGCCCTGTGTCCTCCCCCACCACCTCCAGTCCATGTTATTCCTGATTTCATGTTCTCTAAGGCCCATAATCCCATTTATTCCACCACCCCTCCCTTTCCCACCCTTCTCCCTTGTATTAAGCCTGGCACTGTCGGCCACATCACTGTTCACCTCCACCGGTGACTGGAAGTGCTGCACAGCCCTCCGGTGTATTCTGATTCTATTTGTTTGGCCCCTTGGTTGTAGGTAGTCAGTTATCGTAGGTTGGATTGAATCAAATTGTCTTCAAATCAGGCTTTCATCTGGTAGATCTTACCACCCCAATGCCTATCTGATAGACACTTACACCCTCTGTTTATGTTGGTGCTCACAGACAAAAAGTTTTGGTGGTCTAAGATCACAGCACAAAAACCTTTGGCACAGGCTGTGGTTCCTGAGAATTGTTCAGTTTAGCAGGTTTGAGAGGCGGCAGTTAGTGTTCAAATCCTGATTCCTCTCCTCCTGCAGATACTTTGCCTCTCGGAACCTCTGTAAAGTAATTATATCACCCCTTCTTTCTCAGAGGGGTGTTTTGATGTCGGTGAAGTAACACAGAGAAAGGAGCATTAGCATGTGACCGACCCATTGTGGGTCCTTAGAGCCGTTAGTTGGATCTGAATTATATGGAAGACAGAGATACTTTGGGTTCTGTGCCAGGCTATGAACTGTCCAGGACTTGAAATCAAGCACCACCACAGTTATCTAAATATTCCTCAGATTCCTTTGCCAAAAATTTTGCAATCAGTGCTACTTTCTAGACCTTGCATGGTTTGGGACGTGATGTGAAGTGTTAAAAATTAACAAGATTGTTTGTTTTCTCACTGCTTCTCTGAGCCAAGGGCTAGTTCTGTCTGCTAATGTTTCTGGTCTCAGGGGGGCCTATCTCTCCTCATTTTGGCGCCGCTGAAAATGTGTGTGATAAAATCTGAGCTTTCATGAATACCTTTTTGCTGGCTACTGGCACAGATATGCTATCTTATGAGGATTTTTTCCCCTACGTTTCTTTTCCTTGGCTAAAAGGATAAGTACCTGAGCAAAGCACTAGGAGTCAGAAAACATAATCCCAGACGCGCTCTCCTGTTAACTCGCTCCGTGACCATGGACAAGTGACCTCATCCTCAGTGTCCTTGTTTTTTAATGTGAAAGTAATAATCGAATAACTGAGGAATGACTGAGTAGATAACGTTAGGTGGGTATTTTTGTTATGTAGTAGTTGTGGGCTCATCAGAGGGCACTCGTGCTTCTAGATGAAAGTCTCAGTCAAGCCACCCCGTGATGACACCTCGTAGTTATTGTTTCTGAGAAAGGAGGCCTGTGGGAATAATTGTATCTGGCACTATTTGATACTCACTGCCCACCGTCGCTGGGTGGCAGATTGTCATTTAAAATCACAGGCTCTGAAAGCAGACAGATCCGGACTCTGTTGCTTATTGCTGGATGGCGTTAGGCAGGAGACTTAATATCTCTGTGCTTCTGCTGCCACATCTATGAAGTGGAGAAAATATTATCTTTCTCGGTAACTGCTTTGAGGATTAAATGAGTCAATATATGCAAAGCACTTAGAAGAATGCCTGGCACCCGGTAAGTGTTCAGTAAGGGTCAGAGAGGCTGGTGTCAGAAAATGCCACAAGATCAGCCTGGTATTGAGCTAGTTCGTTTGTGACTAGTTATGTCTGCTGCCCTAACGATGACTTGGGAGATCTTTGTAGTATCCTGGTGTTCCCTCACGTAGTGGCTTTGTTCTTGGTTTTTGGAACGTCTCTTGGTTTAGGATCAGCTGCCATCAGCATCCAAGCAACACCCAGCAGCCCAGCACTGCTGAACCAGGGGTGTGAGCAGGCTGCCTCCAGAGAGCTGCTGTGGCTGGAGCTGAACTGGGTTACTCACTGTCGGGAAGGGCCCCAGGCTGTCCTAGGGATTGGAGAAGCGTGTCTTAGGTGGTGCTGCGTGACCGTGGAAGGCTGGGGAACAACCACTGCTGACAGACCAGCCAGGTGTGGCGTGAGACGGGATGGAATTGCCTGTTTGGAGGCAGAGATTTGGGCCAAACGGGGGATCCAAAAGGCAGCGCCATAAAAAGTAACAGGCCCTTCCCATAAAAGCTGCAGCGTTTAAGGAACAGACACATTTCATGTGATTTCTGTATGGAAAGGGCTCTCGGCCACTTGCTGCCTCTCTGCCATCGCAGCCCTCATAGACGTTGACTATCAAGAACCCTGCCGAGAACATACCATCCAATTGATAAACGGTTTTTGAGTGATGGAACTTACCAACTTCAAAAATACACGAGAGCAACTGTAACGTAGAATTAGAATGAAAACTCCTCTTCTGAGTCTCATAAATCTTGCTTCAACATCAAAGATTCCAGCTTGATCCCCGTTTCCCCAGATTTTAAACTGAAAGTTGCAAATGAACTCAGGTCATTTAAAATAAGCTTTGACCCCTTGTAAGTGTTTTAATTATTTCTAGAAATAAGAATTTAAGGTGAAACAACTGTTAGTGAACTAATACATTTTTTTAAAGTGCTCATTGGAGAATCGATGCCCTCACTGTAAGCAGGACAGATCAGCTCCAGTGGCTAGTGTCTGGGCAGCGTCTGTATAGCTTTTACTCCAAAGAGAAACATGTCACATAAAAGCCCTGTGATAGCCCCTTCTCTTCCCTTGCCAGATAGATAGGTCAGAAGTTCACTTCTCAGACTTTGAAGTAGAATGTTGAGATTGATATTAGTCAGTACAGGGATTAATTATGAATAAAGCCTATTGCTTTGTTGAGTTTATTTATCCATCATCCCTGTCTTTCTTCCCAGTTCCCCCTTGCCCATCACCTTTAATTCAGTGGACACCTTTATTGAGCCTCAACTATCTGTGAGCTGCTGCCTCCTTGCTGCAAGTGTAAGAAAATGAATATGACCCCATTCTAGTTCCACCAGGTGCTTATGGTTTATTACTAGGAGGCATAAGACAAGAAAACAAATGTGAAAGGTGCCAGGTGCCATCGTACTCCGGCTTTCACAGAGGTATGGAGGAGGAACCATGAAGTTGAGATGCTGAGAGAAAATCAGGAAAAATTTTGTCAGAGAGATGGATCGTGAGGGAGGAATCGTACAGATAGGTACTAATGGATTGTGCACCAAGATTCCTCAGGGAGAAAGTATTCTGATTTGAATTGTATCAAGAAGACTTTGGTGACAATGAAAGGATTGATTAGGGCTGCGTTTTGGAGAGCATCGTATGCCCGCTGATGGCCCCCATACTCACCCTGGAGCGTCCCTGGGAGTACTTACCACAATCAGTCATGATTTTGTTTGGTTGTTTAAAATAGCTTCAGGTAGTGAATATTTTTGGCTTTGTGATTGCAACTGTCACAATTACTCTGTTCTTGTAGCCAAAGCAGCCATAGTCAGTATGTAAATGAATGGGTGTGGCTGAGTCCCAGTAAAGCTTGATTTATAAAAATAGGCAATGGCTAATTTTGGCCCATGAGCCATAGTTTGCCAACCTTGGATCTGATTTTGAGAGTAAACTGAATTTAAACAAAACAGAACATGAGTTCCACTAATAAGGGATGAAGAAAGTAATTGTGAATAATACTACTGTGTTTTGATCTGGTGGCATTTGGCATGCTCTCTCTCTGTATTTTTCCAGTATTATTTACGATGCTACTATACAACTTGCATTTTAGGATGGTATAGACTTGAAATGTGATATCGGTGAGTACCATTTCTTGATGATAATGACACTTCCATTAAAAGTAAAGATTTGCCTAATTTCTTAATTACATTGGACTGGATTTTAGAGTCAACCACCTTACGACCATACCATTTTATAAATTATTCTTCCTGAGACCTGATGTTTAGTCACCTTCCAATTATGTTTTCCTATTAAAGAATGCTATGATCTGGGTTTGAGTCACTAAAATTTCAAGTGATTTTTTTTTCAAAGTTTAATTTTAAAGGATTTAAGCAACTTGCCCAACTTTGTAGTTTTTGCCCTGTCCTGATATTCGTTTAATTGGTTCTGCTAATGTGAATGCCCTTTCAAATATGAAAAAATAAAGCAAGAGGGAAACGTTGATTATTTCAGTAATTGGATTTTCTCTTGAATAAAATTATTTCACCTACTTTATCTTTCTGACTGAAGGGATGGGGGTGGTTGACCAATTTTCTTTCATATTATAGTCAGAAGCAGACAGAGGTATCGTCTGTTCCAGGGTATCAGAATAGCATATTGGGTTTGGTTGTAATTAATTACCGATGCTGAATATACTCTGGCCACTGCTTTCGTTCCTAAATCTAAATTTCCACTGTGTGCAAAATAATTCCATCCAGGAAGAATTCTAATTACTTTAGTAATTATCATCTTATCTCTAAATGGAATTCAGACATGTGCTGCGGTTTATGAATGTTAGAAATGTTTCATTTCCTTTTCACCTTGAGTAACAGAAAAATACACATTACGGAATCTGGCTTCATTGAACCTTATAATTCATGTCACCATAGAAACGGAAAAACTCATATAAGAATTGTGTTAACAGTACCATAGATAGTCAATACCTTCACTTTAACTGGCAATATCATAAATGATTTTAATAACAGATGTGTAAAACTTCTGTGAAATTTAATATGGTTCCTTTTAAATATTATAACAATATTATCCAGTTTGCTTACTTTTAATTTTTAAAGCAGTATCTTTGGTCTTATGGAAGGCTTTGTGCCTATTCTAACATGTTTGCTGTGGAAAGCAAGCATGGTGTTACAGGATAAAAAACTTACTTAACATAGTACTTATTTAGTTTTTAGTTAACAGTGATGATTCATTTGATTTTTGCTTGAAGCCAAACTGTATATTCTGGATTTAAACCAGGTTTAGCAATGTAATGGATGACACGAAATTCTTTGGCGTCATCTCCATCTGCTTGGCCCCCTGTCTTTTTTTTTTTTTTTTTTTTTTGTCCTGTTCGACAGCCACGTTTCTTTCTGAGTTTCAGAAACACTTTTCCCCATGTACTTGATCAGTTTTATCACAGATATTTAAGTCTTTTTTTACCATTTTATTTTGTTTGTTTTCAGTTTTAATATTTTTAATTGAAATATAGTTGACTTACAAGGTTGTATTAATTTCTGCTATACAGCAAAGTGATTCAGTTATACATACATATACATTCTTTTTTTATATTCTTTTCCATTATGATTTATCATAGGATACTGAATATAGTTCCCTGTGCTCTACAGTAGGGCCTTGTTATTATCCATTCTCTATGTAATAGCTTACATCTGCTCACCCCAACCTCCCACTCCATCCCTCCCCCAACCCATTTTTTTTACGATTTTAAATCCCGATTTCTTAGAATTTCCAGAAATTTGAAAGCTTTAGCAAATCATTTGTCATTTTACCCATGTTCCTTCCTTGTCTGAAACATACTACTTTTTTACTTCAAAAAAGTAAAATTTTGCCAAATTTAAACAAAAAACCATCTGAATTTTTTTAAGCTTATTAAAAGATTTTATTACTTTCAAAGAGAAGGAATAATTTAAAAAGCTAATTGCTACTAATTTTTTCTCAGTGGGACCTTGAAAGGCTGTCTTTGTTTATAAATGTCACTTAAATTACGCTGTGAATTACATATTAACATGCAGATTCTGGCTACTACTGAAAGCAGTTTCTTCAAGCAAGTAGGTTAATCTGCTCTCTAAAGGTCAGAAATGTTATACGTCCTGCTTTGAAAAAGACCACAGCTATTTATTTGTAGGAATACATTTATATTCTTATTGTATTCACGTTCCAAAAAAGAGGGCTGACGTTTTTCTAAACCATTTTACCATTTATTTCTAATTTTATTCTCAGAGAATGTGGTCTGTGTAAACGTGATCTCATTAAGGTAGTAGAATACTGATTATTTTGATTTAGGTCCTATTAGGAAGAAAAACTTTGCAAGCCTTTGCTACCAGAGGATATTTAGAATTCAAACCCAAACCTTTCAAGCAGATCAGTGCTATTTCCACTACTCTACCCTGGTGATTATGGAGGCATTTAAAACCTGAATGGCAGAGGAGCTTCAAGATGGCCGAAGAGTAAGACGGGGAGATCACCTTCCTCCCCACAAATACATCAGAAATACATCTACATGTGGAACAACTCCTACAGATCACCTACTGAACGCTGGCAAAAGACCTCAGACCTCCCAAAAAGCAAGAAACTCCCCCACGTACCTGGGTAGGGCAAAAGAAAAAAAGAATAAACAGAGACAAAAGAATTAGGGACGAGACCTGCACCAGTGGGAGTGAGCCGTAAAGGAGGAAAGGTTTCCACACACTAGGAAGCCCCTTCGCCGGCGGAGACTGCGGGTGGCGGAGGAGGAAAGCTTCGGGGCCGTGGTGGAGCACAACAACAGGGGTGCGGACGGCAAAGCAGAGAGATTCCTGCAAAGAGGATCGGTGCCGACCGGCACTCACCAGCCCGAGAGGTTTGTCTGCTCACCCGCAGGGGTGGGCGGGGGCTGGGAGCTGAGGCTAGGGCTTTGGAGGTCAGAAGTCAGGGAGAGGACTGGGGTTGGCGGCCTGAACACAGCCTGAAGGCGGCTAGTGCGCCACAGCTAGCGGGGAGGGAGTCTGGGAAAAGGCCTTGACCTGCTGAGAGGCAGGAGACGTTTTCTTCCCTCTTTGTTTCGCGGTGCACGAGGAGAGGGGATTCAGAGCACCGCCTAAACAAGCTCCAGAAACAGGCACGAGCCACGGCTAAAAGCACGGACCCCAGAGACGGGCAAGAAACACTAAGGCTGCCGCTGCAGCCACCAAGAAGCCTGTGTGCGAGCACAGGTCACTATCCACACCTCTCTTCCAGGAGACTATGCAGCCCGCCACTGCCAGGGTCCCGGGATCCAGGGACAACTTCCCCGGGAGAATGCACAGCGCGCCTCACGCTGGTGCAACGTCACACCAGCCTCTGCCACCGCAGGTTCGCCCCGCATCCGTACCCCTTCCTCCCCCGGCCTGAGTGAGCCAGAGCCCCCGAATCAGCTGCTCCTTTAACTCCGTCCTGTCTGAGAGAAGAACAGACGCCCTCAGGCGACCTACATGCAGAGGCGGGTCCAAATCCAAAGCTGAACCACGGGAGCTGTGCAAACAAAGAAGAGAAAGGGAGATCTCTCCCAGCAGCCTCAGGAGCAGCAGATTAAATCTCCACAATCAACTAGATGTACCCTGCATCTGTGGAATACCTGAATAGACAACGAATCATCCCAAATTGAGGAGGTGGACTTTGGGAGCAACTATATATATATATATATATATATGTTTCCTTTTTTCTCTTTTCCCGTGTGGATGACAGGGTGTTGGTGCTCCGACTGGGCGTCAGGCCTGCGCCTCTGAGGTGGGAGAGCCGAGTTCAGGACACTGGACGACCAGAGACCTCCTGGCCCCATGTAATAGCAATCGGCGAGCGCTCTCCCAGAGATCTCCATCTCAACACTAAGACCCAGCTCCACTCAACGACCGGCAAGCTCCAGTGCTGGACACCCTATGCCAAACAATTAGCAAGACAGGAACACAGACCCACCCATCAGCAGAAAGGCTGCCTAAAATCATACGAAGTTCACAGACACCCCAAAACACACTACCAGACACAGTCCTGCCCACCAGAAAGACTAGAAGCAGGCTCATCCACCAAAACACAGGAACCAGTCCCCTCCACCAGGAAGCCTACACAACCCACCGAACCAACCTTAGCCCATGGGGACAAACAACGAAAACAACGGAAACTACAAACCTGCAGCCTGTGAAAAGGAGACCCCAAACACAGTAAGTTAAGCAAAATGAGAAGACAGAGAAACACACAGCAGATGAAGGAGCAACATAAAAACCCACCAGACCTAACAAATGAAGAGGAAATAGACAGTCTACCTGAAAAAGAATTCAGAATAATGATAGTAAAGATGATCCAAAATCTTGGAAATAGAATGGAGAAAATACAAGAAACGTTTAACAAGGACCTAAAAGAACTAAAGAGCACAGAAGGAGAGTTGAGCAACACAATAAATGAAATTAAAAATTGTATAGAAGGGATCAATAGCAGAATAACTGAGGCAATAGAACGGATAAGTACCTGGAAGATAAAATAATGGAAATAACTACTGCAGAGCAGAATAAAGAAAAAAGAATGAAAAGAATTGAAGACAGTGTCAAACACTTCTGGGACAACATTAAATGCACCAGCATTCGAATTATAGGGGTCCCAGAAGAAAAAGAGAAGAAGAAAGGGACTGAGAAAGTATTTGAAGAGATTATAGTTGAAAACTTACCTAATATGGGAAAGAAAACAGTTAATCAAGTCCAGGAAGGGCAGAGAGTCCCATACAGGATAAATTCAAGGAGAAACATGCCAAGACACATATTAATCAAATTATCAGAAATTAAATTCAAAGAAAAAATATTAAAACAGCAAGGGAAAAACAACAAATAACATACAATGGAATCCCCATAAGGGTAACAGCTGGTCTTTCAGCAGAAACTCTGAAAGGCAGAATGGAGTGGCAGGACATATTTAAAGTGATGAAAGGGAAAAACCTACAACCAAGATTACTCTACCCAGCAAGGATCTCATTCAGATATGATGGAGAAATTAAAACCTTTACAGACAAGCAAAAGCTAAGAGAATTCAGCACCACCAAATCAGCTTTACAACAAATGCTAAAGGAACTTCTCTAGGCAGGAAACACAAGAAAAGGAAAAGACCTACAATAACAAATCCAAAACATTTAAGAAAATGGTAATAGGAGCATACATATCAATAATTACCTTAAGTGTAAATGGATTAAATGCTCCAACCAAAAGACATGGACTGCCTGAATGGATAGAAAAACAAGACCCGTATATATGCTGTCTACAAGAGACCCACTTAAGACCTAGGGACATATACAGACTGAAAGTGAGGAGATGGAAAAAGATATTCCATGCAAATGGAAATCAAAAGAAAGCAGGTGTAGCAATTCTCATATCAGACAAAATAGACTTTAAAACAAAGACTATTACAAGAGACAAAGAAAGACACTGTATAATGATCAAGGGATCAATCCGAGAAGAAGATATAACAATTGTAAATATCTATGCACCCAACGTAGGAGCACCTCAATACATAAGGCAAATACTAACAGCCATAAAAGGGGAAATCGACAGTAACACAATCATAGTAGGGGACTTTAATACCCCACTTTCACCAATGGACAGATCATCCAAAATGAAAATCAGTGAGGAAACACAAGCTTTCAATGATATATTAAACAAGATGCACTTAATTGATATTTATAGGACATTCCATCCAAACACAATAGAATACACTTTCTTCTCAAGTGCTCATGGAACATTCTCCAGGACAGATCATATCTTGGGTCACAAATCAAACCTTGGTACATTGAAGAAAATTGAAATCGTATCAAGTATGTTTTCCAACCACAACAGTATGAGACTAAATGTCAATTATAAGGAAAAATCTGTAAAAAATACAAGCACATGGAGGCTAAACAACACACTACTTAATAACCAAGAGATCACTGAAGAAATCAAAGAGGAAATCGAAAAATACCTAGAAACAAATGACAATGGAAACACGACGACCCAAAACCTATGGGATGCAGCAAAAGTAGTTCTAAGAAGGAAGTTTATAGCAATACAGACCTACCTCAAGAAACAAGAAACATCTCAAATAAACAACCTAACCTTACAACTAAAGCAATTAGAGAAGGAAGTACAAAAAATACCCCCAAAGTTAGCAGAATGAGACAAATCATAAAGATAAGATCAGAAATAAATGAAAAATAAATGAAGGAAACAATAGCAGAGATCAACATAACTAAAATCTGGTTCTTTGAGATGATAAACAAAATTGATAAACCATTAGCCAGACTCCTCAAGAAAAAAAGGGAGAAGACTCAAATCAATAGAATTAGAAATGAAAAAGGAGAAGTAACAAGTGACACTGCAGAAATACAAAGGATCATGAGAGATGACTACAAGCAACTCTATGCCAATAAAATGGACAACCTGGAAGAAATGGACAAATTCTTAGAAAAGCACAACCTTCTGAGGCTGAACCAGGAAGAAATAGAAAATATAAACGGAACAATCACAAGCAGTGAAATTGAAACTGTAATTAAAAATCTTCCAAGAAACAAAAGCCCAGGACCAGATGGCTTCACAGGCGAATTCTATCAAACATTTAGAGAAGAGCTAACACCTATCCTTCTCAAACTCTTCCAAAATATAGCAGATGGAAGAAGACTCCCAAACTCATTCTACAAGGCCACCATCACCCTAATACCAAAACCAGACAAAGATGTCACAAAGAAAGAAAATTACAGGCCAATATCACTGATGAACATAGATGCAAATATCTTCAACAAAATACTAACAAACAGAATCCAACAGCACGTTAAAAGGATCATACACCAGGATCAAGTGGGGTTTATCCCAGGAAGGCAAGGATTCTTCAGTATATGTAATCAATCAATGTGATACACCACATTAACAAATTGAAGGAGAAAAATCATAAGATCATCTCAGTAAATGCAGAGAAAGCTTTTGACAAAATTCAACACCGATTTATGATAAAATCCTTCCAGAAAGTAGGCATAGGGGGAACTTTCCTCAACTTAATAAAGGCCATATATGACAAACCCACAGCCAACATCGTCCTCAATGGGGAAACACTGAAACCATTTCCACTAAGATCAGGAACAAGACAAGGTTACCCACTCTCCCCACTATTATTTAACATTGTTTTGGAAGTTTTAGCCACAGCAGTGAGAGAAGAACAAGAAATAAAAGGAATCCATATCGGAAAAGAAGAAGTAAAGCTGTCACTGTTTGCAGATGACATGATACTATACATAGAGAATACTAAAGATGCTACCATAAAACTACTAGAGCTAATCAGTGAATTTGTTAAAGTACCAGGATACAAAATTAATGCACAGAAATCTCTTGCATTTGTATACACTTAGGATGAAAAATCTGAAAGTGAAATTAAGGAAACACTGCCATTTACCATTGCAACAAAAAGAATAAAATATGTAGGAATAAACCTACCTAAGGAGACAAAAGACCTGTATGCAGAAAACTATAAGACACTGATGAGAGAAATTAAAGATGATATAAGGAGATGGAGAGATACACCATGTTCTTGGATTGGAAGAATCAACATTGTGAAAATGACTATACTACCCAAAGCAATCTACAGATTCAGTGCAATCCCTGTCAAACTACCACTGGCATTCTTCAGAGAACTAGAACAAAATATTTCACAGTTTGCATGGAAACACAAAAGACCCCAAATAGCCTAAGCAATCTTGAGAAAGACAAACGGAGCTGGAGGAATCAGGCTCCCGGACTTCAGACTATTCTACAAAGCTCTGGTAATCAAGACAGTATGATACTGGCACAAAAACAGAAATATAGATCAATGGAACAGGATCGAAAACCCAGAGATAAACCCACACACATATGGTCACCTTATTATAGATAAAGAGGGCAAGAATATACAATGGAGAAAAGACAGCCTCTTCCATAAGTGGTGCTGGGAAAACTGGATAGCTACATGTAAAAGAAGGAAATTAGAACACTCCCTAACACCATACACAAAAATAAACTCAAAATGGATTAAAGACCTAAATGTAAGGCTAGACACTATCAAACTCTTAGAGGAAAACATAGGCAGAACACTCTATGACAGAAATCTCAACAAGATCCTTTTTGGCCCACCCCCTAGAGTAATGGGAATGAAAACAAAAATAAACAAATGGGACCTAATGAAACTTGAAAGCTTTTGCACAGCAAAGGGAACCATAAACAAGACAAAAAGACAACCCTCAGAATGGGAGAAAGTATTTGCAAATGAAACAACTGACAAAGGATTAATCTCCAAAATTTACAAGCAGCTCATGCAGCTCAATATCAAAAAAACAAACAACCCAATCCAAAAATGGGCAGAAGACCTAAATAGACATTTTTTCAAAGAAGATATACAGATTGCCAACAAACACATGAAAGGATGCTCAACATCATTAATCATTAGAGAAATGCAAATCAAAACTACAATGAGATATCATCTCACACCCTTCAGAATGGCCATCATCAAAAAATCAACAAACAATAAGTGCTAGGGAGGGTGTGGAGAAAAGGGAACCCTTTTGCACTGTTGGTGGGAATGTAAATTGATAAAGCCACTAGGGAGAACAGTATGGGGGTTCCTTAAAAAACTATAAATAGAACTACCATATGACCCAGCAATCCCACTACTGGGCACATACCTTGGGAAAACCATAATTCGAAAAGAGTCATGTACCACAATGTTCATTGCAGAACTTATTACAATAGCCAGGACATGGAAGCAACCTAAGTGTCCATCGACAGATGAATGGATAAGGAAGATGTGGCACATATATACAATGGAATATTACTCAGCCTTAAAAAGAAGCAAAATTGAGTTATTTGTAGTGAGGTGGATGGACCTAGAGTCTGTCATACAGAGTGAAGTAAGTCAGAAAGAGAAAAACAAGTACCCTATGCTAACACATATATATGGAATCTAAAAAAAAAAATGGGCATGAAGAACCTAGGGACAGGCTGGGAATAAAGACGCATACCTACTAGAGAATGGACTTGAGGACACGGGGAGGGGGAAGTGTGAGCTGGGACAAAGTGAGAGAGTGGCATGGACATATATACACTACCAAATGTAAAACCGATAGCTAGTGGGAAGCAGCCACATAGCACAGGGAGATCAGCTTGGTGCTTTGTGACCACCTAAAGGGGTGGGTTATGGAGGGTGGGAGGGAAGGAGATCCAAGGGGGAAGAGATATGGGTATGTACGTATATATATAGCTGATTAACTTTGTTATAAATCAGAAACTAACATGCCATTGTAAAGCAATTATACTCCAATAAAGATGTTATAAATAAATAAATAAAACCTAAATGGTTACCTGCTAACATTTTTTTTGATCATTATCATCACTCATCAACAAATAGGTAGATGTAATCATTCCTATTTACAGGTGGCTCAGAGAGAGGAAGCAGTAATAGTACCACTAGAAAGAAATCAGGTTTAAATCCCGACAGATTTGGGTCCCCATTTTCTAGCCACACTTTCACAGATTATCTTAGTTTCCTGAGCCTCAGGTCCCTCTTTCACAGAATAGGGATGACAGCACATCCCTTCCTGGTCTGCTGTGAAGAGCAAGTAAAGTAATGAATGTAAAGCATTTATAATAATAGCTGGCGTACAGTACGTGCTTAATAGACGCCAGCTTGCTTTTGTGTTCCTTAAGAGACTAACAGAAATGGGGAACAAGAGCTCCCTTGAACCTGGACTCTTCTCCTTCTGTTACACGCGTAGCACCTATTTCTGCTCACATTTCTTTTGTATCTGGTAGCGTTGATCAGTGTTAGTAGAAAATTTTAGCAGGAGTGCATGATCAGAGTATAAAAGACACAAAAACAAAGTTGACATGACATGATCAGTTTGATATTCTTCATCACAAAAAAATTAGAAGACACTGACATGGTGAAGTGATTTATGTATAAAGTATAAGAAGTTCTAAAATGCTCTAGATATGAACAATATTCCAGCTTCAGTGCCTCCTGACAAAAGTCCAAAAGTATCTAACGAAGGAATTACACCAGAACTGAGTTTGTTTCTGGAAGTCTAATTATGTTAAAAACAACTGCACAAATCAAAACTGTTCAGTATAAGTTCACAACTAAAAATAAAGTAAAACTAAATAAAACTAAAAGAATAAAGTTAAAATAGCTCAGACAAGTTTTTACTTAGAAGGTAACTTAAAAGAGCAGTTCTATACACAGTTTTCTGTTCGTTAAGGTTTGCTCAAGTGTGTACACCAATGAGATGAGTACCTAAGTGACACAGATAAGAGATAAGACTGATCCTTCCTTTACCATTTAGTGATTCTGTGATGATTGGCAATTTCTTCCAGCTTTTTGAATCTTATTTCCCTAATGGTGCGTTCCCTATTTCCCACAGGGACAAAATAGAATCTATCTTATGTGGAGGTTGTATTAAATAAGGTGTAAGTTGTTCACATATTGCCTGGCACTTAGTATTATATAATAAATGGTAGTTGTTGTTATCATCTCTCTGTCAGGGTTACAATAATAATAGCTAAAACATGTCAGGCAGTACGTAGCAGGCACTGTCCTGAGCAACTAGTCTATATATTAACTCATTAGTCCTCTTATCTGTGAATACTTTTACTATTCTTATTTTATAGAAAAGGAAACTGAAGCATACTAGTGCTAAATAAGTAATTTGCCCAAGAGCATGCAGCTAGTTAGTGGCAGAGCCCCTCAGTTACACATGGAAAGAGTTTTCTCCTAGATATCCATGTTAAAAAATTAGGGATGAACTCCCAAGCCACACCAGTCTTTCTTTGTCCTAGTGACTCATTATGGCTTTTCAACCCTTATCTAAATGTTGCAGGGCTTTTTCTGTTTTCAGCTCAGGTCCTTTAAGAATTTCTTCGTAAAATTATGAAAATAAATTTAAAGCTGCTGAAAGGTGTCTTAACTTTATTTGAAGAGGTCGTATTGTTTCTCCCTAAATTTCCTCTTCGGTGTGAACAGAATGATTGCTCATTGTCATAAATCAGGAGTTGGGAAATAAGTCCAAGTTTTCCTCCTTCTAGTCCTTCCTGATGGCAGGCTCTGAACATAATTCCCTTTCAACCTTAACCTTACCTTTTATTATCTTTGCCTTTTGCCCCTGTTTGGCCGTATTTAATTCTTGGAGTATGCTTTGTCAAAAGCTTAGCTAGTAGGACTTCTTAGAATAAAGTATGTTCTGGAGCAGGGGTTCCCAACCCCTGGCGGTCCTCGGCCTGTTGGGAATCGGGCCGCACAGCCGGAGGTGAGCGACGGGCGAGCAGGGAAGCTTCATCTGCCGCTCCCCATCGCTCGCATTACCGCCTGAACCATCCCCCCCGCCGTCCCCCGCCCCCCACCCACATCCGTGGAAAAATTCCCTTCCATGAAACTGGTCTCTGGG
This sequence comes from Globicephala melas, assembly GCF_963455315.2. Classification (NCBI taxonomy): domain Eukaryota; kingdom Metazoa; phylum Chordata; class Mammalia; order Artiodactyla; family Delphinidae; genus Globicephala; species Globicephala melas. The sequence continues at coordinate 86,238,177 of NC_083324.2, read as the reverse complement.
GCTAAAAAGGTTGGGGACCGCTGTTACGGAGGATTGCATAACTATCTCTCTGTCTTTAGAAAGACGTTTTTTGTTCTAGTTTTGTTTCTTTCACTTTTAAGAGGGTTGCTGTGGGTATAATTCAGATACCATCCAGTAAGCACCCAGTGTAAGAGTATGTTTGAAGATTTTTAGTGAATGTATACATTTGTGCAAGCATCGTCACAAGTCAGTTTTAGAACGCTTTGGTTATGACACAGAGTTTCCTAATGCCTGTTTGGAGTGAATCCCTGCTCCCAGGCCCAGGCAACCACTGATCAGTTTTCTGTCTCTCTAGTTTTGCTTCTTGTAGAAATTTCATGTAAATGGAAGCACTAAGTAATCCTTTGTGTCTTCCTTCTTAGGATGTTTTCAGGGTTCATCCATGTTGGTGCATGTATCATTAGTTGGTTCTCTTTTATTTGTAAGTAAATTTCCATTGTATGGGTATGTCACATTTTGTTTATCCATTCACCAGTTGATAGACACTTGGACTGTTTGTAGGTTGAAGCTATTATGAAGAATGCTGCTGTAAAAATCCACATACAAGTCCTTGTGTGGACATATGTTTTAATTTCTCTTGTGTAGATAGCTAGGAGTAGACTTTCTTAGTCACAGTAAGTGTGTATTTAACTTTTCAAACAATTGCCAAACCATTTCCCAAAGTAACTGCACCATTTTGAAGTCCCACCTACGATGGATAAGGGTTCCAGTTTCTCAATATGCACATCGATGTCTGTTGTTTTCTAGTGTTTTTTCAATATAGCCATTCTCCTGGGTATGTGGCATCTTACAAGGTTTTAACTTGCATTGCCCTGATTATTAACGACTTTGGGCAATGTTTTATGCACTTATTAACTATTCATATATCTTCTTTAGTTAAGTGTTAAAATCCTTTGCCCATTGTACGGTTGTGTTGTCTTCCTATTGGTGAGACATAAGAGTTCTTAAAATATTTTGTATACAAAATATACAAATCTTTTTATCAGATACATGATATGCAAATACTTTTTCCCAGTCTATGGCTTCTCTTTTTGTTTTCTTAATGGTGTATTTTCAATAAGTCCAATTTACCAGTTTATCCAATTTTTTTCCATACATTGTGCTTTTGGTGTTGGTGTTATAGCTAAGAAATCTTTTCCTTACTCAAGTCACAAAGATTTTCTTCTGGAAGTTTAGTAATTCTAGCTCTTACATTTATATCTATGATTCATATAGAAGTACTTTTTGTGTATAATATAAGGTAAAGTAAGGGTCTAATAAGTTTTTTTTTTTTAAAGAAATTGCTTTTTTTTATTCACGTTAGTCTTCAGTGTCAAGCAGTGATCAACAACCACCTTTATTGTCATTACTATTTTTTTTTTAACATCTTTATTGGGGTATAATTGCTTTACAATCGTGTGTTAGTTTCTGCTTTATAACAAAGTGAATCAGTCGTACATAAACATATGTTCCCATATGTCTTCCCTCTTGCGTCTCCCTCCCTCCCACCCTCTCTATCCCACCCCCCCAGGCTGTCACAAAGCACCGAGCCAATATCCCTGTGCCATGCGGCTGCTTCCCACTAGCTATCTACCTTACTACGTTTGTTAGTGTGTATATGCCCATGACTCTCTCTCGCCCTGTCACAGCTCACCCTTCCCCCTCCCCATAACCTCAAGTCCGTTCTCTAGGAGGTCTGCGTCTTTATTCCTGCCTTACCCCTAGGTTCTTCATGACATTTTTTTTTCTTAAATTCCATATATATGTGTTAGCATACAGTATTTGTCTTTTTCTTTCTGACTTACTTCACTCTGTATGACAGACTCTAGGTCTATCCACCTCATTATAAATAGCTCAATTTCGTTTCTTTTTATGGCTGAGTAATAGTCCATTGTATATATGTGCCACATCTTCTTTATCCATTCATCCGATGATGGGCACTTAGGTTGTTTCCATCTCCGGGCTATTGTAAATAGAGCTGCAATGAACATTTTGGTACATGACTCTTTTTGAATTTTGGTTTTCTCAGGGTATATGCCCAGTAGTGGGATTGCTGGGTCATATGGTAGTTCTATTTGTAGTTTTTTAAGGAACCTCCATACTGTTCTCCATAGTGGCTGAACCAATTCACATTCCCACCAGCAGTGCAAGAGTGTTCCCTTTTCTCCACACCCTCTCCAGCATTTATTGTTTCTAGATTTTTTGATGATGGCCATTCTGACTGGTGTGAGATGATACCTCATTGTAGTTTTGATTTGCATTTCTCTAATGATGAATGATGTTGAGCATTCTTTCATGTGTTTGTTGGCAGTCTGTATATCTTCTTTGGAGAAATGTCTATTTAGGTCTTCTGCCCATTTTTGGATTGGGTTGTTTGTTTTTTTGATATTGAGCTGCATGAGCTGCTTGTAAATTTTGGAGATTAATCCTTTGTCGGTTGCTTCATTTGCAAATATTTTCTCCCATTCTGAGGGTTGTCTTTTTGTCTTGTTTATGGTTTCCTTTGCTGTGCAAAAGCTTTCAAGTTTCATTAGGTCCCATTTGTTTATTTTTGTTTTTATTTCCATTACTCTAGGAGGTGGGTCAGAAAGGATCTTGCTGTGATTTATGTCATAGAGTGTTCTGCCTATGTTTTCCTCTAAGAGTTTGATAGTTTCTGGCCTTACATTTAGGTCTTTAATCCATTTTGAGCTTATTTTTGTGTATGGTGTTAGGGAGTGATCTAATCTCATACTTTTACATGTACCTGTCCAGTTTTCCCAGCACCACTTATTGAAGAGGCTGTCCTTTCTCCACTGTACATTACTGCCACCTTTATCAAAGATAAGGTGTCCGTATGTGCATGGGTTTATCTCTGGGCTTTCTATCCTGTTCCATTGATCTATCTTTCTGTTTTTGTGCCAGTACCATACCATCTTGATAACTGTAGCTTTGTAGTATAGTCTGAAGTCAGGGAGCCTGATTCCTCCAGTTCCTTCTTTCGTTCTCAAGATTGCTTTGGCTATTCGGGGTCTTTTGTGTTTCCATACAAATTGCAAAATTTTTTGTTCTAGTTCTGTGAAAAATGCCAGTGGTAGTTTGATAGGGATTGCATTGAATCTATAGATTGCTTTGGGTAGTAGAGTCATTTTCACAATGTTGATTCTTCCAATCCAAGAACATGGTATATCTCTCCATCTATTTGTATCATACTAATAAGTTTTTTTGGGGGGTGGGCATATGGTATCCAATTGCTCCAGCTCCATTTATTGAAAACACTGTCACCTGCCCTCATTGAATTGCCTTGGCAGTTTTGTTGAAAATGAACCGTAAATGTATGGGTGTATTTTTGGACTCTATGCTGTTCCACTGATCTGTCATTATACTGCTACCACACTGTCTTGATAGTGTAGCTTTGTAGTAAGTCTTTTAAGTCAGGTTCATCCATTCCACTAACTTTGTTCTTGTTCAAAATTGTTTTGGCTATTTTAGGTCCTTTACATTTCCGTATAAATTCAGAATCAGCTTGTCAATGTTTTCTACAGAAAAACATCCTGAAATATTTTGATAGTAGTTGCACCAAATCTTTTTTCTTAATTATTTATTTATTTTTTTAAACATCTTTATTGGAGTATAATTGCTTTACAGTGTTGTGTTAGTTTCTGCTATATAACAGTGAATCAGCTATACATATACATGTATCCCCATATCCCCTCACTCTCGCGTCTCCCTTCCACCTTCCCTATCCCACCCCTCTTGGCAGTCACAGAGCACAGAGCTGATCTCCCTGTGCTATGTGGCTGCTTCCCACTAGCTAAATATTTTACACTTGGTAGTGTATATACGTCCATGCCACTCTCTCACTTCATCCCAGCTTCCCCTTCCCCCTCCCCGTGTCCTCAAGTCCATTCTCTACATCTGCGTCTTTATTCCTGTCCTGCCTCTAGATTCTTCAGAACCATTTTTCTTTTTTTAGATTCCATATGTATGTGTTAGCATAGGGCACTTGTTTTTCTCTTTCTGACTTACTTCACTCTGTATGACAGACTCTAGGTCCATCCACCTCACTACAAGTAATGCAATTTCGTTTCTTTTCATGGCTGAGTAATATTCCATTGTATATATGTGCCACATCTTCTTTATCCATTCATCTGCCTGTGGACGCTTAGGTGGCTTCCATGTCCTGGCCATTGTAAATAGTTCTGCAATGAACGTTGTGGTACATGACTCTTTTTGAATTACGATTTTCTCCGGGTATATGCCCAGTAGTGGGATTGCTGGGTCATATGGTAGTTCTTTTTTTGCACTGAATCTTAGTATTGATTTGAAGAGACTAACCATCTTAACAACAGTATAATCTTCCAATCCATGAAAATGATACATTTTTCAATTTATTTAGCTGTTCTTTTATTTCTCTCAGCAAATTTTAAGAAACTCTTGATCTGTTTCTATGCTCAAATTTATCCTTAAGTATTTTTATGCTGTTGTGAATGGAACTGCTTTCTTGATTTCACTTTCTCATTATTCATTACTAATATATAAAAACACAATTGATTTTTTTTAACTTTTTACTTTATATTGGAGTATAGCTGATTAACAGTGTTTTGATAGTTTCAGGTGTACAGCAAAGTGATTCAGTTATACATATACCTGTATCTGTTCTTTTTCAAATTCTTTTCCCATTTAGGTTGTTAAATAGTATTGAGCATAGTCACCTGTGCTATACAGTAGAACATACAGTTGATTTTTATATGTTGATCCTTAGCTTTAGTGAACTCATTTATTCTAGTAGATTCATTAGATTCCTTAGATTTTCTATGTATGAGATTATGTTACTTGCAAAAACAAAAAAGACTTTTTCCTTTTCAATCTGTATGCTTTTCATTTCTTTCTCTTGCTTTTCTGCACTGATTATAATATTCTACTCCACTAATATTTTGAAGAAGTGAGAACAGAATTCTCTGCCTTGTTACTATTCTTAATGGAAAAGCATTTAGTCTTTCACCAATAAATATGATAATAGCTGTAGGTCCTTTATTAGATTGCAGTAGTTTCCTTCTGTTCTTTCTTCGCTGAGAGTTTTTATCATGAATGGGTGCTGGACTTGTAAACTGAGTTTTCTGCATGTACTAATATCACCATGGGGTTTTTATGCTTTATTCTTTTCATATGGCTTATTGCATTAATTGATATTTGCACATCATACCAACCCTTGCGTTTCTGAGATTAAAAACATGTTTTATGTGTTTTGAGGCTCACTTTGCTTATCTTCTGTTAAGAATTTTTGTCTCTGAGTTCATGAGCGTTATTGGTCTGGAATTATTTCCATCTCTTTCTCTGGTTTTCATACAGGCTACTATTGCTGGACTTGTAAAATGAGTTTCTCATCTATTTTTGAAACAGTCTCTGGGAATTCCCTGGCAGTCCATGGTTAGGACTCGGGTCTCTCCCTGCCAGGTCCCCAGGTTCGATCCATGGTTGGGGAACTAAGATCCCGAAGCAAGCTGCATGGCCAAAAAAAAAAAAAAAAAGGAAAGAAATAGTCTCTGTAGGATTAGTTTTATTCTCTCTTAAATGTGACGTCATCTGGGCCTGCATGCCTCCATTGTTTTGCGTTGTTTTCTTTGGTGACAGTATTTTGAATTACAAATTCAATTTTTGTAATAGATAAAAGGCTATGCAGATTTTCTGCTTCTTCTTCAGTTTTTATAATTTATGCCTTTCAAAGAATTTTCCTGTTTCATCTAAGTTTTTAATTTATTGGCTTAAAATTGCTTACAATATACCCTTAGTATCCTTTTAATGTTGATAACAACTGTAGTGCTGTCCCCTCCTTCATGCCTGAAGTCGGTCATTTGTGTCTTCTCTTTTCTTCTCAGTCTACTAGTTTAGTAATTTTATTAATTAGTTTTAAAGGTGCACCTTACTTTTATTGTTTTCTCTCTATTTTCTATTTTATTGACTTCTTCTTTTGCCTTTATTATTTCCTTTATTTTACTTTGGGTTTGATTTGCTCCTGTTTTAAAACTTCTTAAGGTGGAAGCTTAGATTATTGTTTACCTCTTTCTAACACAGACATTTAAATCTATAAATTTCTTTCTAAGCACTGATTTAGCTGCATCCCATATATTTAGATATGGTATATTTTTATTTTCATTCCATTCAAGATACTTTTTATTCCCTTTCTACTTCCAGTTTAGCTTCCATGAAATTGTGGAGTAATTGTCCTGGAATTAATCTCTATAGGACTAAAAAATGTTTCTTTTAATCATGTGTTTTGTTTATGCCTAATAATTTTAATAGGTCTGATCCTTTTTCTGATCATTTTTACCGCTTTCTTTTGAGGCAGATAGTGTGTGTTTTAGTCTCACTTTTTTCACATGTGGAATTTGAAGCTCATAATTTATTGATCTAAAGAATGAAATAGAATCATCCTTTTTATATTTTTGCCAGTGAAACACCAAATTGCAAGCGAAAGTCTTGAGGTGTATTAAAGTACAACATTTTTTGTAGTATTTCAAATACAGTATGGCGTGTATATATGTATGTATTTTTAGTCAAGGTGAATAATTAAGTATTTTAAGATATTTGGGGCTTTCTTAAATGCTGGCCTAGTGCCAGCAAATAGGTAGTACTCTACTTACATGTCCCTGATTGATTTTCATAACTAATCATACACCTCAATTCATATGCATAATTGGAAACTTTCTCATTAATTCCATTCCCAAGTTATTTAATGAACTCTTTTTTCAAGTAAATAGCAAGTATAAGTCAGAAAAAAATGGGTCAAGACTTCTCATATTTAAGCTAATTGGACATTTTCATTTTCATCATTCCTGCAGAATTAATACTACTATGAAAATGTAAATATAGAAAGTCTTTTAAATCTTAAAAAGACGTAATACCTAGTAATTATATTTATTAGACTCACAGCTTCAATAAATCTGTGGAAATGATCATTTTTAAAAATTTTATGGGTTCGTGCCCCAGTCCGGGAAGATCCCACATGCCGCGGAGCAGCTAGGCCCGTGAGCCATGGCCTCTGAGCCTGCGCGTCTGGAGCCTGTGCTCCACAACGAGAGAGGCGTGAGAGGCCCGCGTACCACAAAAAAAAAAAAAAAAAAAAAAAATTTAGTAATTTGAAAATTCATACCGTCTCAAAAAACAGCATTTACTCACAATTAGCATATTAAATATTTGGATTAATACTCTATTTTACACCCCTTAAAATTTCCTTATAGCCACTTAAATCATATGCATGCAATTAGTTTAGAATTTGGTCCACTTCAAACATTTTTGATTTTTCTTATGAACTGAAGAGAATATTTACTAATAAGCAAATTAGCAGTATATATATGAGATGTTTTATTTGGTTCACCTAAGGAGCCCAGTTATTTTGAAGAACCTAAGTAGCATGATTTGCATATACAAAATCAATGTATAGATGAGCTTCAATATTAAAGTGTAGTCTCTACTTTGAAAACATTTTTGGGGTAATCAGTTTATATTCTTATATACTTTGAAACTTAAACTGCTTTTACTTTTAAATACTAACTTAGGTCTTTCACGAATTCATTGTGTCCTATCCCCACCTCTGTTATTGGTCACCTTTTTGTGTAGATTATCAAATATATTTATACATTGAACATCCCCTTCCTTAACATTTATGATGACTACTGTAAAGGTTTGTCTTTTCTTTTTCGCTATGGACTTTAAGGCCAAAGTAAGCAGGTGTTACATAATACTGAACTCAACTACATTGGATCAAGAAGGATGTGGGGTGAGGCGGGGGGAGGATCAGTAAGGTACTTTCCTTTGGGAATACCCCATAATCTAGTGCCAAGTTCATTCCAATTCATAGCTTGGAACAATAACCTATTGTCTTCGTCGCTGCAGTGTTTCACAGGCAATTTCTCAGATTTTTTTTTTTTTTCCCCCTAATTTCTTAGGGGAGATGGTCTCTTCTCTGTCACTTCTGCTGTGATCCATTACTTTTATTTTTAGGTGTGGATTTCTTTTGTTCAGAAATAGTTGTAAGTCAACTGTAAAAAATTGCTAATTGAAGTTATTAACATAGTTCTATTTCACATGCTTTAGTTAGTTTAGAAAATAGTCTTTTTATTTACCATTTACTGTAAAAGTATATTTTTTATGGTTTTCAACAATAATTTTGATAATTATCCTTAAAAGAGAAAAATAATTTTATAAAATGATAAAATTTTTTTAAATAATTTTTTTCCAAATATACTGTTGGATTTTTCTGTATGTATATTGTCTCATTTTCTATTTAGCATCAGATAGAAAAGTTCCAGACCTTGGAACTTCCCTTACTAATTAAAGTTCAGTCAAGTTAATAGCTGGGTGAGACTAAGCAGAAATCAAGAAAGAAATATTTTTTAAAATAAATTTGTCATTCTTTCACACAGAATATTGTAGCATACTTATGGAGAAACTCAATGGCCAAAGAGGAGTGACTTCCACGATGCTAACGTATGGACCTGTTGAAAAACAAATGGAGCTTGTTACCCAGTCACTCTGATGAAAAGCTTTTAGTGCTTTATTCTTAAGTATTAAAGGGCAGCAAGAGTCACTGTTTATTACGGCAGGTCTTAGTCATGAATGAAAGGGACCAAATCCAAGAACCCAGAGGAAATAGATACAGTTATAGTGAGCAAAGGAAAGATTGTGGATAAACTGTAATTGGTATCCTCAAAGAGTTAAGAAAAGATGTTGCATCTCTAAAAACAGTAAGCTGTGAAAAGGAAAACTGGAAAATGAGGAAGAGCTCTTAGAAATTTAAAATATGATAAACAATTAATTTTTTCAATAGAAGCATTGGAAGATAAACAAGTAAATCTTTCAGAAAGTGTAACAAAAGCACAAGATGGAAAATAATAGTGGAGCAGCTTAGAGGGTCAATCCTGTAGTTTCAACATTCCAAGGAGAGGAGTTGCAGAGAGAGAAGAATGATTTTAAAATAGCATAAAATTAGACCTATAGACCATGAGTCTCCAGATTGTACCTGTACAAATATTTCAGTACTTAATCCAAGACCTACTATCATGAAATTTTAAAACATTGAAAAAAATTAGTAGCCTAAAAGCTTTCAAAAAGATAGAGGGGCACTTGTAAAGAAGTTTGCATCAGAGTGGATCTGGACATCTCATCTCAACCTTGCCAACTTAAAAAAAAAAAAGGGAACAATACAAAATTCTGATGGGTAATACTTTTCATTTTGGAGGGCTGTGCACCCCACACTATCAGTCAGTTGTGTGTGGATTAAGACATGTTCAGAGATGCTAAAACAATAACAACAAAATTTCCCCGCCACTCTTTTTGATGAAGCTTCTGAAAGAATGCTCCAGCAGAATTAAGGAGAATAGAATAGTCAAGAATTAGGAAGACATAGGATCCAGAAAAAAAAGGGGGGGGGGTTGGAAAGAAAACCAAGGAACCACATTCAAGGATGATAGCTGGTTCATTATGAAAGCAGCACATACTTGAAGAAAGTTAGGAGTGGCATTTCCAGAGAGAAAAATGGAACTGGTAAATTATATAGTACACTGAGAGTTTAGAAAGTAGTATTGGTTTTTGATAGAACTGATGGATCTTCTGGAAAACATTTACATAGGTACATAGAATATTAAGCAATTTTTTTTTAAAAAAGGCAATTATCAACTCTAGGAAAAATTAAATATGGCAAAAGAAAACTTATTGAGTATACCAGTTGGCTGTGAAAGTGAACAATATCTCAGCATTTATACCACTGGAAATACTATTAACACTATTAATTTAACTAAAAATTGAGCAGTGATTATGTTGGAAGGGGAGGGATAGAGTAGTTTAAAGAGCTGAATCCTCATTGAAGTCTGCAAATATTGCCTAATAGTCAATAAGTCTAGAAATAGAATAAGCATCAATATTAAAATATAGAAGGATGAAGAAACATCTGAAATTTTTTAAAATGGGTATTTCCTGAGGATGATAGGGGGCCGTGTTTTCCATAAACTTTTAATATTTAGGGCATTTTAAAACTGTTTGCAAATGTCCCTTTCCTAAAAATTTAATTTTAAAGGAATAGTGGTATTTAAAATGTCAAGGAAATAGAATAATTATGGACTGTAGTCAACTTTGTACATTTTTGTTTTATTATTTTCTAGAGTTCCTGGAATAACTATTGCTACAGACATTATCTGTGGTTTTCCTGGAGAAACAGACCAAGATTTTCAAGAAACAGTGAAACTTGTTGAAGAGTACAAATTTCCAAGTCTCTTTATTAACCAATTTTACCCAAGACCAGGAACTCCTGCTGCAAAAATGGAGCAAGTTCCAGCGCAAGTGGTAAGATACTTTTCTTGTAAGGTATTATATTTAGCCAACAGCTATAAAAATGCAGCTGTGTTGCCTGCCTTAACACAACTAGCTCATGGTATAACCAACCCTTAAGTTACGAAATACGGAATGTTTGTTCCCAGTTGGGGTCAGGGGCAGGGAGACCTTGGTACATTAAATGACCTTAGGCAACTATAATACTACCTTTTTTTTTTTCTCTTGAAGAGTGAGGTTCAGATGACACGGGGAAAATTTTTTAAACTAATATCTAGTACTAACTGTTTATAGGATAAAGCCTTGGGTCTTTCACAATAAGGCAAAACTTAAATATTTGTGAGCTTGGAGGCTTCCCTGCTTCTTAAGAGATGCTTTTCATAATTTGTTACTTTCTGAGGGTCCCCTGGTTTTCCTACTTTTCCATGGGATAGATATGATGCTGTCTGTCTATTTCGGATGTGTGTTGCTTTCACAGTGAACCTCAATTTAATTTCCTCCTTACATGTTCATAGATATATTAGAATAAGATGACCTAAAATAAATGTGAAAAAGTTTGAGAGCCAGTAAAGGCAAACTGTTTCCCAGAATGCACCAGAAATTAATGACCTCAAACAAACATTTAGTTTCTAGATTCATTGGCCCAAGATGAAAAAATGTTAGTAAGCCTTAAGAGGAAGTAGAATTTGTTTCACTGAAAATTTTCTGCTTTGTTTCTGATTACCAAAACAAATTGTGTGCTACCATTAATTTTTCATAAACATAAAAAGAAATCAAATGAACTAATTACTTTTTATATCTAAATTACAATTTCTATTGATGTATAATTTGCATTCAGCAAAATTACCTCTTTCCAGCATATAGTTCTTTGAATTTTGATGAAAGCATTCACTAGTGTAACTGGTCCCACAATCAAGATACAGAATGGTTCCATCAGGCCCCCCTGCCAAACTCCCTTTTACTTTTTTTGTAGTTGTCTACTCTCTCCATCCCCAGCTCCTTAACAACTACTGTTCTATTGTCCTTATAGTCTAATTCATTTTTTTAAACTTCTTTAATAAAAAAAGTTTTTAAACTTCAAAATACCTGCAGAAAAGTGTACAGCTGTATGTTTTCATAAAGTGAATACTTCCATGTAACCCTCAGTCTGATCAAGAAATAGGACATTAGCAGTACCCCAGAGGTCCCCATCATGCCTTTCTCTTTACTATCCTCTCCTATTTCCCAACAGAAACCACTATCCCTCATTCTGAAATATTAGTTTGACCTGTTTTTAAACTTCATATAAATGAAAGAATTCATCAGTGTTTGAATGTTGGGTTTTTAAGTTTAACATTGTGTTGGTGAGAGTAGTCTGTTTTTGCTAGTAGCTGTATCTCATTCATTTTCTTTGCTATATAGTATTCCATTATGCAAATCACAATTTGTCCATCCTAATGTGAAAGAAGAATTGGGTCTTTTCAACATTCCATTGTTAGTATTGCAACTAATACAGCTGTCAGCTTTCCTGCTTGTATCTTTTATTTGACTCGTGTATGTAAACATTTCTGCTGGGTGTTTAGCTAGGAGTATAATTGCTGGATCATAGGAAATACAATTACTCTGCTCTACTAGATGCTGCCCAATAGTCTTCCCAACTAGTTGAATTTAGAGTTCAGCGGCAGTATATCTAAAAATGCCAGTGACTCTGTATTCTTGCCAGCAGTTGGCAGTGTGTTTTTATTAGTAACCATTCTGATGGGAATGTAATGTAATCTTTTTTTGTGGGGGGGGCTATGTTGGGTCTTTGTTGCCACACATGGGCTTTCTCTAGTTGGGGCGAGCGGGACCTACTCTTCGTTGTGGTGCGTGTGCTTCTCATTGTGGTGGTTTCTCTTGTTGCGGAGCATGGGCTCTAGGCACGTGGGCTTCAGTAGTTGTGGCACAAGGGCTCAGTAGTTGTGGTGCACGGGCTTAGTTGCTCCGCGGTATGTGGGATCTTCCCAGACCAGGGATTGAACCCGTGTCCCCTGCATAGGCAGGTGGATTCTTAACCACTGCGCCACCAGGGAAATCCTGTAATGTAATCTAATTGTGGTTTTTATATCTCCCTGTCAACTATTGATACTGAATACCTTTTATATGTTTATTGGAGATTTGGATACACTTTTTCGTGAAGTGCCTGTTCACACCTTTGCCTCTTTATCTCTTGGCTTACCTGTCTTGTTTGTTTCCTCCCCTGTTCCTTCCTCTGATTTATAGGAATTATTTGTGTTTTCTGAATAGAAATCCATTGTTGGTCATGGTAATCTAAGTACCTTCCATTCTATAACCAGTCTTTGCACTCTTTTAATGGCGCCTTTTGAAGAGCATTCTTAATTTTATGTAGAATTTATCAATATTTTTCTTCTGTTTTAGTGTTTTTTTGGGTCCTGTTTAAGATTACCTTCCCCACATTGTCATGAAGATACCCTCCCCACAAAAGGTACTCTTAGATTTTATGATTTTGCCTTTTACTTTTAGATCTTTAATACAGCTGGAATTTATTTTTGTTTAGATTATGAGGTACGGAGGTCAAGACTTTTTTAAAAATATAAGGATATCCATTTGAGTCATCACCACTTATGGAATACCTCATCCTTTACCCACTGCTCTGCCTGGTCACCTTTATCATAAATCAGCTGTCTCTACACGTGGGTCTGTTCTGGAACACTATTCTGTTCCTTTGGTCTGTTGATTTCTCCCCAAAATCACAAAGTTAATTACTGTAGCTTTGTAATAAGTCTTGATATTGGCAGTGTAAGTATTCCAAATGTTTTTTCCTTGAAAATTGTCCTGACTATTCTTGATTCTTTGACTTTCTAAATTTGTCAACTTCCACCAAAAAATCCTGCTGGAATTTTAATTGATATTGTATTGATTCTATAGATCATTTGGGGGGAAATTGACATTGTAATAATATCAAGTTTTTCATCTTTGAATAAAATATAGCTCTTAGTTATTTTAATCTTCTTTAATTTCTCTCAGTAATGATAGTTTTCTGTATACAAGCCTTGCATATCATTTATTATTTTTATCCATATGTGTGTATTCCCTTGATATTATTAATCATTTTTAATTGTTACTACTATTTAGAAATGGAATTGATTTTAACATATTTACCCTTCACCCATCAACTTTGCTGAATTTATTTATTCTAATAGTTTTTCTGTAGGATTTTTTTTTCTTCCAGTTTTTCTGCATATACAGTTGTATTATCTGAGGATAGTTGCAGTTTTACTTCTTCCTTTTCAATCCTCGTAACTTTTATTTATTATTGTATTGCCTGGAACTTCCAGTACACTACTGAATAAAATTGGGTAGTTTTCTCTTCTTTCCTAACTCAAGAGTGGAGTTTACAGAATTTCACCATTCAGTATAAAAGTTAACTATAGTTTGGGGATTAGGGAAGTCCCTTTCTAAGTCCTAATTTACCGTGTGTGTGTGTGTGTGTGTGTGTGTGTGTGTGTGTGTGTGTAAATTAGGTAAATTATGTGTGTGCGCATGCACGCTTTAATCATGAATAGAATTAAACTTTTATCACTTTCTTTTCATCTATTGAAATAATCATATGGTTTGTGGTGTTAAGTCTGTTAATATTGTGAATTCTACTGAATGGCTTTTGAATATTTAAATCAACCTTGCATTCCTGGGATAAACTTCTCTTGGTCATGGTGTATTATTTTTGATATATTATTTCAGTCAGTTTGCTCAAATTTTGTGAAGAATTTTTACATCTTTGTTAACAGAAAATTTTGATCTGTAGTTTTCTGGTAATGTCTTCTTAATTTTGGTTTCAGAGTAATGTTGGCCTCATAAAATGAGTTGGGAAATATTCCTTCCTCTACATTTTGCTGGAAGAGTTTGTATAGTATTTTTTGTATAGTATTTTTATTTTCCCTTAAATATACCTAGAATTACCTAATGTATTAGGAATTGTAAGATGGCCCCAGAAACTCCCTCATCCCTTCCCCCCTCATTAGGGTACATACTCTGTGTAATCCCTGGGACTGTTAATTTGATATTTGCTCTACCCTTTGGTTTCTTGGTTCTGCCCTCTGAGTCATTTTTCCTTGTTCATGAAAGCAGTTTCTCAAAAACGTTGTGGCTCTTCCCTGTTTTTCGCTGGAATTTATTCCGTTAGACAAAAATCACATCAACAGATCTTTATGATATGATGCCTTCTCTACCTTAGCCCCCTGCTGAGTACTTTTCTTTGTATTTTTCCTCCTTGGAATTCCTGGAGCTTCTTTACTCTGCCCTGACCTCTTTCATCAGCTTTGGAAAATGTCAGCCATTCTCTCTCCAGGTATTTCTTTTGCTCCATTCTCTCTCTCTCTTCTCTTCTAGAATTTCAGTTATACATGTTATGATATCCAATGTCTGATTTATCCTTTTCTATATTTTTCCTTCTTTGTTCTCTTTCTGTTTCTGGATGTTCTCTCCTCACCTATTTTCTAGTTTCTTGCTATTCACAGTAGTGAACAGCAAGGTGAACAGCAACAGTAGCATGTGTGGTCCCTAGAGAAGCAGCACTGCTGTCCACCCATGGGGCTGCTGGAAATGCAGGCTCTCAGGCCCCACCCCATCCCAGACCTTCTCAGTCATTCTTCGTCTCCACATGATTTGTCTGTACATTAAAATTTATGAAGTGCTATTCTAGTTTACTAATCCTTTATTCATCTGTTTTTAATCTGCCATCAAACCCATAAATGGAATTTCTCATTTTAATTTTTTTACTTCTAGAATTACAATTTGATTCTTTTTTTTTATAGATTCCAGTGTTCTAGTGAAGTTCCCCATACTTTCCTCTATATTTTTTGAACATATTTAATCGGTTACCTTAAAGCCCATACTGAATTCTCCAATATCTGGATCTAATGTTGGTTTGTTTGTATTGCCGGTTTTTTCTTGATTTTGATCATTTGTCTTCTCTTTCCATATACCTGATCATTTTTATATGACTACCATTGTTTATTTAAAAAAAAAAAACAACTATAGGGTCTAGACTGTAATGTATCTTCCTCTTGGAGTATTTAATTTTGCTTCTGCTAGACTCCAAGATAAGGACTGATTATTTGAATTGATCTGAGATTGATTTTTCAAACTATTTTTCAGCCTTTCTGAGGATTGGGTTATTTCTGGCTTGCCCTTACTTTTTGAAGGCAGGCAGGGGTGTGTTGGTTTTTAACACCTGACATTCAGCAGGAAGGGTTCTGATTTATAGCTTTTGCTGATTTCCATAGTGTAAATACTTCCACTCTTGCCAGTTTCAAATCACCACTGTGATATCACTGAACAGCACATGAAATTGGGAAGAGATGCACATAATCAACTCTGGTGAGCTGGTAAAAAGCCTGAGCCGACATACCACCCTAGCGGAGCTCTTCAGGCTCTCAGCTGAAATCCTGTGCTGGTTAGCAGGGCCTTTCTTTACGGCACGTCTTCCACTCTGATTTTTGACTCTGCAGGATCATGAGAATGCTTCAGGCTCTGCATAGTTTCTCGGCCTCTTAGCTTTTACCTGGCTGCTCAGTCTCCCAGTCACTGCTTACAAATTAATAAATACCCAGAAGGGAAAAGTAGATCCAAATGTTGAGCTTCTCTCCAGGATCTTAGTTCCTCAGGTTCTCACTGCGTTGGTAGCTTTTTGATGTTCAAACAGTACATATTATAAATTTTATTCACCTTTTCTAATTGTTCTTGGCAAGATCATTGGTCTGATACAAGCTGGTTTGCCTTAGCCAGAAGCAGAACTCATTGCATAAGATCAGCTTTCAGATGCTTTTTATTTTGCTCTTTTATCTTTTAAACATAGCCCCTTAGCATCTTCCTTACATTTTTTTTAGCTTCTGTCACCCAATCCTGGCGTAGCAGAACCTTTTTTTTTTTTAGACTTTATATTTTAGAGCAGTTTTAGGTTCATAGCAAAATTGAGTAGAAAGTATATGGAGTTCCCATATACTCTGCCACACACACATAACTTCCCCTGATATCAGCATCCCACACCAGAGTGTGGTACGTTGGTTACGTCGATGAACCTGCATTGGGACATCATTATCACCCAAAGTCAGTAGTTTACATTTCAGTCTACATTCTTTGCATTTGTGGAAATGTGTAAAAACATGTATCTACCATTATAGTATCGTACAGAATAGTTTCCCTTCTCTAAAAATTCTCTGTGCTCTACCTGTTCATCCCTCCCCTACCCCCCAACACCTGGGAACCACTGATTATTTTTACTGTATTCATAATTTTGCCTTTTCCAGAATGTCAGATAGTTGGAATCCTGGAGTGTTGTATCCTTTTCAGATTGGCTTATTTCACTTAGTAATGTGCATTTAAGGTTTCTCTATGTCTTTCTGTGGTTTGATAGCTCATTTCATTTTAAAACAACAGAAATTTATTGTCCAACAGTTCTGAATACTGAAGTCCAGAGGCAGGCTTCCTCTGGACCATGTAGGAAAATCCTTCCTTGCCTCTTCCTAGCTTGGGGTGGTTTGCTGCTAATCTTTTTCCTTTGCTTGTAGCTGCCTTCATTGTCACATGGTATCCCTGTGTGTGTCTGTCTTCACGTGGCTATTTCTTGTAAGGACCCCAGCCATATTAGATTAGGGACCCGCCCTATTCCTCATCTCAACTCATTACATCTGCAGTGACCCTGTTTCCAAATAAGGCTGCATTTTGAGATTATGGGGGTTAGAACTTCAACATATCTTTCATGGCGGGAGATAACAACTCAATCCACACACTTCTCTAAATTTCTGTAATTATGCTCTAGGTAAAAACTAGCCTGGAAGAGTTTCATCTTTATAAAATTCAGAATCTTAAATAAAAGGAATTAAGTATTAATGATGAAACTCTTTGATGACCTGCCATCAAAGAGAGGATATATCATGTGCATTGAATCTCCCTGGTTTTCCTAAATTTATCAAAAATTAACAACTCTCTACCCTAAGGTAAGTACTTTATGAAACTGCTTAGCAACTGGACGTCACTAAAACACTGCTACAAAATAGATATCCATTCTTTCTTACCTAATTTGTTTCCCATTTCCTTGCCTAAAAAATCAACAATGAAGATGGGCTCTAACCCCTTATTGGAAGAAGACCACAATATCAGTTACTTTCAAACAACACTTTTTATTCTGTCTTTAGAGCTCCTCTTAGTGAAAATATATTGTTTTCTTAGGTATATTTTATTTCCACTAAAATCAACCCCCCCCAAATGTTCTTCTCCGATAAATGACATGAATAATTTCAGTATACTTTTCCCTTTCCCATAACTACGTTTACATGAATCCTAGTATTAATGTAAGTAAATCCCAGTGCTTTTCATGCTTTATAGTAGAGCTCTGATAAATGAACTAAATTTTGTGTATTTTTTAATCCTTTAAATCATCAAATGGATAAAAGCACCATACAGTTCAGTTTTGCATTTGCATAGGTGGGAGGGGCAGATTTTTTGCCAGTCCTTTATTGCCTGCTGAAAAAAAAGTATAACCCTCTTAAATTGATAATGAAAATAACTTAGGCAATGTATTTTCATGATCGGGATAGACTAAAATTTTTTTCTTAGCTTTTGCAAGCTTATTAATTTATAAGATTTAATAGTGGAATCACTTAAGCTAATTGGGAGTGACCTTAGACTTTTAGATGGAAGGTCAAATTTGCATGTTTACATTTTCTATTTCATTGAGTCTTCCTTGAGTAGTCTTCATTAATCTTAAGTAATTCTATTAGTATTTTAAAATTATGGCTGAGGTTCTTAGTCTGCCTAGAAAAGGTAACTTAAGTTTAAAAAGTCATTTGATTCTTAGCTATCAATTCCAGACTTTGTTTTTAGAAAATTTTGATGAAAAATAATGAAGTTGTAATGAAATCTTTATTTTAAGAGGCCTGTGACTTGAAAAAATAATTTTTAGGTGATGAGAGTAGCTTTGGAATTTTCATATTGGTTTAAAATGTTAAATTGTGATATTAAATCCACCTGCTTGCTTGTCTTACATCTTGGAACTAAGATAATGTCTTTAGATATATATTAGCACAAAAGAATCATAACTCACTTACCTGCAGTTTCGAGAACATGTACCCGAGGGATAACGAGGCCACAGTAGATGCTTCCTGCCTCAGCTCTGAGGAGTGTGGGTGCACGTTTCTGAGGCACCTGGAGGGCCATCCTTGAGATTGATCCAGGCAGCTTTGCTGAAATTGTCCCCAGTAGATTTCCCTGTGAGTGAATTTTTGGTGGAGGTATTCAAACCAAGGCCAGGTGACTGCTTGGAATAGATGTTGAATAAGAAATGTTCTTGGGCTTCCCTGATGGTGCAGTGGTTGAGAGTCCGCCTGCCGATGCAGGGGACACGGTTTCGTGCCCCGGTCCAGGAAGATCCCACATGCCGCGGAGCGGCTGGGCCCGTGAGCCATGGCCGCTGAGCCTGCGTGTCCGGAGCCTGTGCTCCACAACGGGAGAGGCCACAACAGTGAGAGGCCCGTGTACTGCAAAAAAAAAAATGGTTCTTAAATCATATGCGGGTTTAAGAACAATGACATATAATGGCTCTCCCAAATTTAGCTGCCTATAAGTTCTTTAAAAAAGCAAAACAGAGAAATAAAGCAGATAGAAAGAGCTTTGTTACTTTCTCTAAATGTTTTTAAAAGCTTGTTGTTTCTGAGTATGATCTAAAGTTTAACAACTCAGTATTTTAGAGACTATCAAGTTGCCTTAATGAAAGGAATTCTGATATTTTTGCCTTACTTGATAGTATAATTACATTATTTACACAGTCTCTGATTTTCAAATTAAAGTTTTTCCTTGGGGGAGAGGTAAAAATATTTTCAAGAGTTTTTAAACTCTAGATTGTCCATTATACTTTATTCTAAATTGATTTCCAAACACATGTCGAGGGATGCCCCTTTTCTCAAGATTATTTTTGTTTTGACTTCTCTTTTCAAAAGGAATATTTTGGGATTCTTACACGATTGTATTCGATTCTTCCAGTGAGTCTTTTTTTTTAATTTATTTTATTTTTATTTGTTTTTGGCTGCATTGGGTCTTTGTTGCTGCGTGTGGGCTTTCTCTAGTTGCGGTGAGCGGGGGCTGCTCTTCATTGAGGTGCATGGGTTTCTCATTGTGGTGGCTTCTCTTGTTCCAGAGCACAGGCTCTAGGTGCGCAGGCTCAGTAGCTGTGGCTAGCAGGCTGTAGAGCGCAGGCTCAGTAGTTGTGGCTTGCGGGCTGTAGAGTTCAGGCTCAGTAGTTGTGACTCATAGGCTTAGTTGCTCCGTGGCACGTGGGATCTTCCCGGACCAGGGCTCGAACGCATGTCCCCTGCATTGGCAGTTGGATTCTTAACCACTGTGCCACCAGGGAAGCCCTCCAGTGGGTCTTTTAAGTTTCTTTTTTCTGGACATATCATTTCTCTTTTAATTTCCTCTTTTGGTAGAGTGTTTAGCCTGACCATAGTTTTGTTTTTAATAGATTTCAGCAGATCACTTAACAGAGTCTTTTATGATGACTGTAGTAACATTAGGAAGTATGAGCTAGATTATAATCCAGAGAGGTGGTTGGGAACAGCCTACCTACTTCATGTGAGTTTTTATACAGATGGTATTCGTTTAACAAATGGAGAATTGAATTGAATGATCTCTAAGGCCCCTTGAAACTCTTAATAATCTTTGATTCTCTATCATTTGGTTTTAAGGCCACCTTTCAAACCATGTTTAGAAATTTTAGGTGCTTTATTTTTCTAGATCATTGGCCTAAATATGTTTTTGGCATTTCCCTATTCTTTCACCTTTTACTTTACTGTGAATCCAATGACTTTTTGTTTGGGTAATCAATAAATTGAATGACTTCTTCTTGAATGTGAACTAGGAATGTTAAACATAATAATTAAATTAGTTGATTGTATGGCTCAAAACGGCGGCAGTGAGACCAGCTGTGGTAGAGAGAATAATTGGCCCCCAAAGATGTCCACACCCTAATCCCCAAACCTGTGAATATGTTACCTTACAGAGTAAAAAGCACTTTGAAGATGTGATTAAGTTAAAGCATTTGAAATGGAGAAATTATTGTGGATTATCTGGGTGGGATCAGTGTAATCACAAGGGTTTTTGTAAGAGGAAGGCAGGAATGTTAAAGTTAGAGGGGGGGAGATGTAAGGCCAGAAGCAGAGATCGGAATAATATGCTTTGAAGTTCAAGGACAGGCCCATGAGCTAAAAAATGCACACGTCCTCTGGAAACTGGAAAAGGTCAGGAACAGATTCTCCCTTAGACACTCCAGAAAGAACACAGCACTGCCAGCACTTTGATTTTAGCCCATGAGACCCATTTTAGGCTTCTCACTCCCAAAACTAGGAAAGAGGTAGCACTAGTGAGACCACTATTTATTTTTACTGCCACAGGTGGATTTTCTGTTTTTCTTGTTTGTTTCGTTTTGTTTTGTTTTTGAAAAGCTTGCTCCTGATTCCTCTCAGCCTAAATCATTCTTCAGAAAATCCCAACCTTCTCTCAGTGTATGCTCACCGCTCCCCCTAATTTTCTGCCCTCTGACCTCTTGCCTACCTGCCTGCCACAGAGAACTGCCTAACTTTTTATTAAGTCCTGATGTGACATTAACAAACTGAATTCCATTATCACATAAATCAGCTTTCATGTAGTCAGACCCACAGGACTAGACACGTGTAGACTGTAACTCCAGGATGGAGTTGTTCAGGATGGTAAAGATAGGAAAAGCACAGATTTTTGTTGATACCTGAAACCCTTTCTTATGACTCTTCTGTTAAATACAAGCCATTGTAAGAAAAAAACAGGGATGGCTATACTTTGGAACCATGGGTTTGTCTTGGGAATCCTAGTATTTCAAGTTTTCTAAAATAACCCAACTTTAGGACAATGAAGAGTCAGATATGATTTGAGAGCCTTGAGTTCAGTGATAGCAGTCTGAATTTGTACTTCATCGTGACCTTATAGAAAATCTTTTTTTTTAACTTCTGTAGAAAAGAAATGCACTTAACTTGTTTCTTATGATATTTTAATTTCTTGCTTTCATTTTGGCATTTATTTTTATCCTGCTTCTTTTATGAATTTATAATCACCAAAACAGTGGGAAGATATGTGGGTGTAAGTTTGTCTCTCAGAAGCTGAATGGTGGTGGGTATTAGGGTTGAGAAGGACTGAGTGAATTTATATTAAATAAAAGAATATAAATTCTATCCTTTGCAAAGTCATCTTTATTATATTTTAGTCTGACTTTTTCAGTGATGATTACATGCTTTGATTTATATAAGTTTCAGAAAAGTTAGAAGGATCTACATAATTCTTCTACGCCTTTTATATGAACTTGATTTATTAAAGTTGTAATATTCAATTTGAACTCACTTTTTATTACCTTAATAACAAGTTTAGAACTGAGTAGACTTTGGAGTAACTTCTAAAGATAAAGAACCTTATGATCTATCTTATTTCTTGACCTTATTTTTTACTGTGATGACTATGGCTCATTAATAACTCCATATTTATAACCTTCCAAGGGATTTATAAGTGTAGTTCCAAGTATTAGAGCTAATGTGAAATGTGTATTTAGGTCAACAGAATATATTTGGTAATTTAATATGACACTCTTTTCTAACTCCTGCCTCTTAGAATCATGTTTATTTCATAATTAAGGACTAACAAATCAAATATAACCAGATAAGCATTCAAATGGATAAAACTGTACTCTACTAATTACGTTCTGAGATCATATAATCTATGATGAATGTCCTGATTCTTTATTTTTGCTACTCATAATAAAGCACCTTTATAGAAGTGATATATAAGATTCAAAGGGCAGGGAAAAGAAACTTCCATTGTTTGAATGTAACACATGCCAGAATCGTATAGTCTGTGCCTTTCGTGTACTTTGTCCTGTGGTATTCTTCCAACAATATTTTCAGGTATCTGGTATTATTTTTTACTTTACAGATGAGTTAGCTGAGGCTCAGAGAAGTTAAGTAAACTCGCTAAGTAACTACTAAGTGAAACGTTGGAGACTTAGTCTCCATTCTTTGACTCTTTGCTCCATGCTCTTTTTTTTTTTAATAATTAATTTTTATTGGACTATAGTAGCTTTACAATGTTGTATTAGTTTCTACTGTACAGCAGAGTGAATCAGCTATACATATACATATACCGCCTCTTTTTTGCATTTCCTTCCCATTTAGGTCACCACAGAAACTGAGTAGAGTTCCCTGAGCTATACAGTAGGTTCTCATTAGTTATCTATTTTATACATAGTAAACAGTAAAATAAGTATTTATGCCAGAAATTCAAAATAATTTTAGAACATTTCGACCAAAAAAAGTGTTGGTTTCCAAAGTTGTTTTCTGTCATAGCAATGATTTTTTTTTATTTATAGGCCCTAGAAATTTATTTCCTAAAAATGATTTTAAACTTTACAGAAAAGTTGTAAGATTATATCTCCAGTATACCCTTTACCAAGATTTATCAGTGTTTTTAACGTTTTGCTGAATTTGCTTTCTTTCAAGCAACAGACAGAGACTTAGACATAGATTTTTCCCCTGAACAATTTCAGAGTAGATTACAGACAGACATCATGCCCCTTTACCCCTTAATATTTAGTGTGTGTTTCCCCAAAACAAGGATCTTATATATAATCACAATATTGTTATCATATTCAGGAAATTTAGCACTGGTACTGTACTTTCCCTAATCTACAGTTCAGATTCCAATTTTGTCAAGAATCCCAACAGTGTCCTTCATAGCTGTCATTTTTCTGATATGGGACTCAATTCAGAATCTTATATTTAATCTCTTTAGTCCTCTTTAATCAAGACAGTTCCTCGGATTTTCTTTCTTTTTTTTTTTCTTATTTATTTAGTATTTGACCATATTGTCTATACTTGAAAAGCCTCTGGAAAAGAAAAGAGTTAAATATCAATTGGAATTAATCCTGAAATTAAAAAAAAAAACCTCACCAAAAGTCCCCATAATAGGCAGAATAATGACCCCTCAAAGATGTTCACTTCCTTTTTTTTTAATTTTATTTTTTTATATAGCAGTTTCTTATTAGATTTTCTTTATATGTCATGACATATTGACAGTTTTTGAGAGTACTGGCCAGTTATTTTATGGAATGCCCCTCAATTGGGGTTTGAATTTTCCTCATGATTAAATTCATGTTATATATTTGGCCCTGTTAAACTAAGTAAATGATGTTATGTTCTTCTCAGAATGTCACATCTGGAGACACATTATGTCTTTTTGCCCCTTATTGGTGATGTTAATTTCGATCATGTGGTTAAGGTGGTATCTGGTTTCTTCGCTGTGTACTTATCTATTTTTAGCATAAGAATGTTTACTCTCAAGTATTTAATAGGATCAAAGATAGGAAGAAAAAACAGGCCTTGAAAACTCAAAAATCTTAGTGGTTTAATTCCCACTTTCAATTTTATGATAGCTTGGACGCTACAGTTATGTATTCTAAAGGGGTCTTCTCTGGAGGCACAGTGGTTAAGAATCCACCTGCCAATGCAGGGGACACGGGTTCAAGCTCTGGTCCGGGAAGATCCCATATGCCACAGAGCAGCTAAGCCCGTGCACCACAACTACTGAGCCTGTGCTCTAGAGCCCGCAAGCCACAGCTACTGAGCCTGCGTGCCTAGAGCCCATACTCCGCAACAAGAGAAACCATCGCAGTAAGTCCACACACCACAACGAAGAGTAGCCCCCGCTCACCGCAACTAGAGAAAACGCCCGCAGACAACAACGAAGACCCAACGCAGCCAAAAATTAATTAATTAATTATTGTAAAATTGGGAAATATTTCTAAAAAAATAAAAGATTTTTCATTTCTTAGTTTAAATCTATTCTAAATCTTTTGATTTTTTTCTATCAGTTTTTAATCCTTAGGCTACAATAGTTTTAAACAAGATACTTTATTTTTTCCCTTTTTTTAATTGACGTATAGTTGATTTATAATGTTTTAGGTGTACAATGAAGTGATTCAATTTTATGTGTATGTGTGTGTATTCTTTCTCAGATTATTTTCCATTATAGGTTATCACAAGATATTGAATACAGTTCCCTGTGCTATACAGTAAATTTTTGTTATTCATGTATTTTATGTATAGTAGTATGTGTTTGTTAATCCCAAATTACTAATTTATCCCTCCCCCCAAACAAGACACTTTATTTTTTTAATTTTTTTAAACTTTTTATTTTATATTGGAGTATCGTTGATTAACAATGTTGTGTTAGTTTCAAGTGTACTGCAAAGTGATTCAGTTATATGTGTATCTGTTCTTTTTCAAATTCTTTTCCCATTTAGGTTGTTACTTAATATTGAGTATAGAGTTCCCTGTGCTATACAGTAGGTCCTTAAACAAGATACTTTAAATTGAGTGTGCAGTGACAGAGAGGGGAAACTAAAATTGGAAAGGCAGAAAATTTGTTTCATTGAAGTGCCTGTATATTTACACAGCAATTAAGTACATGTAGAACTTTCATTCTCAAAAACTGTGCAGATCAGAAACTTGTGTGGATCAAGAGGAGCTAGGGAAATTCATGGGTGAAGTATCTTTAACACTTAGGGGGAATTCACAGGTCATGAGTGACATATTTCTCCTGAAATGCTATGAGATTCACCACTCTATCGGGATGTTACTCAGTGTCAAAGTCATACCGTGGGAGTCAGAAATACTTTCCATGTACCTTGTATTCCTTTACTGTGTTTCCTCTGGACCTTCGTTATCTGTGAAGTCAAAAAGTGTCCTCTCAAACTACTTTCTGGGTGATTTGAACTTGTTATTTTAGGACAAACAAATGTGGAGGAAGAATCCTATATGTAAATTCCAGTTGGTGGGATTAAGTTATGCTTGATTCTACTTGGAATCAAGCCCAGAAACATATGAGTGAAATCACTGGGGACATTACAGAGTTAATGCCAACATCCAGTAATTGATGGATCTCTTCCCAACTAATTTGATATTAAATCTTAGAGAGCCCAGGAGCCCCAAGACCCCCAGGGAGCAGCCCTTTTGGTTCATTTTATGCTATTAAAATGAAAATCAGTGAGTTCTTCAAAGGTCTAGAAAGGTTATCCAAATGGATAATTTGTCAGGTACCTGAAATCCTATTCCATTAGAGAACCTAAAGACCACTGTGAAGTAGTTTAATTTGATTTATCTTCTGTTAGCAGCCAGAGTTAACAGGGACAGATTGGAAGTTAAAAGAGGGCTCTCTGCCGGCACCTCTCATCAGTGTGATGTAACCACAGCAGGCATAGTGCCCATGATGACCAAAAACATGGCTCTGGGGAGTAATTTAAGTCTCTCGATCACTTTGGCAATCAGATCTGGTATTTTAAAAATTATAGTTAAAGCTACAGGTAGGATAACTTTACTTAATCTATCTGGTATCAGATAAGCTTCTATATGCCAGGAGCTGGGCTGGGTGCTACACGAGGTATCAAGATGATTCCTAGGCATTCCTTATTCTGAAATAGCATAATCCAGAAAGAAGAGAAAGATGGTGTAAATGGAAGTACTACAGGGCAGTGTGTCTTCACTGCTGTAAGAGTGATACAAAAGGCTGTTAACACTTAGAGGCTTGTGAGTGTGATGATCAAGGTCACTGTCAGAAACTTTTAAGCTGAGGTTTTTGCTATATGAAAGATATTAGAAGTAAGGGACAAGATGTTTCTAGAAAATGATGAGTTAGATGAGTTTAGTTCTTCTAAAATGCAGGGTTTATAGTAAAACATGAGAAGGACCTTTTAGAAGATGGATTGGGGCCAGTCAAGGGAATTCTGACTCTGTAATCACACCTAGACTCACAAGCTTAGCCCCTGGGAACCTAGATAACAGTCACAAGCTGAGCCAGCAGAAGTACATCATCTGGGACTTCCCTGGCGGTCCAGTGGGTAGGACTTGGCACTTCCACTGCGTGGCCCAGGTTCGATCCCTGGTTGGGGAACTTAGATCCTGCAAGCTGCACAGAGTGGCCAGGAAAAAAAGGAAGTTCATCATCTGTAGTTAGTAGGCAACATCTGCTGTTTGGATGTTTTTGAGCAGAGGAGTGATGCAATTTCAGCAATATTGTAGGAAGATGAAATTAGGAAGAATATGCAGGATGCATCCAAGTGGAGAAAGGCTGCAGGCAGGATTGAGAGTGTAAGGAGATCGTGTTGCCATGAGGTGTTGGTGGTGGATTTAGGAGTAGACAGAAAAGAATGAACAAGAGAGACTTTACAGGAAGAATCTGTATGGCTTGTAAGCTAGAGGATGCTGGCAGCTTACACCTTGTATAATGTTCACCATGTACCAAGCACATTTTTGATGCTTTATGTGTATCGATGCATTTAATCTTCCCAACAACCCTGGGTAGCGACTGTTGTTATCCCCATTTTACATTTGAGGAAACTGAGGCACAAAGGGTATAAGTAACTCACTCAAAGTCACACAGATAGTGGTGGAGTTAGGATTTAACACCAGGCATTCTGGCTCTGTACTCTGCTTCCTAGCCATGCTATCAATAATAAATTATAGTGGCAAGGGAGAAAGAAAAGCAGCGCCTAAAATAAAGCTCTGACTTAATTAAAATACAGAATTCTCAATTTCTATTTTAAATGTATAGAATTTTAGAGCCAAATTTTTACTCATTTAAAGGCAAAATGCTTTAACCAGCGTGACAACCTTGAAGATGTAGGAATCTGTGCTCTGAGGCTTCACATGGTAAAATGATTTACCCAGTGTTTCACCCATGGAATAGATAATAGGGCCCAAATGGGTCAATGGACAGCGGCCATAGGCAGACCGCAGTGCTGCTCTAGCTACTGTAAGGCGTGTCTGTAAGTGTTCAGGGTCAGAATCTGGCATTGAATCCCAGGCACCTCCCTTTGCCTTCCCAACAGTTGCCATGTTTTCTTTCACCCCCAGACCAGCTTCAGGTAAGACCCAGGGTTTAAACCCTTCATCGCTATGCCCAAACTCCTTTTTCACTTTGACTTTTTTGCTGATGTCTGTTGAAAACAGAAAAACAGAATGAAAACTTGGAGGAAGTTTACAAAGGTTAAAAAATACCATAGTCTCTCATTTTTAATTCTTAACTATCTTACTAGATCTAGATGTCGTTTTCCTAAACAAATATTTTTCAGGAAAGATTTATGTGTCTATCACTGATTAGGATGGTGTCCTGAATCTCTGTGGCCTACTGACTCTCTTGCTTATGAATTAGTAAGGTGTTACTTAACTTGACCATATCTGTCCACTTATCCTTCCATAGGTCTTGTGGATTCTTTCTCTTCAGCACTTAAGCCTAACAAAACAATGAGTAGCATAAACAGCATGAAACTGTGGGCAATTTATGTGCTCAGTCTATCAAAGACTGAGCAAGTGATGCCAGACATCATTGGAAATAGGATGAGATGGGGAAAACGGTTCTTTATTAGAACTCTTCCAAGGGAGAGGGACTGTATGTGGGTTATAACTAAAGCTGTGAGAAGCCACCTGGAATGAGCCTTCAGACTCCCAAAGGATCTGCTTTGAACTGCCTCTTAAAGAGGGGAGCGCCTGCTTCACTTCCTGTCTTTTGATTTGCCCAGTGGCGTGAGCAGGCTAGGACACCACTCCCTGTGTTACTGTCTTCCACCCCCTCCCATCTGGTGCTCAGCTGGCCCTCTCAGAACATCAAACATGTCAAGAATATTGGCTTCCATGGACACCAACTGAGTAGTTTATAGGAGATTTTATCTATCTCTAATTCTAGGTCAGTGGTTTTTAACATTTTTTGAGAATCTGATGATACACACACACACACACACACACACACGTATATACACGTATATATAATATTGACTACACATGCATACATGCATATATGTATGTACATATGCATTCTTCCCAGACAAAAGCCAGTTTTCCCAAAAAGGTCAGTGTTTTTGCAGTATATAAATATCCTAAAGCCATCCATAGTAAGGACCAGCGTGCACAGTGATCTGTGTCACCTGAATGGCTTACTGCCGTCTCAGTTTACTTCCTGTCCACAGTAGGACATTTCCTCATAGATGGCAGGCACCAACAATGAATGATTGTTGAATGGAATGAAAGATTAAATGTAGACTGACCACATAATTGCTGAAGAAGCTGCATAAAGACACTAACTTTGATAAACAGGTTCATTCATGAGAAAAACATACTTGAACATCTGGTTAGTGAACATGCTTCGTATAAAACCTAGCAGCGAAAAACGGGTCAAGAACAAAGATAGTACAGCACTTCTAGAATCTGGGCTTACAGAGATCTGAGACAGAACGAAAAAGAGACCATTATGAGATTTGTACAATACGACCTGAAACTGGAAAAGAATTCATAGAAGCAGCTTGTAAATAACATTTAAATGTAATTGAAACAACGCACATGATCTACAGGTTAAATAATTGGTTAGATGTTTTTTGTTGTTATTGTTTTGGGTTTGGGGAGGTATGGGAGTTCTATCAGAATGTAATCATCATTTATAATGAAAAAAGTACTGCCCGATACCAAACAAACAACTTAAAAACAAAGTTATAGAATATAACTTGTTTAAAAGTTCGGAACTATATACCTTCATCATTTACTAATTTCTGTCATTAATGTTAGGCTCTCCAATACTGTTTTTTGGGGGGGGCAACTGAAGCTGTGTTACTAAGAGTCTTGAAAATTAATGATATAAAGCATGTTAAATAATACCTTCTACATTGTGGATCCTGAATTACACACTATGCAGTCTTACAATATATGTGCTTCTGGAAATTAAAATTATAGCATTAACTTTCCTTGATTTTTTAAAATAATGAAACAAGAAAAGGATAAACTGGCCTCTTTATGAGGTCAGTAGGTGGTGAGATGAATGTTCTAAAATTCCCGTACCTTGAGGAGATTCTAGAGGAATCTGAAGTTGTGCTGATGTTTCTTGGCCTGGGTTAGTCCATCATAGGCTTCAGAGGGTCTGGAAACCAGCTGAAGTTGTGTGGAGCAGTGGAAGAGTCTATAAGTATTTTTTTTTCCCCTGGAGGAGGAATTCATTGGTTTTCGTTAGATTCTTTTTCTTTTTAATAAATTTATTTTATTTATTTATTTTTGGCTGTGTTGGGTCTTCGTTGCTGGGTACGGGCTTTCTCTAGTTGTGGAGAGCGGGAGCTACTCTTTGTTGCGGTGTGCAGGCTTCTCACTGCAGTGGCTTCTCTTATAGCGGAGCACGGGCTCTAGGTGCGCGGGCTTCAGTATTTGTGGCGCACGGGCTTCAGTATTTGTGGCGCGCGGGCTCAGAATTGTGGCTCATGAGCTGTACAGTGCAGGCTCAGTAGTTGTGGCGCATGGGCTTAGTTGCTCCGCGGCATGTGGGATCATCCTGGACCAGGGATCGAACCTGTGTCCCCTGCATTGGCAGGTGGATTCTTAACCACTGCGCCACAAGGGAAGTCCCCATTAGATTCTTAAAGGGATCCTATTCCACAAAAGGTGAAGAACCAATCATCTGTTAATATCTCAGTTTAAGAAAACATTTTAATATAGGTATTTTTTTAATAACCTGTGTTTAAAAAAATTCAGCTGAGTAAAATTTAAGTATCTTGTTGGCTTTATTCAGTAATTCATGAATTGGGCAGCATCCAGTCTAGCAGATTGAGAGGTGGTCTGAGGAGCTTACAATATGAAGGACTTTAATAGGCAGAAGAGAGCAGGACAAGGAAGTTTTACTGGGCAAAAAAGCAGATTGGTTATTGCAAGGTTACTTTCCTTACAACGGATGGCAGGGGCCTATCAGGCAGATGACCTCACTAATTCTGATCAGGTGATTTCTGATTCACTGGTTCAATATTCCATTTCTGGAAGAGCTGAAACTATAAATAAGTCTTGGTTTGCTGACATGAGGCTTAGCACAGACTACTCCATTTTGGGCCTGTTGCCTTGTTTTTAACACCTGTTTAATTGTTAAAATTATCAATGCTTAGTAATCTTTTAATCTTGAAGACCTGGAAAGCGAACAGTTTAAAAGATTAAACAAAAATATTATTTAAAAATAAACTTCTGGGGCTTCCCTGGTGGCCCAACAGTGGTTGAGAGCCCGCCTGCCGATGCAGGGGACATGGGTTCGTGCCCCGGTTCAGGAAGATCCCACATGCCGCGGAGCGGCTGGGCCCCTGAGCCATGGCCGCTGAGCCTGTGCGTCCGGAGCCTGTGCTCCGCAATGGGAGAGGCCACAACAGTGAGAGGCCCGTGTACCACAAAATAAATAAATAAATAAATAAATAAATAAATAAATAAACAAACAAACAAACAAACTTCTGTTTTCTGGTTTTTAGAAAAGATAACATTCCCGTGCCTTAAAAACTGTGCTTTCAGGCCCAGTCTTCCGTGGTAGACCCCATGTCAAGCACTCAGGTCTGATATAAGGGACCCAAGTAACCAGACATAAGGACTTGAAACTTAATAGTCTCCCATATATATATTTTTAACATCTTTTTTGGAGTATAATTGCTTTACCATGGTGTGTTAGTTTCTGCTTTATAACAAAGTGAATCAGCTATACATATACATATATCCCCATATCTCTTCCCTCTTGTGTCTCCCTCCCTCCCACCCTCCCTTATCCCACGCCTCTAGGTGGTCACAGAGTCTCCAGTATTTTTTAAGTGTGGGATTGAAGGGTTTTGCCAGCCCTAACTTGTAATCACGAGGACTGCCTTTCTGATCTTTTTCTCTCAATTCATTCAGCACTGTATGTATTAGGTTGCTATGTGCCTGACACTGCAGTGACGCACAGTGTGGCCAGGATGCTCCTCTCACGGTGCACAGGGAGGAGAACAGCAAACAAAAGCTGGCAAAATACCAGACAGTATGTAGCAAATTAAAATAGATTAATAGAATCAGTAATGGCTGAATGGGTCCTTTGTGATCCGAAGGCCACAAAGTTATCGCCTCTGTGGAAGTGATAAATGAATTCAGATCAGAATAGGCAGTCAGCCTTGTCAGGATTCTAGGAAAGAAGACTGTAGGCAGAGGGAATAGCTCACCCAATAGCCTTTGAAAGGGATGGCGTGGGAAACAAAGAGGAGAGCGATGTGGCTGAAGTATCGTGGTGAGGCGGAAACTTGTAGGAAATGAAGTAGGTGAGGTGGCCAAGGGTCAGATCATGTCAAACTTGATAAGCCAGGGTAAGGGATGTGAAGCAGGAGAAGCCATAAATGTAATACTAATTCTGTAAAGTAAGATTTGAGGATACTGGAATTCTTTGCTTTTGAACAGAGATACAACCAGCTGAAATTGAAATTTCTACGTGAATTGAAGTAATGGTTAGAAAACAGTAGCTAACATTGTTTTCCGATGTTGCTGTACACCGTGCCAGTGTGAAAGTCATCATCGCTCTTTGACTTTATGGAGATATATGTCTAGTCATTTATGAAGAAAATTTATGAGGGTCTCATATATTTGTAACTATAGCTACACAGACATTTGTTACACTTTAGCTTGTGATAAGATAATAAATACAAGTGATATGATTGAACTGTCCCAGTTACATTAATTGGAAGACTCATTAAGAAGTTTGCAAGCTGATAATAGGAGCTATCATTTATTGAGTGATTACTATATGCAGACGCTGTACCAAGCGTTTTATTGACATTTCATCTTACCTTTATGGCTGTCCTACGAGGAATGGTATGTATATTAAGAGTATAGGTTAAGACTGTCTGTAAGTGCCAGCTAGACCAAAAGGGTAATAAGCACAACTGTAACACCTTTGATTGTTTTTTTATAACCAGAACACACAGTTTCTTCTCTCTTTGAGCACAGTCTTCAGAGAACACAGAATCTATTGTGTTTGGAACAGCAAAGAGTTGTGGCATGCAATTTTCAAATGCCCTTTGCCAGTAGAGACTGACCTTATGCATTATGGCATTTATTTACTCATGCACAGCCTCTAGAACAAAAGAATACTACTAGTGTATCTATTAAAGAAACATAAACAGGGACTTCCCTGGTGGCGCAGTGGTTAAGAATCCACCTGCCAGTGCAGGGGGCATGGGTTTGATCCCTGCTCCAGGAAGATCCCACATGTTATGGAGCAACTAAGCCCATGAGCCACAACTACTGAGCCTGCGCTCTTGAGCCCGCGTGCCACAACTACTGAGCCCGCGCACATAGAGCCCATGCTCCACAACAAGAGAAGCCACTGTAATGAGAAGCCCCGTGCACCACAACAAAGAGTAGCCCCCGCTCGCCGCAACTAGAGAAAGCCCGCACACGGCAATAAGGACCCAACACAGCCAAAAATAAATTAATTAATTAAATAAATTCATTAAAAAAAGAAAAGATACACAAACAGAATACATACAAATCAGGTGAAGTGTGTACAGAACGTGTGTATTTCGAATAGCTATTGTGTCATGAAATTGCCAGGCACAAATTTAGTCTTGCCATTTTGTTCACACACTGGGGAAAAATTAGTTTGTTAAATGTTTCGTGTAACTGTACTTGTTTTACCAAGCTGGAAAGTTGGAGATTTTTAATTCTAGTTTTCATTACCTGAATATCAGCCTATTTTTTTCATATGGTATGCGTAGTATCTCACGACTGGAGTTTGCTTTGTTTTATAGTATCTGTACTCCTTGTATTTTTCAAGCACTATTTTGAAAACAGCTGATGTATTTCTCCATTAAAAACACAATAAAAATAAACAAGAAAAACGCAAAAAAAAATTTCTAGCATTATCAAAAACTTCACTTTTATACAGTGGATTCTAATGTTAGATTATCATTTACTATGTTCTTTACATTGCTTCTTTTGTAAAAGAAGTTTACAAGTTGCGTGTATATGTGCACACTAAGTGGTTGAAGGGTGTTTTTTTTAAGAGTACTAAAACTTTTTCAAAGGATAAGTTTGGCTTCAAGTTTGAAAACAAAGTTCAAGACAGATATAATTTCATACTGTCCCAAATCCTACTAAAACTACAGCGCAGAGATTTTTATGTCAGGCGTTATTACCCTACAAGGATAAAGAAAACAGAAGAAGCAACAGCAAAGTTGCTGTGACAAGGAGATAGACAGTTGACAACTAACCTCACCACCCCAGGGAAACCTAAATACCTACCTGGTGGGGAGGAAAAGCCCAAATCCAAACTGATAATCAACTTAATGCATACCACAGAATTCTTTTTTTTTTTTTTTTGGCCGCACCTCATGGCATGCGGAACTTCCCCAACCAGGGATTGAACCTGTGCCCCCTGCAGTGGAAGCGCGTTGTCTTAACCACTGGACCACCAGTGAAGCCCCACAGAATTCTTAAGTGGCCCAAGAATTGGCTGGCACCTCTGGAAGGGAGAATGAGGCAGGAAGGGAGATGACTAAAAATGAAGAAGATTGTTTGACAACAATTTAAGAAGCAGTTAGATTTCTCTATTTCCTCCCCAACTAAGGCTTCCAGGTAACATCCCTTCACCTACCCTGACAGAAGACGGGAGGCTTGTTCTCTGAAGGAGATATGTATTAGAGTTCTTTAGAGAAAGAAAGCCAGCAGGATGTGTATGTACACACACACACACACATATATATATGGAGGCTGAGAAGTCCCACAATTGGCAGCCAGCATGCTGGAGACCCAGGGGGCCGATAAGTAGTTCCAGTTCAAGTCCAAAGGCTTGAGAACCAAGAGGGCCAATGGTATAAGTTCTAATCTTAAAGCTGACGGATTCAAGACCCAGAAAGAACCGATGTTAAAGTTCAAGTCCAGAGGCTAGGAAAGACCAATGTCCCAGCCCATCCAGTCAGGCAGGAGGAGTTCCCCCTTACTTAGGCTTTTTGTTCTATTTGGTCTTCAAGTGATTGGATAAAGCTCACCCACATTAAAGGGAGCAAATCTGCCTTACTCAGTCTACCAATTCAAATGTCAGTCTCATCCAGAAAACCCTACAGACACACCCAGAATAATGTTAGCCAAATGTCAGGGCACCCCATGGCCTAGTCAAGTTGACACACAAAATTAACCATCACAGGAAGATGCAAGGTCTCTGGACTGGTGGCCACGGGGCACAGTTGAGGGTAAAGAAGATTCTTTCAGTATATGGACATCACATGTCCCTTTGTTCATTTAGCAGATAGAATGCTGGCAGTCATACATGCCTCTACCTTCCCAGCAAGAGTTTGGAAGAGTTTCTTTGGGAAACCTGACCAGTCCAAGACTTAAAAGATGTTGACATCAGAAGTTCCAGAATTAGACAGTCTAGCCAGATCATCCTATAGTAAGACATTGACAAGCCCGGGCGTAGGCTCAGAAATTTCAGTCAGCTTTTTAGTCCCTGTATCAGTCTCCTAGGACTGTCGTACTGAATTCCACAGACAGGGTGGCTTTAAACAACAGAAATTTATTTCTCACGGTTCTGGAGTCTGGAAATCCAAGATCAAGGTGAGGGCAGGGTTGGTTTCTGGTAAGACCTCTCGCCCTGGCTTGTAGACGGCCACCTTCTCACTGGGTCCCAACATGTTCTTTTCCCTCTGAGTGCGCAGAGAGAGGGTTTTCTATCTCTTCTTCTTATAGTCCTGTTGGATTAAGGTCCTGTCCTTATGACCTTGTTACCCTTAATTACTTCCTTAAAGGTCCTAGCTCCAAATGCTGTCACATTGAGAGTTAGGGCTTTGTCGTATGAATTTGGGGAGAGACACAGTTCAGTTCATTATAGTACTTTACCCTTAAACTTGAATAGGCAATCAAAGATTACCAGACAGCTGAGGAAAGCCATTCACTGACATGAAGAATAGGGCCAAAGCAAACAAACAGAAGTGGGATGAGAGAAAGAAAAAAAAAAAAAAAAAAAGACACAGGACTGTGCAGGGAGAATAAAACTTTTTAAAATATCCTTGCTATTCTCAGAGCAATGAGAGAAGGTATTATATTCCTAAAACAAGATCAGGATGCCAAAAATAAAGATTTAGAGAGCAAGAAATATTCTTAGAAATTAAAAGCATGGTAGCAAAATGAAAAAGTCAGTAGAATTAGAAGATAAAGTAGAAGAAACCTCCAGAAAGTAGAACAAAAGGAAACAAGATAGAAAATAGTAGGGGAATAAAAGGAAAATTAGAGGACCAATCCAGAAGGGTCCAACATTCAAATAATAGGAATTCCACAATAAGTGGACAGAGAAGGAAGGAGTTGTCAATGAAATAAGTCAAGGATATTTCCTATGACTGTAAGACATGAATTGCCAGACGGAAAGCCATCACCCTGAGCCCAGCAGTATGTATGAAAAATAGACTAAGACAAGAGAGAAAATCCAAGTCAGATTCAAAGGATCCGGAATCAGAATGGCTTCAGACTTCTTAGTGGCGCCCAGAAAACGAATGATGCCTTCTCAATTCTGAAGAAAAATGTTTCCCATCCTAGAATTTAGTATCTCACCAAAGCATCAATCAGGTTCCAAGATAGCACTTTTTCAGGAGGCTTTTAGAGAATTTGGGGGCATCATCAAAACGAGAGTATGCTGAGAAAAGATATAAGATAAAGGAACAGACAACACAGATGAGAGGCAAGCAAAATCTCCGGGACAATGGTAAATGAGAGAGCCATGAATCAGAGTTGGAGAGAAACCGGACTAAATATTTAGTCTGAGGGAAAGACTTGGAAGAAGACGAAAAGGATAGAGTATGAAAAGGATAGTGTGAATGAACTTCTTGAAGAGTGACTTAGATAAGTGGAAGAGAATTGGGGATTGCATTAGCAATAAGCACATAGAAGATTAAGCAAATGAGAAAAGTGACCTTTTCTTTAAAACTCTGGAGAAAACAAAATATACATGAAAGGAAATATAATCATAGTTGTTACATAGCTGAATTCTAAATGGCATGTGTGTGATGTCATCATATCAGGAAGTGGGGGTGGGAAATATACAAGTAAATGGGGTGGGCAGGGGAAGGTATGAAAGCTCATTTCCATAGTGAGAAATCAATACATAGTATTTAATACTAAAAAATTAACAATAGCAATGAAGATATGTTATTTAGCAATATGATAAAAGAAAGGATAAACTTAAAAGAGTTGAAAAGTAGTTACTTCTAAGGAAGCAAAAATAGGAAAGGGCAGCTGGGAAACTGTTGAGGTTGACTCTTTTAGATTGTATGTGTGTGTAAGTGATTTTGGAAAACAACTGAAAAGATAAGCAAATGTCTCGGGGAGGTTAGGATTAAGAGAGTTGCTAGAACCAAACAACATACACAAAAAAGAGTACATCAAGGCGAACTCTCCAACCTAGAAACTTGTTGAGGTACACATGAGTATAAACAGCTAGGAAGATGCTGGCATTGGAAGAGAAAAAGAACTACGAAGAACATATAGCATCCCTCTACAACTAATATGTTCATAAAGAACTTCCGACATTGCTCTGGAATTTTTTTTAAAAACAATGAAGTTTATGGTCATTTGCTGT
Organism: Globicephala melas; assembly: GCF_963455315.2. Classification (NCBI taxonomy): domain Eukaryota; kingdom Metazoa; phylum Chordata; class Mammalia; order Artiodactyla; family Delphinidae; genus Globicephala; species Globicephala melas. Next base: position 86,201,400 of record NC_083324.2, on the reverse strand, counting down.
TGGTGATAGAGGAAGCCAGCATATCCAGTCACAGGGTGAAGGGAAGGAGGCTAATTATAAAGTGCGTGGAGTGTTCAGTAAATCTTTGAGTGAATGGATGAATGCTTATCATTGAACTAGAGTTATGAACACTCTGAAAATATAAAGCACTATATAAATGTCAAAAAAGGGGTTTGGACTTTGACATTGATTAAAGTTACTTTAAGCATAACTCCTTTAAAATCATCATAGTTAGGTAGTTCACTGAGCTTCTTCTAAGGTATTCTTGTCCTTTTGCATTGTAAACATTCATGTATGTTTAAACGTACGGGCTTTTTTTTCCACCTTAGGATCATCTCCCAGTGAAAAAGCAGAAAGCACACGATAGTCACCGTAAGTGAATGTCAGGGTCTTCTCACTTCTTAGCTCTTCCTCTTTGGAGAGAGAAAGAAAGAGAGCCAAGAGATGAGAAACTGACAGGGACACGAGAGCCTTATCCCAAGGCTGAGGAGGAAGGCCCACTCTGAGCCCTGAGAATATGCCTCAGGTGGTGGGCAGAGGCCTCCTGAGAATAGAGAGCCTGGCTGATGGGATAACAGTCCTACAGCCTCCAAGGAGGTCTGGGATCCTGGACTTAGTAGAAGCATCGTGTTCTGCCCATTTTCTCATTACTTAAAATGATCAGGCCTGTCATTTGGTACAGAAACCTACCCTCTCTGCGTATTTTTTCCTGCTCGTGTGAGCATGGATTAATTTCTCTGAAAGCTATTATGTAACATGACTTATGTTTAGCCGGAGCTGTCTGAAGTGTTGGAATGGGCACAGGGCAAACCTCAGCCACTTTATGTTCCTCCTGTCTTGCCCTTTTTCTAATTTCCTAGGCCTCTACTGCCCACCCACCCACCCTGCACCGTCCTTGCCAGTGGCTGAAAATATTGCTTGGCTTAGAGCCAGCCTCAGAAACTTTCATCCACTGGCTGTTTGCCTAGTAACCTTGCTCTACAACATAAAAAAAAAAATCGACTGATTTCTGAAGTGACATGAGGATGAGAGAATGGAGAAGATTGAGCTGTATATTAAATTGTCTTCTGGTTATCGAATAAAGACTCTCTGTCATAAAGGCCAAAGATAAAAAAGAAAATGTGTATGTTTAATACATGGAACAAAAACAAGTCTATTTTTGACGTAGTACTAGAGGAGAAAATAGGTCAAAAAGCCCAGCCACCCCTGAAATGAATTTTAGACTCTTATTATTGATGTGATGGGGCAGAGAGAGATATCGGTGATGGTCGAGTTGCTGATAGAAGTGATTTTTTTACAGTAGGTGCTAAATTAGATGTAGAAAGTAGGAGCGTTATCAAACCCACATTGTCATGTGTGACCTTCCAGGTCCCAGTTGTGGAATCATAATAAAAACGAGTTGTGGGCTTATCTAGCGATTCAGCAGTAACCGGCACAGAACAATTTTCAAGCTTCTCTTCAAATGGGGTGATACCAGAGGTTATTTGGGGTCATGAAAGAGATGCATTGGTTTTGATCAGTTTTTAGAACTGTAGAGCCGCTTATCTGTGGGTCAGAGAAATTTAGTTTCCTCCATTCTTTTTTCATCATTTTCCCCCTTGGGTGCGATGTGGATTCGCTTCTGGAAGCCAGGATGAGGCTCTGAGCGTTAATAGAGTTTGTGCAGATCCAGACTGTACAACCCTATGTATTTCACAATGTTGAGCTCCAAGCTCATTGAACGTTAGATTTAGTAAAAGCATGTTACCATCTCTCTGTAAATGAAAGGAAGAAAAGTATTTAATGACAGTACAGAAAGACATAGGACTCCAGGACACTAATTAGAAAAACCCATCCCGCATTTATTTTATCCACTCGCAAAATATTATTCTCTCATAGTTACATCTCTAATATGACTTACTATTTTTACTTTTTTTCAATTATATAATTTGTCCCTACTAAAACAATTTACAGGCATCAGACGTTGTAACAATAATAAGTAGAAAAAAGTTAAATAAAACCATTTGTCCCTGCCCTCTCCCTAATTTCAAGTAGTTTATAGCATAGTAAACCTTTGAAGATAAAAATAAAGACGGTGCAGCGCATAGATGGCAGCAGATTTGTTCCCTCCACGGTTTGCTGGGTTGTGGTGATGAGCCAAACTTCGAGAGAGTTTTGACAGTGTAACTGGTAATTCTAAAATACCGCGGTGAGAATAGTCGTCACATGTTAAAGGAATTTTTTAAATTTTAGAAATAACAGTGAAACCTCTCATGTTATATGTATGATTGGTCTAGAAATTCTAAAATTGTGTGAAAACAAATTTTACAGGAATCAGATTAAACCCAGTTTTCTTTCCTTTGTCAAACTGCTTAGCTTCAGATTAACCACAGGGACAGGATGGGGGAGATGGAGGACCTCGGTGGGGAGGTAGTATTTATTCTTGCACAATCAGGTGTTTGGGGGTATGTTATTAAAGCTAGTAACAAATATGTGGATAGCAAATCAGTTATCTGACTATATTTTGAACTGTTATTGGTTGTTTTATTTACCTATTTATTTTTAAGGTAAGAGTAATCCATGACTTAACAGCTGTTGATTTTGTCCTTTCCTAATATTTTTCTACCTGGCAAAAGATACTGGTGTTGTCATTCCCCTATCCTGTATATAACTTGTCAGAGAAAGGAGCAAGCATTTATGAGAATGCAGACGTGCTAACACAAAAAAGTTGTGCATATATATAAGTTGACTCAAAAGCGGAATCCCGTGGAAATAAGTTTCAAATTCTGGAGTTTTTACGATTATCATCTTAAAGTACCATTTATAGTTATAAAAGTAATTCTATCCAACATAAAATAAATTTGCATTTGACTTAGTAATCTGCGTACAAACCATAAACAGGTCATTCATTAGCACAGCCACTTAATAAGCAGTGTTACACCCAATGTTAATACCCAGAATTTTTGCAATTCGTTTAGCAAACATTTGGTTACTGTGTTCCTGGTTGTGGTTAAGTGTGGTAATATTTCTCCCGCTAGTTTATAAGTTCTGTTGAGTCCCGTGGCCTCATCTGACTTGCTGTCTGTCTTCACCGGTGCTTAGTATGGCCCCTGCAGCAGGATGGGCACACAGTCAGTGCAGCAAATGAATGAATAAGTGATACTATTAAACCTGAAGGTTTTTTAAAAATTTATTTTATTGGAGTGTAGTTGATTTGCAATTTTGTGTTAATTTCTGCTGTACAGCAAAGTGATTCAGTTATACACATATATACATTCTTTTTCATATTCTTTTCCATTATGATTTATCACAGGATACTGAATATAGCTCCCTGTGCTGTACAGTAGGATCTTGTTGTCCATCCATTCTACGTATAATAGTTTGCATCTGCTAATCCCACACTCCCAATCCATCCCTTCACACCACCTTAGCAACCACAAATCTGTTCTCTGTCTGTGAGTCTGTTTCATAGATAAGTTCATTTGTGTCATATTTAATTAATTTATTAATTAACTTAGTAGTAGTAGTAGTATTTTTTGGCCACATGGCATGTGGGAATCTTAGTTCCCCGGCCAGGGATCGAACCTGCACCCCCTGCATTGGAAGCACGGACTCTTAACCCCTGGACTGCCAGGGAAATCCCTGTGTCATATTTTGGATTCCACATATAGGTGATATCATATGGTATTTGTCTTTCTCCTTCTGACTCACTTTGCTTAGTGTGATAAACTCTAGGTCCATGCATGTCGCTGCAAATGGCATTATGTCCATTTTTATGGCTGAGTAGTATTCCATTGTATAAATGTACCACCTTTTCTTTATCCATTCCTCTATGGATGGACATTTAGGTTGCTTCCATGTCTTGGCTATTATAAATAGTGCTGCTGTGAACATAGGGATTTAATAGCTAATTTTTAAAGCTCAGAGAATGTATTTTAGATATATAGGGTGAGAATGAAGACAGAAAAACTGGTGGGAGGCTCTGATGAGGAATCGGAATAGCAGCTATCTCCTCACAGAGGAATAGCCAAGGAATGCTGAGGTGGCCTCAGTCCACAGAGGTACCCAAATTACTCAGGGGCAAGTGATTAGAGTCATATAAGGTGGGGGCAGCAGGAATCTGTAGGGAGAATGAGGACGAAGGAAGATGGGGAAGCTGAGGTTATACAAGTTGAGTGTTGTATTCACAAATAGAGAGCCTGGAGGGAAAAGTGACTTGGGTGGCTCATTTGAGGGTCTAGGAGGCTCAGTGAAGATTAAACCAAAATGTTGTGGGATGAAGAGGGTGGCAGCGTTTACTGAACAGCTCCCACATGCAAGGCACTTTAATAAAGCCTTGTGGAGGGAAGAGATGCTACCCAGACAACCAGGACATGGCTTCTGCCCCAAGGAGGCAGTGACACACAGGGAGAGTGGTGAAGCGAACTGTGGAAGCACGTAATTTAAAGGGTTCTTTCTGTTTGGGGGAGGGGGGGGATCCAGCAAGAAGGATAGGATCTTTGAACTGGGCTTTTCAGAATGAATTTAATACATGGAGATGGTAGGGAAGGCATTCCAGGCCAAGGAAATAGCATTAGCAAGATGTGAACTCAAGAAAATGTGGGGTCAGCCAGGAACAAGACATTGTCTTTGGTGTTAGTGGGGAAAGTGGGCCAAAGCCCTAATGCAGTACTTAAAACTTGATTCTCTGAGCACGGGAGCCCTTGCAGGTTTTTAAAGAGGAGAGTGACAGCAGACAACCATGCGTTAGAAAGCTCACTCTGGCCTTAGGACAGAGTTGGGTCAAGCATTGGTTCTAAACCCTGGCTTCACGTCAGCCTCACCTGCAAAGAGTTTTAGAATTCCAAATCCCAAGCTGCACCCCAGATCAATTAAATCAGAATCTGTAATCATGGCACCCAGACATCAGTGTTCTTTCAATCCCCCTGGGATTCCAGTGTGCAGTCAGGATCGCGTGCCAATGATTTAAAGCAGGACTTGGCAGCCTCTTTCTGTCAAGGGCCAGGTAGTAAGTATTTTTGGCTTTATGGGCCCTAGGGCTTCTGTTGGAGCCATCCCAGGCTGCCATTGTCCACAGAAGCAGCCACACGCAATATGTGAATGAATGAGCGTGGCCGCGTGCTAATAAAACTTGACGGAAATTTGAATTTCATATAATTTTCACAGGTAACCAGTACTCTTGTTCTGTGGATTTTTTCCCCCCCGCCATTTGAAAATGTAAAAACAAACTGCAGACTGCCCAAAACTAAGCAGCAAGTCATATTTGGCCCACAGACCCTATTTTGCCAGTTCTTGACTTAGAGGGTGACAATTGGACTCAGTCCAGGAAAGAAAATATTACTGCAGTAATCCAGATGAGAGGTCAAGTTAAGTCTCTTTTGCGGTTCGTTGGAAGGGCAGAGTGAAGATAATTGATATTGAATTGATATTCGTAGCAACTCACGTTCTCATGTGCTACTGTGGAGCACCCGGAAGTTACTGTGCAGAGGGTCTTGGAAGGAACCGTTGTGGGTGGTGTGTGGTGCTTAGCCCCCTTTGACTTCGTCTTTTTGCGGGGATTTGTTTTACATTGAAAGGCTGTTTCTTTTCCAACTACTTGTAATGGCTTTTCGTTTCGGCAACACCTAGCACCACAAACTGGTTAAGTCTCCTTCCTTAGGTGCCAGCCATGCCTTTGTTTTCAAAGAATGACCTTTCCTTGCAAACAAATGTTCTCTTTAGAAAGTAAGGTGAGCTTGATATAAGGAGATATGGCTACTTACCTTTTATTTTATCAGGTACCACTGCGTTACTGCAGAATTCCCTCTTTGCATTTTCTTCCGGCATTTGTTGCTTAGTTGAGGATCTGCCAGGATAAATGGTGCCACTTCTCCTCCACCTCCCGCGCTACGAAAACGAGAGGCTGATTATTGCCCCTTCATTCCACTGAGGTTACTTTAGAAACCGTAAGGCCAGGGAAGAGTTTCCCGCCGACACTGCTGTGCTTTCAAATCAGTGCTACGTTTCCACGTTGGCCTGGTTATGTTACTTGAGCACCATTACAGTCGGGTGAACAAATTCACTTACCCATTTTCTAACGTCCCCTCTCAGAAGTCTGCTGTTTCAGTGTCTTCCAAGAATGGAGGTTATACTGGGCCCCGCACTGTGAAGATTGGAGAAACTAAAGAACATGGTAACTCTCCTTGAATTTGCTGTAACAGGAGGGAGAGAAGGAAATTTAGGACTCCAGCCAGCAGCGTTCATTGCCATTTCCGTTATCTTGCAGATCTTACTGGAAAGTGAGAGGTGAAAAAATAAATAAAGCTTGATTTTTATTTTTCCTACCATCCTCCCAGTAGAGTTGTTTCTCGTAGAACACAGAAGTATTATATATATGTACCATATAAAGGAAAAGCAGGTGATATTTTGAAGTTTGTGTGTTTCCCTGAGTATCTTGGGGTATTTTTGATCACCAAACATACTTCACATCACTGACTTTTTTAATTGATTTCTAAATTTGGGGGTTAACTGTTTAAATTCCAGGGGCTTGTTTTTCCTTCTTCTCGGTGATCTTGAGTGATTCTCATCATCTTAGGGACACCAGCCAAAAACCTACGATACAAAAGTGAGGTTGTGATTGAGCGCTGATAATGTCAAGTGCTTTTAATTAAGACTCTGATGTTTTATACATAGATAACAAAATAAAGGTTCAGATTTATTAAATTAGCTTTCCACTGATTTTTTTTTTTTTTCTTGCGGTACGCGGGCCTCTCCCTGCTGTGGCCTCTCCCATTACGGAGCACAGGCTCCAGACACGCAGGCTCAGCGGCCATGGCCCACGGGCCCAGCCGCTCCACGGCACGTGGGATCCTCCCGGACCGGGTCACAAACCCACATCCCCTGCATCGGCAGGCGGACCCTCAACCACTGCGCCACCAGGGAAGCCCTCCACTATTTTTAAAAAGCTCCCACCACATAGGGAACTAAATATGTAAGAGCAGCCTGTTCTCTGCAGCCAAAGCCTCAACGTGCCCCAGAGGAATTCCTGCATAGAGTCCATTTTTAAGTCAAGGAAGAGGTCAGGAAATAAGGCAAAGCTATAGGCATAATATGAGATTAAGAATGGGAATGCCTGATAGAATTCACAGCCCAGGATGGCAACAGCTGAAAGACAGTGTGGAACTGAGAGAGAAGAATAGACGTTAACAGTTGGAAGAGACCTTAGGGATCAGCTTGGCTAGTGGTTCCCAACTTTGGCTGCTCATAGGAAAACTCAAGAACTTTTAAATAATACACTTGAGTAGGTCCCACCGTGCCAATTAAATCAGCATCACTAGGGATTAGGACCAGAGCATGCATATACTTCAGAGGCTCCCCAGTGATTCTAACCTGCAACCAGGGTTGAAAACCACTGGCCTAATCCAACTCCTTCATTCTACATATGAAATCCAAAGCAGATACCCAGCCCAGTAGTCAGAGAGGAATTATTTGCTTGGATTTTAACCTTAATCTTCTTGTGTCCTTATATTCCCTATGCGATCATATCCCCTCTCCCGCTTTAAATTACACCAGTAGGCTCGTGACTCCCAAATCTCTCTTCTTTTTTTTTAATTGAAATATAATTGATTTATAATTTTGTGTTAATTTCTGCTGTACAGCAAAGTGATTCAGTTATACAGTACATATATATACATATTCTTTTTTATATTCTTTTCCATTATGGTTTATCACAGGATATTGAATATAGTTCCCTGTGCTATACAGTAGGACCTTGTTGTTTATCCATCCTACATATAATAGTTTCCATCTGCTAATCCCAAACTTCAAGTCCATCCCTCCCCCTTGGCAACCACAAGTCTGTTCTCTATGTCTGCGACTCTGTTTCTGTTTTGTAGATGAGTTCCGTTTTGTCATATTTTAGATTCCACATATAAGTGAGATTATATGGTATTTGTCTTTCTCTTTCTGACTTTCTTCACTTAGTATGATAAACTCTAGGTCCATCTGTATTGCTGCAAATGGCATTATTTTGGGGTTTTTTATGACTGAGTAGTATTCCGTTGTATATATGTACCACATCTTCCTTATTCATTCATCTGTTGATGGACATTTAGATTGTTTCCATGTCCTGGTTATTGTAAATAGTGCTGCTATGAACATAGAGGTGCATGTATCTTTTTGAATTATAGTTTTGTCTGGATATCTGCCCAGGAGTGGAATTGCTGGCTCATATGGCAACTCTATTTTTAGTTTTTAAGGACCTCCATACTGTTCTCCATAGTGGCTGTACCAACAGCCACTTACATTCCCACCAACAATGTAGGAGGGTCCCCTGTTCTCCACACCCTCTCCAGCATCTGTTATGTGTAGACTTTTTGATGGCGGCCATTCTGACCAGTGTGAGGTGGCACCTCATTGTAATTCTGATTTGCGTTTTTCTGATAATTAGCACCACATCTCTCTTCTTAGCACCATACACTTAATGTCTGACTTCTTTCAGATTAACTCTCCAAATGTCACTGTATTCAAAACTGAACTCCCTGCCCCCTCACCTCACCACTCAAACCTGCTTGTCAGTCTAGATTCCTTATCTCAGTGCAGGGTACCTCTCTCCCCTCAGCTGTCTGCGTCAGAAATCTTGGAGTCATCCTCTGCTCTCCCCTGTGGTGTACTCCTGTCTAACCAAGTGCCGCCTGTCCTGCCTCTTGGCACTTTCTCACGCCCTTCCCACCTACTCCCCTTGCCCCTCGCTGCCTTTGGGATGGTGTCATTTCTGCAGAACCACTGGACCCTCTTCTCGCAGTCTTCAGCCTCTAGCCTTGCTCCCACGCTCCATCTCTAACAGCATAACAAAAGTCTTTCTGCAGCTCAAATCTGATCATTTGTCACATTTCTTGCATTGTGTGCTCTAATCATTTAGCCATTTCTTTGATTCAACAAAGCTACGTCTTTTTTCTCTGCCTCAGCATTCCTATACTCGACCTACTTTCTTACAGTATAAATGGCATAATCTATCTATAGACTCAGTTCTTTTCTTTCTGCTTTTATCAAAAGCTGACCTCCCCAGTACACCGTACTATTTTCCCTCTTCAACCAAATGCTGTCCCATTTCAGACTGAGTTTAATGGAGTCCGCGTTGCCCACACGCTGACTAGGGGAACCTGCCTCTGCAGGAAGCGTGATAGAAGATCCCAGAGCTGCCTCAGCCTCCGACCACGTCCTTGGGAGCCACGGCCTGCACTCACCTCTGCAGGCTTCCTGGCTACTTCATTTCTTATCCCTGACCTCAGTGTCTCTTACTGCTTTGCTTAGTCCTTAGTCCTCACTGTGATTCTCCCAGTTCCTAGTTCTTCACCAACAACGCTTTGGATTCTCAGTCTTTGTTATTATCTTGCAACTCTTGGCTGTTTCCACCCTTTTGCCTCAGGATACGGTTCCTGAGGTGGAATGCGTGTCCTTTCCGTGTCATGTAGTAACTGACCAGTCCTTGATCCCTAGCCGTTATTACCTGGAACTTTGACTCCAGCCTCTTGGGATGTATTTAGAGCCACAGTCTCCTAGTCCCCACGGCACCATCATTGCCCCTGCGTGACACACAGGTCAGCTATTCAGAACCTGATCGTCCAATTGGTGAGCTTCCTGGGCTCCTTATTCTCTCATTCTTACTTCACTGCTGTGACTCGCCACTTAATCGGTTAACTGCTTCTTAGGCTCTCTGCCCGAAAGGGAGCAGGAAAAAATAAGTGTGTTGAAACTCTCCTTTCTTAGCATATCATTTATACTTTAAAAAAACAAAAACAAAAAGAACAACTTATTTTAGTGGTTGCCCTAGAATCTGCAATATACATTTACAACTAGTCCAAGTAAAAGAAATCCACTTTTACATAGGATGATAAAACTTCACAGGTAGTATGAATACCTTGTAATAACAAAATAACCCTAATTCCTTCCTCCCATCCCTTGTATCATTGCTGTAATGTATTTCACATATACTTACGCATACATAATCAAATACATTGTTGCTATTATTATTTTATCTGTTATCTATTAGATCAATTAAGAATAAGAAAAATAAAAGTTATTTCCCTTTCACTTATTCCTTCCTCAGTGCTCTTGCTTTCTTTATGTAGATTCAGATTTCTGGTATATATTGTTTTCTTTTCTCTAAAGAACTCCTTTTAACATTTCTTGCAAGGCAGGTCTACTGGCAGCAAATTGCCTCAGTTTGTCTGAAAAAGTCTTCATTGTTCCTTCATTTTTGAGAGATAATTTTGCAGGGTACAGAGTTCTAGGTTGGTGGATTTTTTGTTTTCTCTCAACACTTCAAATATTTCACTCCACTCTCTCCTTGCCTTCATGGTTTCTACGGAGAAGTTAAATGGAACTCTTACCTTTGTTGTCTATAGGTAATGTGTTTTTTCCCCTCTGGCTTCTTTCAGGATTTTTTTCTTTATCTTTGATTTACTGTAATTTGAAAACGATATGCCAAGGTGTAGTTTTCTTGGCATGTGTCCTGCTTGGTGTTCACTGAGCTTCCTGGATTTGTGGTTTGGTATCTGACCTTAGTTTGGGGAAATTCTCAGTCATTCTTGTTTCAAATATTTCTTCTTTTCTTTTCTCTCTTTCTTCTCCTCCTGGTCATTCCATAACCACATATGTCACACCTTTTTTAGTTATCCCACAGCCTTTGGATATTCTGTTCTCTTTTCTTTCAGTCTTTGTTCTCTGCTTTGTAGTTTTTGAGGATTCTAGCAATATATCATCCTCTAGCTCAGAGATTCCTTCCTCAGCTATGTTCAGTCTATTAATAAACCCATAAAGCCATTCTTCATTTCTGTTACATTATTTTTGATCTCTAACATTTCTTTTGGTTCTTTCTTAGGATTTCCATCTCTCTGCTTATATTGTCCATTTGTTCTTGCTGTCTGCTTTATCCATTAGAGCCCTTAGTGTATTAATCAGAATTGTTTTTGATAATTCTAACATTTCTGTCATGTCTGGTTGTGATTTTTGCTCTATCTCTTCAAATTGTGGGTGTTTTTTGCCTTTGGCATACCTTGTGATTTTTTATTGATAGTCGGATGTGATGTACTGCTTAAAAGGAACTGCCTTTAGTAATGTGGCAAGATGTGAGAGGTGGGGAAATATTCTACATTCCTATGATTACATGTCAGTCTTTTAGTTAGCCTAGACCTCTGGACTGTGCACTTCTCGGTGTTTTTCTCTCCTCTTAGGTGGGATAGGATGGCTAGGTGGGCTGGAGTTGGGTATTCCATTCTCCAGGTCAGTTAGGCTCTGGTAATAATACCCTAGCAGGTTCAGTTTTGATTAGCTAGTTTCTCCTGAGGGCAGACCTTGTTAAAAACAGAGTGCACTGGTGTATTTCAAAATGGTTCCTTTTCCCTCTCCTTCTGCTGGAAGCCCAAGGGGATTTTCTCTGATATTTACTGTGGGAACCTCATTGAGCTTCTGCTAGTAAATCTCACAACATCGTGAGGGCCCCTACTGCTGAATCCCATTGGAGTCCTTAGCTCTTAGAGTTGTTAGCACCGGGCCTCCAACAATCCAGCAATTATAGTTCCAGTTTTCCTGCCCCAGCATTGGTTCCCACAGGGATTTTCTCTGCCCTGGGAAGCTGCGTTCCCAGTGATTGCCTGTTGGTCTCTCCAGTTGCAGGGGGGTGGAGGGGGGCAGGTGGGGGAGGGCAGTAGTTTTCCCTGAGTTTCTGGTTTTTCAGTCTTTTCAGCTTATTACTTGTGAGGACAGAGTGGTAATTTCCAAGTTCCTTACGTGCGGAACCAGAAATCAGAAGTCAGTACAATGAAACTCAAACTTGCTCTTTTGTCTCCTTACCACAAAGTATGATGAGGATTTGTTGAAACATTTATATTTTATTATAATATACCTTAAGCACATCGAACTCTCTGAAAGCTTGTAGGTTTTATCATTTTTGAGAACCCATATGTAGGAATGACATTCGTAGCGTTATTACAGTTTTACCTTATAATCACACTATTTTCTTTGAGAAAACTTTAATCTACAAGTAGCGAATGGGCACAGAAAACACTGAATTCGTTTGAGGAACCAGGAGAAGTTAAATTGGTGGATACTGTTAAAACTCAGTTGATTGTGTAACTTCATGTTCAAAATACAGGTTCTCATCACATGTGGAATGTCTTTCAGATCCGAGCTCTTTTGTTACCTTTGATAAAAATTGAAATAATCACATCATCTGGAAATCTGAACTGTTAAAAATCCTCCTTTGGGGCCTTTAAATTTGTCTGGTTTTGTCTGAAAGGGAGTGTAAACATGGATCTAAAAGGGGTTCATCAGTGTTTTCTGTCCTTGCAGAGTGAAATTCAAAATTCCTATAGGCGGGAGATGCCTATAGGATAGAGATCTTCAGGTGTTCAGCTTGTCAGAAATGTAGAAACTTTACCAAATTTACATACTGCCTCATCTTTTAAACCCAGCTGCAACCCACAGAGACTGCAGGACTCAGCATGTAGTTACTTTTTACCATCCTCTCATCTCTGTGGCCAGGACCTTGAGATTAATGACAAGGTGGACTTGAAGACACCTCGTACTGTTCGCGGGGAGATGTTTGCCATATTCACTGTACTTTGGCCACCCTCATTCCAAGTTCATCACACAACTTGTTTGACACGTTTACTTTTTGAACACTTGGAGAATTAACAGGTGGTTGCATGACTGAGATGTTTATTTTAACAGCCGAAAAAGTGGGAGGTAATTTAGACACACACTATGATGCAATAGGAAACTACCTAACTGTTCCATTTTTGGCTCAGCTTTTCCTTTCAGTTAAAACTGCTGACAGCAAGGCTCAACAGGTCTTGTAGCTTCGTATTGTTAACATTGTCTGCACGTGAGGAACTGGCTCACTAGCAGTAATGACCGTGCTTTAGTTACTCGTACACAAAACCTTCTCCTTGGCTTTAGTGCTAGAACGTAGTAAGGGTCTCTTCTCAGAGTTTCTGCCATCCGCAGTTACGTTGTGAATACAGAAGGCTCTAAAAGCCCTACATCTATCTCAACATGCTCTAGAAAACAACTTGTAACATTCTCTGTCTGAATATAGAATGCCCAGAAGGCAAAATCCTACAAACAAGACAGCAAGACAGCTAATTCTTATTTTCCTTGTTGTGTTCATCCTGGTGTGTCAGGATATCCATTAGGGTTGATTCTTGAGCTGTCTTCATTCAGTGAGCAGAAGAAACAAGGAATTTTACTGGACCGTTAGTTGTTCGTTTGATTTGGGGGTCAAGGGACTATTGCCAGAAGTGGCCATGGTCAGAGATAGAGATTCTAGGTGAGAGATGGCTGACTTTTTCCATAAAGGGCCGGATAGTAAATACTTTAGGATTTATGGACTATAGGGTCTCTGTTGCAACCACTCAACTTCTGCTCTTGTAGCGTGAAAGCAGCCATAGATAATACATAAGAAAATGAGAGTGGCTGTGTTTCAATACAGTTTCATTTACAAAAATGGGCAATAGGCTGGATTGGCCCAGGGGCTATCGTTTGTCAGTCCCTATTCTGGATCCCAGAAGATACAGTTCTGGGCTATATGACTCTGACCTCACAGGAAGAATAGCAATGGTGTTCCGTTAACTGGACTAGTAACATATAACCTTCAGTATTCACAGCCAAGACTTTACTTCAGTTGTATATAATACATTTGTTGTCAGAAAAAAAGGGCATCCTTTCCTCACTGTCTTCTTTTGGGGCTTAGTCTGAATAGTGTTATTTGCTTTTTATTTATACCCTACTTTCTTCCCAAAATAATAGAAGGTATATTTAGATTTTAGCTATCAAAATAAAGATATAAACTCCAAACCCACATAAAAAGGTCACATAAAAGAACCTCTGAGTGCTCCTTATCCACCTGCCAACTCAAGCTGGTAACTCAACCACTTTAGGGGCTCATTGGTCCTTGGGGCGCCTCCTAGGTTGGATACTGATATGCTGCCTGTTTTATCTTCTCAAGCATAATTTCCTTTCTGAAAATAAAATTTCCCCAGTGTTTTATATTGTCTCTTACCAAAGGAAGTGTTAATATCCGTCATTTTTCTTCTGATTGAAGTATAAGCCAAGAACTGTTAGACCAACTAAGTGGGTGTGTGGAAAGGAAAGAGAAAATTATAAGCTAATGAAAACTTTGGCGGGCAAGTGACCTGTTCAGAACAGATTCCAGGGCTCATAGAGCCAGGGGACTGTTTCCAAACTGTTATAGATGCATCTCTGCTCTCTAGAGAAAAGGAGTGTTAGATTACTTTCGAGCCCAGTGGTCAGAAGCACAGCTCAGAGCTGGACAGAGGAGGTAGGAATTTTAGCTGAGCTGCAGGGAGAGATGACTGTTAGTGGGTGTCAGAATGTGGAAACAGGCCAAGTGAGTTGAAGGACTGCTAACTGGAATTGTGGCTCCAAAGACAGTTCTGAAGTAGGGAACTAATCTTTGGGAAAACTGTGAGTGTATACAAATGACTCTAACACAAGGTCCTAATTCATATCGGCTCTGACTGCTGAGCCAAGTAGCTGCCCAAGGTCATATAGAACCTATGCCGGGGATCTGCCTAGACCTGTGGCGTAGGGGAGGTGTGACAGATGTGCTCATGAGGAGGCTGGAGTTTAAAGAAGGAAACACTTCCCTAGGAAACATGGGTACCAGGCAAGCATTAACAACATCAGAGTAGAACCTGGAACAAGATGGGGGCAGCATTAAGGACAAACAGGCCACTCTCATGACAGAATTTTAAGACGCGGTAGGGGGCTAACTCTATGATGTATAAAAAATAAATGCAAGAAATAAATTCTATCTTTTTTTTTTTTTTTTTTTTTGCGGTACGCGGGCCCCTCACTGTCGCGGAGCACAGGCTCCGGACGCGCAGGCCCAGCGGCCGTGGCTCACGGGCCCAGCCACTCCGTAGCACACGGGATCCCCCCAGACCGGGGCACGAACCCGCGTCGCCTGCACCGGCAGGCAGACTCCCAACCACTGCACCACCAGGGAAGCCCAAGAAATAAATTCTATAATCAACAGCTGGGATGATGTTCAGTATCTGTTTTTAAAATATCTATTTTCTAAATTTAAAAATGTTCTCACCTTTATAAACGAAAAAGAGAAATTAAGAATTTCCAACCTAAGCCACAATCCCTTCTTCTCTTTCACTCTTCATGAGAGGACACACCGGTCTAGTGTTTGGGGGAGGGGGCAGCTTGACAGTGTCTGTCAAGGTAATAAACATGCATTCCACTTGATCCTGCAACCTGATTTCCATAATTTATCTTTTTTAAAAAAAATACACACACTAAAGCTGGCAAAGATGTTTGTGCAAAGATTATCATTATATTTATAAACTGAAATGCATTTCAGGAAAGAAGTTCAGATTTCAGAAGTTTTTGGATTTCATAACTCTGTCTAAGGGATTGCAGAGCTGGATATATAAGCATTTAAGTTTGGCAAGGATAAATTGTGAAGAGGAAAAAAGTAAATTTCAGAACAGTGTATACGGAATGATTCCTTTTCTTTGGAAGTAATAGTAATCAATTGTGTGTGAAGATATATGCACAGAAGGTCTGGAACCATCCACAGAATTGCTCATGGTGGCTGTGGTGGGGTGGACAGATCACAGTGGATTAGTAAACAAGCTGGTTCTTATAGTCGACTCTCATAGGAGAACCGCACACTTCTCCATTGTCACAGACACTGAGGAACAGGAGGTGGAGAAGCCCGGCTTCTTCTAATGATGACAACATCATTGGAAGTGAAGAGAGGCTTCTCTGTTCATAACTGTGGATGAGACTTACATGTCATCATTACCGATGCAATAGTTTTATGCCTAACTCAGGTATATTCATTTATTCATTAGTTTAGCAAATATTTGTTGAGGGCCTACTGTGTGTGAGACACCATATATATAACAGTGCCACATATACATATCTGTGTCACTATATAGCAGTGACAGAGCAAAGATAGCCTCACAGCTGCAGACTCCAGCAGACAGACCCAGGCTGTGCCCAGGAAGCCTGAAGTAGGCATATTGCTTGTTTAAATGGATGCGTGCTAGTGCCTAACTCAGAGTAACTGAAGTTGGTGTTGCAATGAAATTGAAAGTGTCCTAAATATGTTTTTCTTTCTTTTCATAGTTTCTTCTTCATTTTAGTCTCTGAATTATGCATTCATTATAAATAGAGTTTTAATTATGGAACCTTCTAGAAGGAGGTTGCCTGACTGGTCTGTGACAGTGATCCACATAGCCATCAAGTGGCATTGGTTTCTGGTTATATCCATTTGTCCCAGGTTGACAGTGTAACCCCTCAGCTTGCACAAAGGAGGAACCTCTAAGTAAACAATGTTGTAAAGCAGATACATACAGACAGACAGATACACGCGTGTATATTTTTGCCATCAGCGTACTCACATGTTTGTGTTTTCTTCCACAGAAAAAGCAAAGAACAAAAGATCTCTCTCAAGTATTTCATTCTTACAATCCATATGATCACAAGGTAAGAGAAGAATGTTATTCGTGTTCCTGGGTAGTAGAAGTCCTTCTGAATGTATAGCACACTTTTCACCAGTATATAGTGGTTTTGAACTAGTTACCAATTACATTTATATTTCAGTTTTAATTTTTTAACTCTTTATCTCTTGTAAAGAAAAGAGAAGATCTGTATTTCTGAACTAAAATAATTCTATTTTATGCATATTAAAATCTAGTTACATATCATCACTGAAATCTCAAAGACTGTGAAAAGACAGATTTGGGGGTGTTTTTTGATTGGTGGGTTTTTTCTTTCCAAACAGTGTAGTAGACGAACCTGGCTTTGGAATTGGTAGAGACAGTTGAAATATTATCTGCCAACTGTTGGTTCTCCATTGCTTCTGACAGAAACTTATGTTTCTAAATAAAAATCCTAACAAAAAGCAGTGCCGAGAATCATAACTGAAATATTCACTCCCGAGAGTTTTGCTACACAGGAGACCGAGTAGTGTAATGACCCCTGCATCCCCATCCCATAGTTTCATAGACCCATGTCCAGTCTTGTTTCATTTATACCCACACTCTCCACTTCCTATATTTGAAGAATTCTCAAACATCTCTTCATTTATAAGTATTTCACCATATATTTGTAAAAGATAAGTTCTCTTTAAAAAAAAAAAACATAACTTTTAAAGAAAACGCTCAACACCACATCTTCATGGGGAGGGAATACATTAAAGTATTCTGAGACTTGTACAAAACTTCTATATCATATAAGGTTCCAGTAAATCTGTTAATTCGAGGTGATTTCAGAAGCAAACAAAACATTCGCACAGTTGAAATGCTAATATAAACTTAAATCTTTATCTATGAATCTACAAGGAGACATGTGGTAAGGATTTTTTAACTAGCCAAAATAAGTAGTGTGAAAAGTACTCTCCTCATTTGAGAATACAGAAATGTCTGGATTCAGGAGGAAAAAATTGTGCCAGTTGTTCATAGAAGTTGAAGGAATTTGCATCGCTTCTAGTGTTTCTGTAGTGAACAGTTGACTTAAGCATCAGAAATTTGTCAGAAGAGGTGTTTATATTCCACGTGACCGCGGCGATACACAAGACTAAAAATTTTATCATTTCAAGTTACATTTTTCAAGTTAAATCAGTCACTTTGCAGAATATGGCAATTTGTTTGGAAGCGATCGAGCGAGCCAGGCGTGTCTGACAACGCAGGCGTAAGGTGCAGGCTGATAAGTAGTACAAGAGCAAAAGGAATGAGATCGGCCAGATTTCTGGTGGGGAAGTTGCATTTTTTTTTTTAGACGATGCCACTTAATAAACATAAATGCAACAGTGGCTGAAGTTAACATTTAACAACAGCAACAACAAGAGGCTATGACAAATCAGAGGTTTTGCCTGACTTGTCTAAATTTTGCCCACTTCGAACATTTTTTTAATTCACAGTTAAGGGAAATTCCATTATTCTTTTATTAGAACTCTTAATGGAACTTCGCCATTCACAGCTTCTCCCAGCTTCCTCTTCATATCCTTCGTGGCACTGTATCAAAGTCACCTCAGATGATTTTGGCTTCCCTTGTGAAGACTTCATTCCTCTACAAATTAGTCATCAGGCAGTGAGGAATTGAATATAAAATGCTAGATGGAGTTCCTTTTGATCTTTGCTTTCAGATCGGTAATAAATTACTGTGAAGTAGCTGGACTGCTTGATGAGTGGGTTTTGAAGCCCCAAGGTTCAGCCTGGGGGCGTTCTGTCTTACTCTATACGTGTAGTGCAGGGAAAGGGGAGAGTTTTCCTTCTGGCTTCCGTCCCTTACTGCCTCCTCCGGATTTTCTAAGCTCCAACCAGGCAAGGGTAACCGTGTTACTTTTAACTGTGTCTCTTGTTGGTCAGTTTCCACAAAGACTAGAATCACAGGGATTGAGTCACATGCACTGTTTTCTCAATATTAGAATGTTCCTTTTTTCCCCATAAATAAAATAATAGAAGGTTGTGGTTCGAGTTACTTTGTCATTTTTAATTACCCAATTATGTTCGAACAAATTCGTTCTCTAGGCAGAAAAAACGTTAGTGTAAAACGTTTTGTAAGATGTGGTTAAAGTTGGTTTAAACATCTCATGCTCAATGAGATTTCTGGAGTGATCTTCAGGTTAAATATATACACGTGTCATAAATAAAAGCTTATATAAAGCTTATATAAAATAAAGTATAGGCTGTCTGGGATTTGCTTTAAAAAAGAATCAAAGGAGGAACGTGGGTAGGGCACAGTAAAATAAGGTTGGCCATGTGTTGATGATTATTGAAACTGAATTATTGGTTTGTAGGGGTTCATCATTCTGCTCTGTGTATGTTTTTATATGATTGAAGTTTTCCATAGTAAAAATGATGCAAGAAGTAAACTAAACTCTGGTCTGCTCCCGGGAGCGAATGTTGTGATGTTCTTTTCCTCTCCAGCTAAATCTTTTCAATTGTTCATTTTTCCCTTGATGTAAATTTGTACCAAAGAAGGAATACTCAGCATTTCAGTGGGTTCATTATGCTGGGTAAACTCAGAAATGCAACTCCTGTTCTAGAGTTGGCATAATTTCCTGGGGCTTCATCCCAAATTATAGTGGGTCACTTAAATGATAGCCTTGCCTACAAGAAACTGTTAAAACAGTTGTCATTACAAAGGGGCGTTAGTACCACCGTTTTGTTCTCAGTGAGTCAGTTATATTTGCTCTCCTTTCCTTCCCCCCAACCAAGACTGCTCCTGCCTGACCCCAGACACAGGAAAGTCACCAGGTTAAACAAATTTGTTGTTTGAGTGAAGCCAGGTGCATTTCTTAATCATACTGTAAAGCCATTGTTTAGGTTGTAAATGGTCAGTTTGTTTTCTCTTAGGTGCTGTTGCAAAAAGCAAATAAAGCTTAGGTCAAAATGAGCATTCAAAATTAGTCTTAAGAAAAATACCTGAGTTGTTTTTTTAGACTCTAAGACAAATTTTGCTGGAGACTGGACGAATTTCATTTTGGATTGTTATCTCTGGTCCCATGTCCATTTTTTAAAAAATTGTTTTTGGGCGTTCTCATAATACAAACTTACACAGAAAGGCTTGACCAAACCTAATTCCCACTTATGTATCCTAATAAAAGGGAACATTGGTAAAGGGAATCCAAAGCAGCAGGTAATCTGATTGTATTTTGAACATTATATTCTTTCCTCTGTTATTTTAATAAACACATAATAAACATAGCTTGGAATTTCTGAAAACACATACTAACTACCAGGAAGATTATAGGGATAGAGGTCTTCCACTTCGCAGACAGCCAACCTGGAGTTGAATTTTTCCTTTGGAGAAGTCACAGGTAAGTAGAATAGGCTATAATTAGAACACTTTTATTAAAGGTATGCAAATTAGCATATGCTTTTTATCTTTGGCCTGACGAAAATATTGCCATGCATATAAAAGATGTCTCTCTCTTTCTTATTTCCTTCCTTCCTTACTTCTTTTCTTTCTTGTTAGATTTTATCAGAATTATGTGTTTGGAGAAATCTAGGTTTATTAGCTAAACACAGATGTTTTTTATAATCTGCTATTGTAAAAAGCTACTATAAAATATGAAAATACTTGGAAAGAAAAAAGTACACAGTTCTGTTTAGATCTATAGTGGTTTTTAACATCTGCAAAATTGAATAAGTTCCTATTCCATTAGTCTTTTATTAGAACTCTTAATGGAACTTAAGGGGCAGAGATTATTTAAACAAATAATCTATATGAATTAATATATACTTGACCATTAAAAGTGAGTTTTTAACAGGCTGTCACTGTTATAGTTTCTGTATTTTGTGAAGTAGGCTTCTCATTTTCTTTTAGTGACTGTCGTTTTAATAATTTTCTACATTTGTAAAATGTTCTACATTTCGTACATAAATCAATGGACACGTAGAAACATTATTATATGGCTCCTGTGTTGGTGCAATAAACTTTTCTTTGTCTTTTTGGTGACCAATTTTTTTAAATGATTTTTCTACACACATAGACATGTATCACTTGAACTGTAAACAAACTCACCTGTCCAAAAAAACAGCTGCGTGTGAATACACTTGATAAGTTAGCATGTGAATAGATAAAAAATCACTCACTCCGAGGGATTTTATGTAGCAATCTTAGCCGTCAAAAACACAGCCCAGAACCTGAAAGTAAGCCAGCCTAGGCCCAGACTGTCAAAATCATCTAATTCTCTCTCCCCGCCTCATTACTTCTTCAGTTCTCCATCCACAAACAGTCCAGTTTTTTGGTTTTTTTTAATAGTTCTAACACACATAGATGCCTGGCTTCTCAAACCACAGTCAACCCTAGCAGCAGTTAAAAAGAGGGTAGTTATTGCTTCAAGAAGTCAGAGCTCATTAAGCAGTGGCCGCATACAAAGTGAAGGCAAGGACAAGGCCATAAAAACTCTAAGTCATTAACAGAAGGGCTCTAAAAGTGCAGCTGCCCAAGTCCCCTTCATTTGGACCCAAACACCCCTGTAATACATTTTTGTAGTCCCGGAATAAAATAATTGGACCAAAATTATATCAAGAAACAGATGTTTTGTTTAAAAATAGTAGAGATGTGTATAATCTATTTGTACAAACTATTTTATGAATAAATTTCATTTATCTTGAAAACTCTCTTAGGAACAGCTGGTTCTTAATAAGGTTGGGTAAATGAAGTACGTATTACTATAGAGAGTGGTTTAATAAAAGAGAAATAGTGAAAGAATGGTTGAACATGTATTGGTAATTGGGTTAAGAACAGAAAATATGTGGGAGCATAAAAGATGAGAAGAGTAGAATCAGTCTTACCCCAAATTATTCATTCATATAATTAGACACTGTAAAAATATTAAAGCCTTTGAGAATTATTATAAGATATTTTTATCCTAAAGATTACTCTAGGCATAACTTGAGTGAATACTTGTAAGCAGTGAATCAGTACAATGCATTTTTAACTGAAGTATTAAGTGTACAAAAAAAGTTGATATGTATTTCTCTTATCCACCCTTCTAAGACTACCTTAAGAACTGTCGTGAATACAACCACTTGTGGGAATTCATATCTCCTAGTGCACAGTGAGCTATATAATAAAAAATGTAAAATTATATTTTCTGCGGCTTCATTTGGGCAGAAGCCCAATCTATTTCAGAAGTCTTGGGACAGAAAAAGTCTTCAGTTATACAACCCCCTTTCCTCCCTTAAGAGATTAGTAGTCTCTATGACATCAAGTTTCATAAATACATATATCATACCTTAAGCAAAAGGGACAGTTTCGTTTCAGAAAATCATGTATTGATTTACATTTCTCCATTAATCAAATATATCTAGTGATTTAAGATAAAAGTTACTTTATCCAGCTCTTTATGTTTGAAGAATAATGGCCATTTGACTCCATCCTCAGGCAGCTACAATACTGTCAAACCTTCCTCATCCCCTGTGCTTTGAGTAACGTCATGCCGCAGCAGAGTGCTGTGGGTTGCGCTTTAGAGAGGGAGAT
This sequence comes from Globicephala melas, assembly GCF_963455315.2. Lineage (NCBI taxonomy): Eukaryota > Metazoa > Chordata > Mammalia > Artiodactyla > Delphinidae > Globicephala > Globicephala melas. The sequence continues at coordinate 86,179,407 of NC_083324.2, read as the reverse complement.
GCAGACTTGGATTGTTGCCTGCTGGCCCTGTTGAGCTTTGAGCTATCTGCTGTCTGGAAACAGCAAATTCAGTTTTTAATGGATCCAGCCCTCTACGATAGCCAGATTTTCATGGCACATGCAGAGAAAGAGACAAGTTATTGATTTGGCATGTTTTTGCCATGCTTAAAACAGTTCTCTGCAGCACGTTGGCCAAAGCCATTTGTGCACTTACCTCCATTCCCCATCTCTGGCAAAGACTAAAAAATGTCTAAAAAGTAATTTTCGGGATGTTGCTAAGTATCAGGAGCAATTGGATTAGCTTCTAACCGTTTGAGTTCCCTTATTGTCATGTTAACATGTGTCATACTAAAACCATGCTCGGGTTATGGCCTTGAAACCCAAGGAAGTGAACGCTTCAGTAAATATTAAACCCATTTCATTGGCTCCATGAACTCCACTCTAAAGTCGGTTGAATAACTCAGCCTCAGAATAATGGACATACTGAAAAGCTCTTTTGGTGTAAAATCTGTGCTTCCCTCTCTAGGTGACCATATAATTGTTGCCAAAGAGGCAGATATAGTTCAGCTGCTTCCAGCTTCAGCAATAAGTATCTCTAGCCACGCTTTTGCTTCCTGATGAATGCCAACCTGATCCAAAAGCATTTTCCTCATTTTTAACTTCCCTCAGCTTGTGATTCAAGTTGAGTAACAGGTCATGTTTCCTTGAGCCTAACTTTGACATTGTACCTGTGTATTTTCTTCTTTTCCTTCTAACATGGCATTGTTCTAAAAATCAAACATTATTTTTTTACGTGTTGATTTAATTTACCTTGTTACTGTAAACGCAGGGATAGGTGGTATGGAAGTATGTGTAAATGGCAGAGATTGTGGTGACGTTAAAATGATATATCCAGGGACCCATAGATGTCAGAATTCTGCTCTGGCAGTTACCCTGAGGATTGACGAGGAGACTGGAATCTGATTGGACCATTATTATTATTGTTATATTATCATTATTATTAAACTACTTACAGCACACCCTGTAACTGGTAATATTGTCAAAGCTTTACATATACACATAACTCATTTAATCTGTATACCAACCCAGTAAGTACTGTTATTATCCCCTGTTTTATAGATGAGGAAACTGAGACACAGTTAAGTAACTGCTCAAGGTCACACAGCTAGTAAGTTATAGAGCATTCTAGCTCCAGAGTCCATGCCCATCACCCCTCTGCCATGAGTAGCTGCAAATCTGCTGAGTAAGAGGCTCTGATAACGGTGGGCTGACAAACACAGCTTAAGTTCAAGGTCAGGGTGGGCCTTCTTACCCTGCCTCTTTCCCTCCAACCCCTAAATATAAATAGGCAGACTCTATGTAGAAACAGAGGTAGGAGAAGGAATAAGGAGAGAGAAAGGACAGCAACAGTCCGGGGGAAGAGTGTCAAGGATTCCATTGACTGGCCTCCCTGTAAAGCAGACAGTAAAGCAGCCAAGCTTGTGCTGACCACGGCCACCCTCACCTCCACTCTTCCCCTGTCTGATTCATTCACCATCAGCCTGGGGCAAAGGAAACTTGATTTAAGCTGTACATCAGGGCTGCTATCATCAGACACTAACAGATGACTGCTAAACACTGTCGGGCACACTTTTACTCACAGAGCCCTGTTCACCGTGCTCTCCTTTCAGCTCCCCTCTGTGAGGGTGGGAATGGGGCAAGTTCCAGCCAAAGGATGGGAGTTCTTTAGGGCCAAAGCAGCAGGGGATGTCCAAGCCAGGGAAACAGGGCACGCCAGCCTAAAACCCTAGAGCCCAGAGAAAGGTTGAGGAGAATCAACTGAAGTCCAGTGGAGATGGGAAAATGGCAGCAGGGCAGGTTAGAAACTGGTAGACTGCTGTCCTGTTCCATCTATCAGGACGCCAGCTAGCATTTGCAACTTATCTTATGGGCAGGTGGCGTCATGAGGCAAAAGTCAGAAAGTTCCCCAGGTCCTGACTAAATGTCCTATTTAGTAGCATATTCTCCTCCCTCCACCTTCCCGCCCAGCTACTCCCGGGAAATATCAGCAATAGGGGAAAACAAAGTTCATGATCAAATATTTTGCTAACATTCAGTATAAAAGTACTGATAAAAAATTAATCAAAAGAAAATCTAAAAGGCAAGAGAAGCAAAAATAAACAAGTGGGACTACATGAAACTAAAAAGCTTCTGTACCGCAAGGGAAACTATCAACTAAATGAAAAGGCAACCTAGCAAATGGAAGAAAATATTCTCAAATCATATATCTGGTAAGAGCTTAATATCCAAAATATGTAAAGAATTCATACAACTCAATAGCAAAAAAACCCCACAAACAATCCAATTAAAAAGTGGGCAGAGGATCAGAATAGACATTTTACCAAAGAAGATATACAGATGACCAACAGGCGCCTGAAAAGGTGCTCAGCATCGCTAATCATCAGGGAACTGCAGATCAAAACCGCAGTGAGATATCACCTCACACCTGTCAGAATGGCTGTTATCAAAAAGTCAAGCAATAAGTGTTGGCGAGGATCTGCAGAAAAGGGGACCCTTGTGCGCTATTGCTGGCCACGCCTCTGTGGAAAACAGTATGGCAGTTCCTCAAAAAATTAAAAACAACTACCAAATGATCCAACAATTCCACTTCTGGGTATTTATCCAAAGAAAATAAAAACACTAACTCAACAAGATGTATACACCCCCATTGTTCATTGCAGCATTATTTATGATAGTCAAGACATGGAAACAACCTAAGTGTTCATCGACAGATGAATGGATAAGGAAAATGAGGTGTGTGTATATACACACACACACAATGGAATGTTATTTAGCCATAAAAGGGAGTCTTGCTATTTGCAGCAACATGAATGGACCTTGAGGGTATTATGCTAAGTGAAATAAGTCAGGCACAGAAAGACAAATACCGTATGATCTCACTTAAATGTGGACTCTAAAACAAAACAAAACAAACTTACAGATTAAAAGAAAAAATCAGATTGATGGTTTCCAGAGGCAGGCTGAGACAGGTGGGAGAAATGGGTGAAGGGAGTCAAAAGGTGCAAACTTCCAGTTATAAAATAAGTCGTGGAGATCAATGTACAGCATGGCAGCTATAGTTAATAATATTGTGTATTTGAAAGTCGCCGAGAGAGTAAATCTTAAAAGTTCTCATTAAAAGAAGAAAGTTTTGTATATATGCTGACATGTTAACTGGGCCCATTGTGATCGTTTTGTAGTGTAGACAAATATTGAATCCTTATGTTGTACACCTGAAACTAACATAATGTATTTCAGTTATACCTCAATTTAAAAATAAATAAAAAAGAAAATCTACATAGAAATGGCAGTTACTATATTTTAAATTATTTATCAGGCCTAAAAGTATCTCAGTTTCTACTGTCATTGATTGTATACCTGCCTCTATGAAATTCACTAGCATAAGGGAGAAATCAGCAGAGGAAGGAAGAGGAACTGCATTGCACCGAGAGCCAGAGTGTGTGCATGTACCACTCATCCCCGGGCTGCTTGCCTCTGACTGCTCCAGCAGTCACCCCCATGCTGGCCCTCGAACATCAGTCTTTGCATGCAGTTAAAACATATCACCAGTCTCTTTCCTTCTTGATACGTACCTGCCCCAAACCTTTTTTCTATGTCTCACCACCAGTGGGCGCTACCACTTACCAACCTTTCCCAACAACACACTTAGCTAGCACACCCTCTGCTTGATATGTTAGGCCTGTTGCATGTTGGGTTGCCAGTTAACAAATGAAAATGCAGGACACCCCGTTACATTGAACTTCAGATAAACAGTGAGGGGTTTTTTGGTTTGTTTGTTTTTGTTTTTTAGTATAAGTATGTCCCATGCAATATGTGGGACTTATTTATACTAAAAATTTATTCATTTATCAAAAAAAATTTATTTATCTGAAATTCATATGTAAGTGTGTGTTTTGTTTTTATCTGGCAACCCCAGCTGCATGTACATTACACTTTTCACTTCAGCAAATTGAGATAGATGAAAGGGAAAAGAATATCCAACATGGAATGAAATAAAAAATGATTTTAAAACCTCCGCTGTATATAATGTGAAGGTTATGAGCAAGTTTCTTCCTACTCCTAACACCATCGTTGTATAATGTGCGTGGCCTCCCTGTCAAAGGCTGACACCAATGTCAGACATAGTTTTTCAAACATTCACAATTTTAATTAAGAAGATAAAGCAAGTTACTCATTTAACTTTTGTTCTCTAAAATGTTATGACCATGTTTTATCCTGGGAAACCTGTTTGGAAAATTGCTTGGAAGACACAAAGAGAAGCTAAATTAAAAAGTGCCTGTACCGGGCTTCCCTGGTGGCGCAGTGGTTGACAGTCCGCCTGCCGATGCAGGGGACACGGGTTCGTGCCCCGGTCCAGGAGGATCCCACATTTCGCGGAGCGGGCCCGTGAGCCATGGCCGCTGAGCCTGCACGTCCGGAGCCTGTGAGAGGCCCGCGTACCGCATAAAAAAAAAAAAAAAAAAGTGCCCGTACCTTATTTTCAAGGAAGAATTTTCAACACCCCCCGAAAAAGTACACTTTGTTTCTCAGCAATACATTTTATCGTAAAATATGTTAATGACTTCTTTGTAGCTGAAGTTATTTTTATTGAGATGCACTAAAAAGCATTAATGCCGGTGATGCTTAAAGCAAGTAGTGCAGGCACCCACTAGCGAAATGAGGATGCTATTACTGATTTTTTTCGTCTCTAGCTCTGCTGCTCAGGTTTTCAGATGGTTGAAAATCCTTTGATTGGTGCAGTGTGGGTTGATGCTGTTTGCAGAGTTGGCTCCCCAGGCCTGGCCTCTGTCTTCCTCAGCACATTATTAACAGCGGCTAAAGGCCCCAGTCTTGTACCACTCTCCCATGATCACCAGCCTTCGATACAGATTCTGACTTGCACAATTTCCAGAATTCTCTTGACAAAGAATAGTGAAATGAAAATATTTCCATGGGCCAATAATTCATTCTGTGCAAGGTTAGGAAGACATAATTACAGTTAGCATCTATGATGCTTTTCTAATGTATACATTAACACTCTTCTCTTGAAGTTAGAAAGCTAGAGGCTTTTGGTACCTGGAAGAAAATAAGGTAAACAGCTTTTTTTTAATGATTGTTAATATTTTCCATTATTCAACACTGTACCTTTGGGTGCTCTTCAGATGTCCAGAGGTATTTTAAATGCACGTGTCAAATAAAAATAAAAGTTTTAAAAGCTCGAGTTCTTTATAATTTAGCTCTATCGTTATACGGCACACACATGGGTAAGAAAGGAGAATATTCCACTTTTAATTACTGTGAAGTATAATAATCCAGCATATAATCATACAACAGAAATCTCTCATTCAATTTAGGCCTTTTTTTTTGGAGGGGGGTAATTTTAAAGCTGCTTTTTTGTCTGTATTCCTCACTCTTTATTTCTTATCAGCACTTTCTTTTTCTAATTTAATTTTTTTTTACAGGTTTCTTTTTTTATTGATTAAAATTTAATACATATTAGATGAATAAGTTCACATGATTTTCCTTGACAGTGGCTATTATCCTCATGTTATGTAGGATGCAATGGGCGCATTAACCATGACCTTCTTTACCCGAGAACAAATAACCATACTTAAGAAGCCAAAATTTCTGGCTTTAAAAACATGTATTCTTGTTGTAAAGATAATGGAACATTTTTTTAAACAAACTAAAAAAAGAAATCACTTATAAATCCAGCTCTCCATACCCAGCCCCCAGTACAATAATAGCCTTGGTCTTTTGTCTTCCTCTCCAGATCCTGGTGTCTAGGTCCTGCTCTTTCCCAGTTGTGGTTTATATTCCACTGCTACACAAGCAGTTTTCTAAGTCTGTAGATGGTGGAAGACTCAAGGAGGTTTTTTCTCTACAGCTTTATCAGCACTGATGAAATACTGGCAGGGAGAAGAGATGGGAGCTTCAACTCTTTCTGATTTAATTTTAAACGATGTAGTTAACGTTTTACGTTTGCCTCACTCCCTGTACCTCTGGGGCTGTGTGCTTCCTTTCCATTGTTTTTCACTTTGTCTTTCTCCCTATCCATTCTTTGTGCTCATGTTTCCTTACTATGCCACATACTTTTACATCTCTCCACCCAATTTCTCAGATGGTTTTGCTTTTTACCCTCTAGTATGTTCCTGCTTGGAGTGTATGGGGTGTAATTCTTGGGATCTTCAACCCGGTGGCATATTCTGGAACTTACTTCCTTTCCCCTGGAGACAGTAACACAGAAAATCAACACTGGGTCCGTCCATTCTCCCTTCTCAAACCAGGGAGCTCATGTAATCCCACTGCCCACCTCTTGTACACGTAAAGAAAAGTCTCTCTTGTCCTTTTGAATTCTTACTCATCTTTCATGACCCAGCTTAAGTTCACCTTCTTTGCATCCTTTCTGATGCTCACAGAAAATTGTTGTCGTGCTATCACTATGACATGCATATGTCTGTATTATTTTGAGTTGTCATGCTCTTAGAATTCAGTGCCATTCAACAATCATGAGTTTTTTCCTAAGGGGCAGGCATAAATGCTTATAACCCAATAGGGCAATAGAGGGGTTGGCAGCAAACATTGCATTGTAATTATTTTGCTCTGTTACATATGTATTGTTGATACAACTGTTTTCTCCTGTTACACTGAGGATGTCTACAGGACAAAGATCATATCTCACTTGTCTTCTTTTCCCCTCTCCAGGGGAAGACCCTGAATGGTGGACTAGAATTTAATGTGTTGTATATATGAAGTGTGTTTCGTTCTTCTTTTGCTCTACATACCATAACTGTACAAAGCACTTACCCATTATTATCCCACAGCAAATACAAGGTGAAAACTCAGCCTTTTAATTCCCAGTTTGGTGCTCTGTCCATGTCACTACACAATCGGAATGTTCCAGTAGTAATGACCACAGCTGTGGGAGGATGCGCTAAGTTTGTTCTTGGTTTTTAATTGTAAAATAGGTAATACACGCACTTGAAACCATGCTCAAAGAAAGTGTCCCTCCTAACACTATCCTACAGATCCCTGTTCCCTCCAGAGGCAATCACTGTTTTTGGTTTTGTGTATATGCTTCTAGAGTTGTTTTCTGCATGTAGAAACACATACCTTCCTATGTGTCTTTATGTAGATACATGCCCTTTTTAATTCAGATGCTAACATACTACAAATTCTTCTCTTTTTCACTTTACAGTGTATCTTGGAGATAATTTCAATCAGTACATAAAGAGCTCCTTGTTCCTTTTTTTTTTTAATGGATCTTTATTGGAGTGTAGTTGCTTCACAATACTGTTAGCTTCTGTTGTACAACAGAGCGAATCAGCCATATGCCTACACATGTCCCCATATCCCCTCCCTCTTGAACCTCTCTCCCATCCTCCCTATCCCATCCCTCTAGGTCATCACCAAGCACCGAGCAGATCTCCCTGTGCTATGCTGCTGCTTCCCACCAGCCAACTATTTTACATTCGGTAGTGTATATACATCAATGCTACTCTCACTTCGCCCCAGCTTCGCCCTCCCACCCCATGTCCTCAAGTCCATTTTCTGTGTCTGCCTCTTCATTCCTGCCCTGCAACTAGGTTCGTCAGCACCATTTTTTTTCTTAGATTCCATATATATGCGTTAGCATACGATATTTATGTTTCTCTTTCTGACTTATTTCACTCGGTATGACAGACTCTAGGTCCATCCACCTCACTACAAATAACTCAATTTCGTTTCTTTTCATGACTGAGTAATATTCCATTGTATATATGTGCCACATCTTCTTTATCCATTCATCTGTCAATGGACATTTGGGTTGGTTCCATGTCCTGGCTATTGTAAATAGTGCTTCAGTGAACATTGTGGTACATGACTCTTTCTGAATTACGGTTTTTTCCAGGTATATGCCCAGCAGTGGGATTGCTGGGTCATATGGTAGTTCTATTTTTAGTTTTTTAAGGAACCTCCATATTGTTTTCCATAGTGGTTGGATCAATTTACATTCCCACCAACAGTGCAGGAGGGTTCCCTTTTTACCACACCCTTTCCAGCATTTATTGTTTCTAGATTTTTTGATAATGGCCATTCTGACCAGCATGAGGTGATACCTCATTGTAGTTTCGATTTTCATCTCTCTAATAATTAGTGATGTTGAGCATCTTTTCACGTGCCTCTTGGCCATCTGTGTGTCTTCCTTGGTGAAATGTCTGTTTAGGTCTTCTGCCCATTTTTTTAAGTGGATTGTTTGTTTTTTTGATATTTAGCTCCATGAGCTGTTTGTATATTTTGGAGATTAATCCTTTGTCTGTTGTTTCATTTGCAAATATTTTCTGCCATTCTGAGGATTGTCTTTTTGTCTTGTTTATGGTTTCCTTTGCTGTGCAAAAGCTTTTAAGTTTAATTAAGTACCATTTGTTTATTTTTGTTTTTATTTCTGTTACTCTAGGAGGTGGGTCAAAAAAGATCTTGCTGTGGTTTATGTCAAAGAGTGTTTTTCCTGTATATTCCTCTAAGAGTTTTATAGTGTTTGGTCTTACATTTAATTAAGTCTTTAATCCATTTGGAGTTTATTTTTGTGTATGGTGTTAAGCATTGTTCTAATTGAATTGTTTTACATGTAGCTGTCCAGTTTTCCCAGCACCACTTATTAAAGAGGCTGTCTTTTCTCCATGTTATGTTCTGCCTCCTTTGTCATAAATTAGGTGCCCATATGTGTGGCTTTATCTCTGGGCATTCTATCCTGTACCATTGATCTATATTTCTCTTCTTGTGCCAGTACCATACTGTCTTGATTACTGTAGCTTTTTGGTATAGTTTGAAGTCGGGGAGCCTGATTCCTCCAGCTCCGTTTTTCTTTCTAAAGATTGATTTGCCTATTCAGGGTCTTTCCTGTTTCCATACGAATTGTAAAATTTTTTGTTCTAATTCTGTGAAGAATGCCATTGGTAGTTTGATACGGATTTCATTGAATTTACAGATTGCTTTGGGTAGTATAGTCATTTTCACAATATTGATTCTACCAGTCCAAGAACATGGTATATTTCTCCATCTGTTTATGTCATCTTTGATTTCTTTCATCAGGGTTTTATAGTTTTCTGAGCACAAGTCTTTTGCCTCCTTAGGCAGGATTATTCCTAGGTATTTTATTCTTTTTGTTGCAGTGGTAAATGGGAGTGTTTCCTTAATTTCTCTTTCAGATTTTTCATCATTAGTGTATAGGAATGCAGGAGATCTCTGTGTGTTAGTTTTGTATCCTGCAACCTTACCAAATTCATTGGTTAGTTCCAGTAGTTTTCTTGTGGCATCTTTAGGATTTTCTATGTATAGTATCATGTCATTGGCAAACAGTGACAGTTTTACTTCTTCTTTTCCAATTTCATATTCCTTTTATTTCTTTTTCTTCTCTGATTGCTGTGGCTAGGACTTCCAAAACTATGTTGAATAAGAGTGATGAGAGTGGACATCCTTATCTTGTTCCTGATCTTAGTGGAAATACTTTCAGTTTTTCACCAGAGTATGATACTTGCTGTGTGTTTGTCATATATGACCTTTATTATGTTGAGGTAGGTTCCCTCTATGCCCATTTTCTGCAGAGTTTTTATCATAAATGGTGTTGGATTTTGTCAGAAGCTTTTTCTGCATCTATTGAGATGATCATATGGTTTTTATTTCTTAATTTGTTAATATGGTGTATCACATTGATTGATTTGCATATATTGAAGAATCCTTGCATTCCTGGGGTAAACCCCACTTGATCATGGTGTATGATCCTTTTAATGTGCCGCTGGATTCTGTTTGCTAGTATTTTCTTGACGATTTTCCCATCTATATTAATCAGTGATATTGGCCTGTAATTTTCTTTGTTTGTGACATCTTTGTCTGGTTTTGGTATCAGGGTGATGGTGGCCTCGTAGAATGAGTTTGGGAGTGTTCCTCCCTCTGCTATATTTTAGAAGAGTTTGAGAAAGATAGGGGTTAGCCTTTTTCTAATTGTTTGATAGAATTTGCCTGTGAAGCCATCTGGTTCTGGGCCTTTTTTTTTTTTTTTGCGTTATGTGGGCCTCTCACTGTCGTGGCCCCTCTCGTTGCGGAGCACAGGCTCCGGATATGCTGGCTCAGCAGCCATGGCTTATGGGCCTAGCCGCTATGCGGCATTGTGGGATCTTCCCGGACCGGGGCACGAACCCGTGTCCCCTGCATCGGCAGGTGGACTTTCAACCACTGCGCCACCAGGGAAGCCCTGGGCCTTTTTTTTGTTGGAAGATTTTTAATCACAGTTTTAATTTTGGTGCTTGTGATAGGTCTGTTTATATTTTCTATTTCTTCCTGGTTCCATCTTTGAAGGTTGTGCTTTTCTAAGAATTTGTTCATTTCTTCCAAGTTGTCCATTTTATTGGCATATAGTTGCTTGTAGTAATCTCTCATGATCCTTTGTATTTCTGCAGTGTCAGTTGTTACTTCTCCTTTTTCATTTCTAATTCTATCAATTTGAGTCTTCTCCCTTTTTTTCTTGAGGAGTCTGGCTAATGGTTTATCAATTTTGTTTATCGTCTCAAAGAACCAGATTTTAGTTTTATTGATCTTTGCTATCGTTTCCTTCATTTCTTTTTCATTTATTTCTGCTATGATCTTTATGATTTCTTTCCTTCTGCTAACTTTGGGGGTTTTTTGTACTTCTTTCTCTGATTGCTTTAGGTGTAAGGTTAGGTTGTTTATTTGAGATTTTTCTTGTTTCTTGAGGTAGGATTGTATTGCTATAAACTTCCCTCTTAGAACTGCTTTTGCTGCATCCCATAAGTTTTGGGCCATCATGTTTTCCTTGTCATTTGTTTCTAGATACTTTTTGATTTCCTCTTTGATTTCTTCAGTGATCTCTTGGTTATTTAGTAGCATATTATTTAGCATCCATGTGTTTGTATTTTTTACAGTGTTTTTCCTGTAATTGATATCTAGTCTCGTAGCATTGTGGTCAGAAAAGATACTTGATAATACGATTTTAATTTTCTTAAATTTACCAAGGCTTGATTTGTGACCCAAGATATGATCTATCCTGGAGAATGTTCCATGAGCACTTGAGAAGAAAGTGTATTCTGTTGTTTTTGGTTGGAATGTCCTATAAATATCAATTAATTCCATCTTGTTTAATGTATCAATTAAAGCTTGTGTTTCCTATTTATTTTCATTTTGGATGCTCTGTCCATTGGTGAAAGTGGGGTGTTAACATCCCCTCCTATGATTGTGTTACTGTCGATATCCCCTTTTATGGCTGTTAACATTTGCCTTATGTATTGAGGTGCTCCTATGTTGGGTGCATAAATATTTACAGTTGTTATATCTTCTTCTTGGATTGATCCCTTGATCATTATGTATTGGAGTTCTTTGTCTCTTGTAATAGTCTTTATTTTAAAGTCTATTTTGTCTAATATGAGAATTGTTACTCCAGCTTTCTTTTGATTTCCATTTGCATGGAATATCTTTTTCCATCCCCTCACTTTCAGTCTCTATGTGTCTCTAGGTCTGAAGTGCTTCTCTTGTAGACAGCATATATACAGGTCTTGTTTTTGTATCCATTCAGCCCGTCTGTGCCTTTGGGTTGAAGCATTTAATCCATTTACATTTAAGGTAATTATTGATATGTATGTTCCTATGACCATTTTCTTAATTGTTTTGGGTTTGTGTTTTGTAGATCTTCCTTCTCTTGTGTTTCCTGCCTAGAGAAGTTCCTTTAGCATTTGTTGTAAAGCTGGTTTGGTGGTGCTGATTTCTCTTAACTTTTGCTTGTCTGTAAAGGCTTTAATTTCTCTGTCAAATCCAAATGAGATCCTTGCTGGTTAGAGTAATCTTGGTTGCAGGTTTTTCCCTTTCATGACTTTAAATATGTCCTGCCACTCCCTTCTAGCTGGCAGAGTTTCAGCTGAAGTTCAACTGTTAACCTTATGGGGATTCCCTTGTATGTTATTTGTTGCTTTTCCCTTGCTGCTTTTAATATTTTTTCTTTGTGTTTAATTTTTGATAGTTTGAATAATATGTGTCTTTGCATGTTTCTCCTTAGATTTATCCTGTATGAGACTCTCTGTGCTCTCTGGTCTTGATTGACTATTTCCTTTCCCATGTTAGGAAAGTTTTCATCTATAATCTCTTCAATTATTTTCTCAGTCCGTTTCTTTTTCTCTTCTTCTTCTGAGACCCCTATAATTTGAATGTTGGCGCATTTAATGTTGTCCCAGAGGTCTCTGAGACTGTCCTTAATTCTTTTCATTATTTTTTCTTTATTCTTCTCTTTGGTAGTTATTTCCAGTATTTTATCTTCCAGGTCACTTATCCCTTCTTCTGCCTCAGTTATTCTGCTATTGATTCTTTCTAGACATTTTAAAATTTCATTTATTGTGTTGTTCATCATTGTTTGTTTGCTCTTTCGTTCTTCTAGGTCCTTGTTAAACGTTTCTTGTATTTTCTCCATTCTACTCCCAAGATTTTAGATCATCTTAATATCATTACTCTGAATTATTTTTCAGGTAGACTGCTCGTTTCCTCTTCATTTGTTTGGTCTGGTGGGTTTTTACCTTCTTCATCTGCTGCTTATTTCTCTGTCTTCTCATTTTGCTTAACTTAGTGTGTTTGGGGTCTTCTTTTCACAGGCTGCAAGTTTTGTAGTTCCTGTTGTATTTTGTGTCTGCCCCCAGTGGGTAAGGTTGGTTCAGTGGGTTGTATAGGCTTCTCGTGGAGGGGGCTGGTGCCTGTGTTTTGGTGGATGAGGCTGGTTCTAGTCTTTCTGGTGAGCAGGATAGTGTCCGGTTGTGTGTTTTGGGGTGTCTGTGAACTTAGTATGATTTTAGGCAGCCTCTCTGCTGATGGGTGGGGCTGTGTTCCTGTCTTGCTAATTGTTTGGCATAGGGTGTCCAGTACTGTAGCTTGCTGGTTGTTGAGTGAAGCTGGGTCTTAGTGTGAGATGGAGATCTCTGGGAGAGCTCTCGCTGATTGATATTACGTGGGGCCAGGAGGTCTCTGGTGGTCCAGTGCCCTGAACTCGGCTCTCCTACCTCAGAGGCTCAGGCCTGACACGCAGCCAGGGCACCAGGACACTGTCAGCTCCACGGCATCTGACCCCCAGGAAAGCTGCTCACTGGGCGCACCACCACAGTGGGTATCCGAGTGGCTCGCTAGGAACAGGAAACGATGCCACTGTTTGGCCTCGGGCACCTGAGGGACACCCTGGATGCTCCAGGGGCACCATCCAGGGCAGGTCGAGATGCTCTGTAAATGTTAATTTAAGGGCCGAACATAATTTTTTTCAAGGTCTGATTGTCTGTTCTACTCTTGACTATGTATCTCTTGAAACATCTTCTGTATTCTGTGCATGCACGGAAAATGTATAAGTTTGTATGGACAAGCAGTGGTCCCACTGGATTTCCATATTTCATATTTAAAATGTATCTTTTCTATTCCCAGTTATGTTACATTTATATAAAATTGAGGAGAATGGTTTGGAAGCAGGGTGTGCTTTCTTCTGTGTCTGAGTGAAGAGTGTGCGAGCACCTCTTAAGGGTGTGATGCCTTTTCCACACCAAAGGTTCACAAACCTGATGGCACATTAGAATCAACAGGGGTGCTTTAAAACACACTGATGCTTGGGTCCCACATGTCTGCACAAGTTGTTTGTGTCTGTGTGTGTTGCATTGCTTCCAAATGTTCTAAATGAGCAAATTATGCTAATTGACTTCATTATAAAGTTATGGGTTCCCATCTCAGCTGAGCCCTCAACCTTAATCCTTTTCTTTATCTGCACTCAGCTCTCTTTCGCATTTCTCCTGGCACTTATCCTAAACCTTTATCACTTTTCTTAGTCCTCCTGTCTCACCCCTACCTGTAGCCTGCACGGGCGCGTGCATGCGCGCGCGCGCGCACACACACACACACACACACACACACACAGCCCCCTTATGAATTGGTCACAGAAGACCGAAGTCTACCATTTTGAATTTCAAGTTTTACCCACATTGTACTTAATCTGATAATGTGACATATCCCTAAGGATCCTAATTGACTTATAGGATATTTTATTTAAAGTAATATTGTGAATAACTCAACTCATGCTGACTTAAACAAAGAGACAATTTATATGTATAATTTATTGGCATTCTTAATTGAACTGTCAAGGTAGATTCTTGCATTAAGCAAGGCTTGATTCAGGACTCAAATGGAGTCACCAGTAGCTATCTTTGCTGTGTCACTTGGCAGGGTTTGATATGTCAGCCATTCTCAGACTCATCTCCGTGGAGTTAGTAGAGTAGCTATGGCAGCCCCACTCCTCACACTACCAAATACAAAGGAGAGAGAAGGCCACTGTCCTGGAAAATCCAACCAGAGTTCCATCAACCTGATTGATTTGGGTTGTGTGCACTTCCTTGAGTTGGGCATCAGTGTGTTTATTCAATTAAGCCAGTCAGGGTTCTCACCCCAGGAGCTGTGGGTGCTGTTATTGCCCTCAGACTGTGTTGGCTACAGCATGAGGGATGAAGGGGCAGTGAATTCCCCAAGGAGTGAAAGATGAATGCAGCAAGGGCAAACAACACATGTTCACAGTCATGCACATTATCATAATGTGGTCTGTCTGTAAGGATTTCATCAACATCTGAGCAATGTATATTTAATCTGAAGTGTCATGTGTAGATATAGTAAAATTGCTGGGTCATATTGGACCGTTTTGACTTTCTGATGAAGTGAATGCAAAAACAGAGTTATAATATGTTCTGTTTTTATAAGCAACATAAGAAATCACTCTCTGTCATTGAATTTGTCAGTTTCATATTTTTTTACAAATAGTAAAATTACTCCACTAAATATTAGAAGTATGGTATAACAGAGTCTGAAGAACTGACTTCAAATCAATGTTTGTCACTTGACTTTGGATAAGTTATTTTCTTATCTGTTAGATGCAGGTATAAGTAATACCTGTCTTATTTATCTCACAGTTATTGTGTCAAATGAAATGATATTGTATATGTTAAAGCATATAATAAAAAGGCAGAGTTAATTGTTATTTATTTCACTATCTCATAAGGTTGAGTTTACCTGACCAAAGAAAATATCATTATAATTAAAATGTAATTCTCTTTTACTAACACATTGCCTTCATTACTTAAAACCTGTTTTGTTTTTATTTTTGGCTTTGTATAAAGCCTCAGGGTGGCTTATATAAAAAGTACAGGGCTTCCCCGGTGGCGCAGTGGTTGAGAGTACGCCTGCCGATGCAGGGAACGCGGGTTCGTGCCCTGGTCCGGGAAGATCCCGCATGCCGCGGAGCGGCTGGGCCCGTGAGCCATGGCCGCTGAGCCTGCGCGTCCGGAGCCTGTGCTCCACAACGGGAGAGGCCACAACAGTGAGAGGCCCGCGTACCGGAAAAAAAAAAAAAAAGTACATAATATATTTTAGGACAGAATAAGAACTATGTTGTTTACCCATAAAATCTGAATCATTGCTACAGTTGAGACTAAAAGCTTGGGCTTCTGGGAAGCAAAGGCAAATAGATAAACAGCTAAATGCACAGCTTTCATTTTGTAATAACAAAGTATATCACTCAAGAGGAGTGACAACCTTTTCTTAGGGCAAATCTCTAAATAGAATATATCCCATCAATCTTTCTGTTAAGGGGCATTGAACAGCATAATGGACTATTGTACCATAAAATTTACAAAATCCAATAAGCTTTTAAACTATTTTGTACAGTTTTGAAAAGAGAAACACTGAAACCTGGGTTTTAAGAAGCCATTTATTAGCTGTGTGACATAGGCAGTTTGCTAAACTTCTCTGAGCCTCAGCTTTCTCATCTCTAAAACGGAGATAAAAAAATAATACCTACCCCATGGAGTTATTATAAGGAATAAAAAAGAGAATGTATGTTGAAGAGATTGGTACAGTGCTCTCAATGTTGTACTTAATAAATGTTAGATGTTATAATAATAATTACAAATCCCATCAGTAAACTTGTATTGCTGTAATTAGATATATGTAAAAGAATATCAGCCATGAGGTAATTTTATTGCCATTAAAGCATCCATGTGACTGGGTACTAGAAAATATCACCAGGGCCCTTCAACTAGATAAAAATCTAACCAGCTGGAAATCTAAAGGAGAAAAGTGAAAATAATTGTTTTGGTTCTCTCTGTGAACTGAGTAAAATTTTCTGTTATATATATATATTTAAAACGAGTCATTTTAGAATAGCACTGAAGTACTCCAAGATAGCATCACAGTGAAAAGCCTGTGGTGTGAAGGGTCAAAAAGCTAACTAACATGTGTGAACCCAAGGTAGACCTCATAACTCACCCTTTCGCTGACAGTACCTGCCTTAGAATGCTACTTAGATGTGTGTTGGCTTATTAGCATATAGTGGCCTAGTTGATGTGGTCCAGCCATTCCTTTGTATAAGCAGTACTGTCTTGCAGGATGCTATCTTTAAATTGTAACTCTAGTTTACCATTCCCTCCCACCACCCTCCATAAAAGTACAGGGAGAAAAAATAGAAAAAGTGTACTGATAACTCTAGATATAACCCAAGATAAGACTACTTAGATTATTTTACATGCTAATACATTGGTGATAGGTGGTTTTTATCTTTATCCCTTAAATTGTCAAAGTAATAGGGTATATATTTAGAATCATTAATGTTAGCACTGAGAGGAACTGTAAGGTCAAATTAATACAGTTCCTTCTTTTTTCTTTCTTTTTAATTTAGATGTGGAAACCAAGGCCCACAGGGGTTAAGTTCCACAGGCAGTTAGCTAATTAATAATAAAACTATACCTTAAAGTCAGATTTGCCAACTGCTAGTCTGAGAGGCCTTTCATTTCACCACAAGGTGTTTTGGGGGGTTTTGGACGTTGTTGTTTGTTTTTGTTTATAGCTGTTATTGATTTTCATTATTTGCATTCTGCAGCATAAGAGCTTCCTTATTTCTAATTATTATGGGATTCAAAACTCCAGTGAACTCCACATTTTAGCAAACTGGACTTAACGTTTTAAGCCCTCGAGGTTGACGTGAAGTTGATTTGCTCAACTGAATGTGAATCTCCAGGTTACTTGGCCAAGCATACAGATCACAAGAGAAGTTATAGTGGTACAGTATAATAACACAGCTACTATTCTTGGGTTATGTAGACCTCTTTGAGGTTTGTATGAAAGAAAGCAACTGGAGTTGCCCTCTTCTCTTCTCTACTGGTAGAAAGCCACAGAATTGGCCAGGCTGGTGGTAGGTCCTCTGTTCCCTGGAGACCTCTCCATGGCCAGCACCCAGGGGATACAGTGGTTAGGGTTGGGAAAGCAGAGCTGCGAGAGGATGGTATGACAGAAATTGCCAGTGCAAAGATGGAGAGGACCTGCTACTTAGAAGTAACTTTGATTTCTCTTTTGTAATCAGTAAGTCCTCTTCTCCCTGGTTTTTCCTCTGCACCAGCTGCCACAGTGGAATTCAAAGGAGTGTGGTCCCAAAGACTAATTCACCATACAGGGTAGTGCTTATGATCGTACCAGAGTTCAAAAAGCAGTTACGAAATAGTGTACTCAGTATAATGCCAGTATTAGGTATCTGTGCTTCTGAATTGTCTACCTTTTCTATAATATGATTTCTATAAGAGGAATGAAAGGAGTAAATATTACTTTCCTGGAAAAAGGCTTTTGACTGAGCCAGAGAAAGTTTGGATGCCTCTGGATTTTTCAAAATCTGATTTTTTTATCTGTATCGTCTGCTTTAAATATAAACATCACTGAATTTTGGGACTACTGATGGAGGACAGATAACTGCATTTTGGGGTATTTATCTCAATAATATCTAGTTATAGAAGGATGTACAGTTTCTGTATCAGTTTAATTTCCCCCTCTTGTTGGACCATTTTGATGGTATGGTCTTGTATGTTTTGATCATAACTATTTTCTTTCACACCATGCATCTTCATTACTTTGGTCTGGCCCATGTGATATGTATAGTAGAAAGTCACCAGAAACAAGTCAAAAGGAACTTGACTAACCACCCGATATTCAAGTTTCAGTAGAAGTAAAACAGAGAAACATTTCATGGGAGGGAGTTACTGAGAAAGATAAATGTTGTTCATGTCTAACACTGGAAAAATGAAATAAAATGAAAACTAGATGGCTGCTCTAAAATGCTTTTGATCAGTTCAGAACATTTAGTTATTTATGTTAAATTTTCACTAATTTGAAGTAGTTTCAAGGGAGACCTGAAACTGCATTAATCATATCCTGAACTAAGAAAGTATAGACTTGTCTGTTTTAATATGTACCCATGTATAATGTGACATTAGTTACTAATTCAGCCTGAAAAACAGTCATAATGTATGCAAGGTCCAAATTAGTGAAAAATATTTCTTTTTAAATATTTTAAGGGGATATTTAGTTTATTCTAAAATAATAATAATAGATAATAAATAAACTTGAAAGCTTATTGCTTTCAAGTAATTTTGACTCATTTCAAGTAATTAGATAAATTCAGTATTCCAAGGAGGAGTACCTTGTGATTCTTTTTATGAGTAGATAAGAGTGATACGTATTCTAAGACATCAATAAGCTTTTAAAAAGGAAATGTAGTTATTTAACTACAGAAAAGTTCTTAACCTAGCTGGTAATTAAAGTAATACAAATTTAAATTATAATAAAGTATTATTTTCACCTATAAAATTACTAAGGTTTTTTAATAGACACTACCAAGTGCTGGATGAGAATATAAATTTTAGAGCCTTAAAATTCATATCATTTAGCTCAGCAGTTACACTTCTGAAAATCTATTCTAAGGAAATACTTCTTAAGACAGAAATACCACTTTTCACAAAAATGTTCACTGTATTATTAATGATAATAGGAGGGAGAGAGAAAAAACTCAAATGTTTGCCATTAAGGAAACTGATGATGTAGGTAAATCATAATGTGTGCAGTAGAATAATACCCGACCAATAACTGTTACTTAGAATTTATAACAGTGTGAGAAATGGTCATATTGTTAGGGGAAAGATGCTAACAGAATTTTACATAAGTGTGGATGTTTTAAAACAACAAAATATTGAAGATAGAAATACCAAAAATTTCCACTTAAGGTCTTATTTATATGAATATGCATAGTCACTCCTTTTTCCATTATTGCTACAAAAGTAAAAGTAGGCTGTTCTCTTTCCAAATTATCTCACGTGTCAAGTCCTGAGGGTCATAATATAATTTTTATCTTAAAGCAGAAATGTCTTTAGATAACATATTTAAGTTTTCCAAATATTTTTATTTCCATTAGCCTTTTAGATGTGTAGTTTTCAATATAGTTAAATATCTCATTTTGCCGCACAACTCTTCTGGAAGAAGCACACATTTCCTGGAATTTTCTCTCGGCCTGCACATCTGTCTACCTCCCCCAGCTCCACAAAATTAGAATTCCGAGATGGTATTTCAGTGGCTCTGAGGAATTGGAACCTATATATTTGTTTTAATTTTTTTTTTTTTTTTTTGGTCCTACCGTGCCTGGGGATTATTTAACATTTTCTAAGCACACATGATCCATTTACAAAGACAAAGCACCTTGTGTTTCTGTAGTTATTTTTATGTAAAGCTATTAAAGGAACAGGAAACATCTTTCGACCACCTTTCTCCCTACAACTGCCCCCAAAATAGTCAATAGTATTAAACGTAACAGAGACTAAAATTGTTTCCCATAGGTCCATGGAGAAAGGCTGCAAAGTAACACTAAAGCATTTGGGGTTATTTATAATAAAGCCTGTGTGAGAGAAACAAGATGCCAGCCCAGGCAGACAGTGGCAGCTGCTTTGTTACTACGTGGCACCGTCCCATCCTAAATCAAATGGGAAATGGATACTGTTTGACAGATACTGTCATCAGTGCAAGCATTATTAAAATAATTAAAAAGCTTCTAAATTTCTTTTTGTTAGTCCTAAGGACAGACTGTTTGCTTGTTGGGGCTTTCCCAGCTCTGATGCTCAGGGCTCCGGCGACGAATTCCTGCACCAGATTTTTTATCCAGCCAAGCCTGAGCTGTGACTTTTTAATCCCAGTGGGACAGTGCAGCTATGTTCTTGGCATTTTCTGCCTATTACCAGTGAGGGTCTGTGAACAGAATCTCCATTTGTGAGAACCTCATTGTGGAGAGCACGCAGTGGTCTTTTCATTTTGATTGATGGTTCTGGTTCTGCACCATCTGGCTTCTGATAGGCTGCATTAATCATATCCTGAACTAAGAAAGTGTAGACACGTCTGTTTAATATGTACCCATACATAATGTAACATTAGTTATTCATTCAGCTTGCAAAACAGAGTCATAATGTATGCAAGGTCTTTGTATAGTAAAACATAAATATTAATATGTGACCCATTAATGCTGTTTTTACTTGTACTAACCTCCCACTAGTACATTTGTTTATGAAGATTGAGGAATTAAGAGAAAGAAGACCATGTGCACATTTACATGAACATGTATAGTTTTGCTGATGTCTCATATGAATTTAGAGTGATATATGCCTATAATAGTTATCTTGCCCATATTTACTTTATATATCTTTCTAACTGCCTCTTAAAATGCAGGTTAAATGTAAGCTGCAGCACAGATTCACTTTTTCTCATGTGAACTGCTTGCATCAAATGTAGGTCACCCGTTTGCTGGGGTCGCTGGGGTTGTTTGTGGCCCTGCTCTTTTGTGCTGCCTCTGGCTGCGCCCACTTTTGACAAACTGTCTCCTGCTGTGTAATAACGTCCAGGAAAAAAAAGAGAGAGAGGATAGGAATTCTCAAGTCAAAGAAAGTTTGCTCCAGATTTAGGACTATCATACTTCTCAGTAGCTTAAATTTGGTTTTAGAAATTTGCTAGGACCTTTTCCAGTTAAGAGAGATTTAGTGTGCATTAATCATAATCCTTTCAGTACCTCGAGAAGGGAGGGTAAAAGAGGATTTAAATTCTCCTGGGAAGTTACCTTGTACAAAATTGCTAGAGCATATTTCTTAAGGTAGCAAATTAAAACCATAACTTCATAAAACACATTTTATGTTTTATTAATCATGTTTTGTCCTAACAGCCCCATATTCCTTTGTGGCTACATCTTCTTATATGTGCCTTAAATTCAAAGTACGTGTTTTAATGAATTATACTCCAGAAGAATGAGTGAAGTTTAGCTTGTGTGCAGCAGAATGCGAAATACAGTCCACACTGTAACAGGGCTCTGTCCTGGGAGAATGGATGGGGCACAAGGCCGATGAGCATGGTTTTTATTGAGAAAGAAGTAAACTACAGTTTCTGTTTGAAATGTCATCTCATTGAGATTTAACTCGTCACATAAGTGCTATGAACAGTACCAATAGAAACTATATAAAATGTCATCCATGGGTCCAAACGGACCTCCGAAGGGTTTATGCTATTACGGTAGCATGACCTGTAAAGCTAAATATGAATTTTAGGGGAAGTCATTTTTAGGAGTAAAAATCATTTTTAGGAGTAAAAACAGTAACAAAATATTCATCTCATCCATTTTTTATCTTAAAGCTATTTTTAGCTGTTTCTTCTGGTAATTTTGATCCCATTATTGCTTAATTCATTCTATTAATTGATTTTTTTAAAATACACTCAACTGCCAAGAACACTGCATTGAAAACTTAGAGAGTAGAAGTTCTATGATAAACAGGACTGTGACCATGAGAACGCCAGTGTGGTTCTAGGGATTTGTGAAAAACTCTGATTTTGCTAAGGGAAGGCAGGGTTCATGTTTTGGCTGTGCCACTCGACTAGCTGGACAGTATTGAAAATGGGTTCAGACTGGCTGGCCTATTTCCAGATTAATCCTCCGTCTAAGACGTGATAGTCTTAGTGAGCTTTTTATCTAAAAAAATATCTTCAGTAACCTCAAACCTGATTTCTTATCTGGAAAATGAGGATCATCCCTGCTCTATCTACCTTTAGTGTTTGTGAGGGTTGAATGGTATAATGTGCATGTGTTAACTTTTAAATACTTTAAAAATATATGCACTGTCATTTTGTGCTGATTAAACTTTCCTGGATTTCATCTGTTATATTCATGAGAGTTTGCACAGTGATATATTCATGAGAGTTTGCACAGTGATATATTCTCGTTCTATGTCACAGTAAATTTAAGAACCAGTGAAATGATGAACACATTGCGTTTCCTGGTGCCTGGGTTCCTCTTCTTGTATAAATTCCCTCTAGAGTTTACAGCAGAGGTTGAAAACTATTTTTTCCTGTAAAGGACCATATGCTAGTGAAATACAGCATAATTTCCTTCTTCAAGCAACATCTAAACTATTGGACTGTGCTTCTTTAAAATTAAGGACATTCATCCTGAAGCTCTGACAGGAATAAAAGGGTAGGACTTTAGAGCAAAATATTTCATTAGTACAGGAAGGCGATGCCAGAAAGACAGCTTTCAAAGGCCAGTGCTTCAGTTCTCTGCCGGAGAACTGGGGCCTTGCAGAGGGAGGGCACGAACAGATGGACAAGTTACAAACTAGACAGCTTTCCCCTTCCTCCACGATTCATCCTTAGATTTTGATTCAAAAGGCAATAAAGTCCCAGCATGCCAAATAAACCTCCTTCAAATAGTAAATACAAGAACACAAGTGGTTTTTAAATTTGTCACATTTTAATGAATCTATTATGTTTTGGCATTATCATGAATATAAAAACATTTATATTGTTATTGAATTTTAAGCACTTTTTCATGTTGCCAGCTTGTCGGAGGGACAGCCAGACGTGTGTGGTTCTGCAAATCGGGGAAAGTAAATGACATTCAAGGCTGCATTTTGTGTTTGCTTTGACTTTAGGTGAGATCAGGTGCCTCTCTGTATACTGAGCCAGTGTCACAGGGCAGGTTTTAATGTCTGTAAACAGTAAGTTTCGCCCTGATGGCAGTATTGTCCCCATTTAGGGACTCAGAAGTCATTATATGAAATTTTGTAAAACTCGAATTTGTTTATTCAGTCACTGTGGGCAAGGCACTGGAAACACAAAGAACAGGGTATTGTGCGGCCCCAGGTCTCGACACGTGGTGGGTTGAGGGGGATAGAGTTGAGCAGCTAATTTTAATTCTAACAGCCACACATAATGGCACTCATACCACTGTTATCAATTACTCTATTATAGTAATCATGCTAATAGCACACCACAGATACAGTTTAAAGGAACCACATTCTATGAAACTTTGAAAGCACAAGGAATTCAGTACTAGCTTCATGCCTGAAGACAATTGTGGGAACCAAGACTCATTCATTATTTGATTGAGATCAGTTTATTCCTCATTCTCCTAAGACTTAAAATGCCCACATTTCTTCCCCTAAAACTCATTATTTAGAGGTTTGTCTAAATTGTCACGGCCCTTGTGCCAATTCACCAAGAGCGTAATGGTCCCAACATACCTCTTTGGGTTTCACATCTGGCTTAAATGGAAACTAAAAACCTAGCACATACCTGTGCAAATAACTTTCCAGGGCTTTTTCCTTAATGGCACTATACTCTCATGTATTATTTCTTTTGATGCTATTTCAGATCATAAAGATAATACTGAGGAATTACTTCCTAGCTCTCTCTCCTCTACCACAAGAAATTATTTGCCCTTGTACTCTTCCCCCAAGGCCTCCAAGGTTATTGATAGTCCAGACTGATGTCTACCATTTCCATCCCCTCACCGCCACCAATTACTAATGTGTCCTGCACCATAGCCATAGACTGGAGTAAGTACACTGATTGGAATAAAAAACGGAAAACTCTATTGGGAGGAGCTGGAGGGTGGGACAGTCATGCATTATGCAGAGTTTGTCAGCATTAATGCGAACAAAAGGTCACCAAGACTCATCTCACTTACAATAAGGAAAGAGCGTTTGCCCTGTAGAATTCTACATTTCATAGCTAACCTAGTATGCTGTAATTATTTAGTTTCAAGTTGAAGATACCATTCTTGCTGAAGAAAAAAAAGCTAGTTATTTTCAATAATAGTTGATCAACCTGTGTATTACTAGTTACGAGTTATTTCAGTTATTTACAACCTGTACTTGACCTTCACTGCCAAAGGTGGATTTATCATATTAAGGAAAGGAACTACTCTTATTTTCTTTTTCACAGCCTATTACCTGTTTTCAAACGACCTCTTTTCAAGAGGGCAAGCATGAAAAAGCCTTGAAATGAAAAGCACGACTTCAGCCTTGACTAAAGTCTTCTTCTAAATATATGAGATATTTATCTTTTGAAAGAGTCTTTTTTTATGATTTAGGATTTTTTTTAATAAAATGCATATAAAAATGGGAATTGGTTTTCTTTTCCAAAGCGATAATTTCATTAGAGTTCTTCATTAAAAGAACCTATTCATGGGGTAGAATGACAGCATGGTTGCCGTTTAAGCTCATTATTTTCAGATGGCAGAAAAACGAAATAATAAAAGGAAAACCTCTTGCACAGTTAATATAAAGGTTAGACAAGATAGGAAGATGCTTGTCAGAATCAAATAATATATAGGCCTGGGTGTCCCTGTTTATCCCAAGAGTAGAAAGTCTTACTGTCACAGCTATTTAGCTTTCCATTCCACATCTATTGTTTATAAACATCTCTAGAACGGCTCTGTGTGGCACACACATATGCCCTGTACTCCTCCCAGTTTCCTCCTTTCTCCTTTCAGTCTCATTTCAGCTTCATTCTTACTGTTTTATTCCTTTTCCCCTTTCTCCTTTTAACAAAGCGGTTCACTTTCATATGTGTTACCGGGACCATATTTTGGTTCAAATGATGCTTGTTGCCCTTGACCCCAAAAGGTCTGGGTATTGCCATCTATATTTTGTCACACAAAAGAAAATGATTCCTTCAAGCACATTCAGTGGCTCAGTCATAATAACCCACATTATCAGGGTGTGTGTGAGTTTGGGGGAAACCATTATTTTATCATTTCAACCACAGGCAACCACAACCTACGGTTTTTTAAATGCCCATCCTTTAAGGAACATAATTTTACTTCTAACATTTCTGTAATCCAAATTTGCCAAAACATCTGGGCAGCATGGTGAATATGAGGAAGAGCAAGTGATCTGAAATTCAAGAGAACCTGGCGTGGAATGTGCATTTTCCCCTTTACTAGCTGTGAAACTTTGGGCGCATTTCCTAATCTATCTGACCCTCTCATTGGCCATCTGTAGACTAGGCGAACACGGTGTCTGGTTTTTGTGAGAAATAAACCTCTCCAAACAACTGATTCATTGTACGTAAGTACTCGTAAAGTCTCTTACCCATTTCCTTTCCCTTCCTGCTGAACAATTACTGTGGAATATGCCCAGTAGTCCGGACACTTGGAAATACTGAATTATTGAATATTTTCATGTTTTATTTCTCACGCCTTTCCATGGCAGTTGAGAAAAATACATCGTAATGAAAACATATACACCTCACGGCTCGTCTCAGTCAAGGCCATCTTTATACATAAATTCAAAGTCCACCCCAGCCTCTTCTGGCAGTTACCTTCCCCCTGCCCCGCTGCCTGACCTTCTCATTGCTCCCAAGCTACTCCCCCTCTCACTCACTGTCTCCTGTCATCCACACAGTCCAGCCGCTTGCAGTAAAGAAGGTATAAACGCAGCCATTACCAGGTATAAATGATTGAAAAGCGTCAGTATGAGAATCTTTCCCGCTCTTTTCATTTTAACAAAAGAGACGAGGACTCAAGCCCAAGTATTCACTACTAATTGTTGATTCTCCTGTGTTAATGAACCTTCTTATTTTCTAACAGACTTTCTGGAACTGGTCAGTTATAATGTCCCTGAAAATTATAACTTGAAATTGGCCTTTTACCCTTGGAGAGATTACTTTTGATGACTTGTAACCCCAGCAAAGAGATCCACAAATCACTAGAAACTGCCCCTTTTAGGCAGAAGCCCATTACACTTTGTGACCACGCAGTTCAGTAAAATGCAGTGTCATCAAGGAAGAGATCTGGGAGGAAGAGGGAATGGCAGCCACAGCACGACTAGAGTAGTTATTTCTGGTCATCAACGTGTCCTAAGAAAGACACAATAGCACTGGAGATGGTAGAGAAAAGTAACATCCACCTTCAGCGCGAGATCAGTAGTGTTGTGCCTTCTCAGAATCTTCACTTAGGGGAAATATATGAAAGTCTTGTTCATTATTAGGATATACATTGCAGGCAAGAATATCTTTGTTTCTCTCAGGTAGATTAAAATTGTATCTTATTCAAAATCCCTAATAAGGGAGAGACTGGGAAGACTCATAGGTAATTGTTGACAATCTCAGCTTTCTGCTGACTTTCTGTTTCTTACTTTGTTGTGCTCTTCTGATAGAGGATGTGGTCAGATACTAAAGATGAAGGAGAAAGAGTAAAGAGGAATCCACTGAATGGCTAAATGTTCCCATGAAACATATGAATAATACTCTGTCAAGCACTGGATTACATACCGCCTTGTGTGTTTGCTTAATTATGTCTTGGCAACTAGATTATAAATTTCTCATGGGTAGAGACTATGTCTTATATTTTCAAATGCCTTAAAGGAAACTAGGCTAGTAGTTGACATTTAATAGGTTCTAAGTAGATACTTGCTGAGTGGAATTGAATTTATGGTAAAGTTACTTATAGATTCCCTATGGAGAGGCCAGATGTAAACACTAGAGGTGTCTGATTTTTCTTTGGAAGAACTTGGACACGGCTGATGTGGTTTTCCTTGGACACACCTTTTAGGATGGCACTTTAATTCAGCCCACTTGGTTCCACTGCATCTTCCTAAGAGACTCCTCTACTTTTGACCAAATCACGCGTCTACCCAAGGTTCTCAACCAGGGTTGATGTCGCTCTGTGCCGGCGTCCTGGCGTGTGGCGCCGAGGCGCCAGGGATGCTCAGCGTCCTGAGTGTTGCACAGCACAGTCCTTCAGGCTAAAAACTTGTCGTGCTCCTTATGCCGCTAGTCCCTGTCGCTAGGAAGCACTAGATTCCTTAGTTTTTCCCTTTCTACTACTCACGCCTCACGTTCACCCCTCCTGCCTTGTACAGTGTGTCTAGGCTTTACTCAGCTTCTTGATTCTTCATCGTGCCAAGCTCTGTCTACTTCGTTATCTTTGCAGGTTTTGTTTCTTCTGCTCTTGTCCTACTTTCTCCTCTAGGGAATGTCTTCTGACCCGTCAGGCACCACCTCCTCCAAGAAGCCCTTGTTTGTTTCAAACCCAGACTGGGATAAGTGGCACTTTGATGTGCTTTTCAAAGCACCCTGTGCCTCCTGCCTTGACGTTTTCCCCAGTGAATTGTGGTTGTGGGTTTGCTTTCTGTCTCTCTCAGTAGACTGAAATCTACTTAAGAACAAGTTGGATATCCCAGGATCTCACCAAGTGCCTGACACACACTGAGCACTTGATAAAGAATTTTTTGAATGAGTGAATCAATCAATGCAATTTTCAGACAGGAATTAGTTCATTCAGCAAATATGTATTGTGTGCTTTTCATAACTAAGAAGAGCCTTGGCAGGAGGCATACGAGGATATCAGCACCACTGTCGTCATTAATGGGGAGGAAACCTTGTGCAAGGAAAGGGAAGAGATCAGGAGAAAGGATGGAAAATTACCCTTACCATGGGGCCAGCCCAGGCTTGATTCACTCAATAGCTCTAAGACCGTGTGTGGGACATGAGAGAACAAGGAGCTCAGCCCGTGCTGTTCTAGGCAAGGGCCTCAGACCCAGCCAGTCCACAAACGTATTGATCTCAAATGAGCTAACTACAGAGGTGAGAGTAAGCATTTAAGAATTAGACAAAATAGGGCCTCCCTGGTGGCGCAGTGGTTGAGAGTCTGCCTGCTGATGCAGGGGATGCGGGTTCGTGCCCCGGTCCGGGAAGACCCCACATGCCGCAGAGCGGCTGGGCCCGTGAGCCATGGCCGCTGAGCCTGCGTGTCCGGAGCCTGTGCTCCGCAACGGGAGAGGCCACAACAGTGAGGCCGTGTACTGCAAAAAAAAAAAAAAGAAAAGAAAAGAATTAGACAAAATAATTAATAAGTAAATTGGTTCCTGATACATCTGAAATGTTTTTCAGTAAGGAAGAAAGGAAGGAGGGAAAACATTTTGTAAGCTGCTGTTCAACACAGATATTTGAGCATCGCTGGTGCAGGCAATCCCAGTGTAGTGACGCGTCTGTTGCACACCAGCCTCCAAGTTGGGTGCTGACAAAGCAGGAGCTTACCGCTGATCCCTCCCTTCCTTTCTTCCCCTCCCAGCAGGGGGACTGGTTAACTTGAGACAAGTTAGAGAGGCAAGTGGTTAGAATTAGGGTCCTCTCTGAGTACCTAGAGTTCTAGGGAAGACACTAGCACCTGACCAGAGCTGCAGTACCAAGCAGAAAACCAAAAAAAAAGAAAGAAAGAAAGAAAAAATCTGTTTATGTGGATCAAGTCAGCCTGTCAGCAGTTTCAGGAGAGCTGAGACTCCACAGAAATCGGGGTGCCCAGTTTGCACTTCAAGCAGCAGGGTTTGTGGCAGCACATCTCATTCTAACCCCTACCTCCTGGTGAGTTGGTGGCCACCAATGCACTCTGCACCCTGACAATGATTTAGCTCAAGAACTAAAGGAGGCTGCTGGATTCATAGGCTGGGAACCCTCATTGGCAGCAACTGAGCAGGTTATGGGAGGGGGTCGCTGACATGCCTAGGATATGAGGAGCATCATGCCAGGTATTACAAAGATTCAGAGATGAACAATTGTGTTGATAATTTGAACCAAAGCATAGGCAAGAATACAAATAGAATGCTTTAAGGAAAGCAAGCCCAAATTGTAGTAAGGCATTCTTAAAGAATAAATATGAACTGTTTTGTGTGCAAATTAAAGCAAGAAAATATTACTTTTACAAAATTATTGCAAGACGTTAGAGATCGTATTGGCAGTAGTACATTTATTGACTGTTAAACAACAAGCAGTATGACCCTCATAAAGATTGTTTATGCGTGGCAGGGTTGCAGTGCCACAGGATAAAACTCAAGCTTTACCTACAAGAGTTCTAACTCGTGTAGAAAAAAATCCTGCCAGACAGCATGTCTGCTTTGTTTGGAATAGAAACATAAATATCTAATTTGCCTCATTACGGAGAAGAATGCATGATCTGGGCAGCCTGAAGCCAAATGATCATTCCATCAGCTCAAAATGTAGGGAACGTAATTCATTTGCTGATTCGGCCTAATCCTTATTCGCAGATGGCGAAACAGAAATCTGTAAGTTCATATATCATTGAGTTACATTTTACTTCTTAAAAGGGAAAAACACAATTTTGCCAGAAGATCAAAAATAAAAGCAACTAGGATTAGGTCAGTATACCCTGAATTGGGAAAGTCAAAAACACACACAGTAATTAACTTCTAAAAGTTTGTTTTTCTGTCAGCATTTCTCTATTTTGTAGGGGTTGTTTTGGGTTTTTTACTATTTGTGTGTGTGTCATCAAAGCAAGTGTGTCTGTAAGGATGACTGTGTCTCATGAGTGCAAGGTAGGACCATGCAAACCTTTCATAGTAGCATTTCATCCCAAAAGCCCTTCTGTTCATTTTTCTGTTGCAAAAAACGAGGGTGACTAACAGGCCACACAAAAGCTTTGTGTATGTTTTTAAACAAAATTGGCTTGATGTTATTTAAATGAGAAATTGATATTTTGTTTTTTACATTTGTCAGGCTTTTATTTTTTAGCTGGTGTCTTGCTAGATGTTTCAGTTTCCTGGTGGAGTTGTAATAAATGAAAG
Organism: Globicephala melas; assembly: GCF_963455315.2. Classification (NCBI taxonomy): domain Eukaryota; kingdom Metazoa; phylum Chordata; class Mammalia; order Artiodactyla; family Delphinidae; genus Globicephala; species Globicephala melas. The sequence continues at coordinate 86,149,612 of NC_083324.2, read as the reverse complement.
CAAATACATTTTTATTAAACCATAAAAATGATCAACTATGCACTCTTCTAGAGAATGCTCATGTGCAGCATAATTGTTTAATACTGTTTTCTTTCCACATTAAGTCAACCTGAAAGACTATTGATTTTACCAAACCCCGTTTCTTAATGCCATAATTCTCCAGGCCTGTGTCTCTGGGGACCCTCGTCAGGAGGGTAATTGCGTGTCTTGCTGCTCTCTGTTGAACAGCCAGTGACAGGCCGTCTGGAACAACTCAGGTCATAGAACAGTGCATTTCCCCATGCCGAACCCTCTGCTGTTCCGCCACAAAGAAGGAGCCCCCCTCGTTTATGGCTAAGTGAAGAGGGAGTTTGAAGGTGGAAAACACCAAAACTTTCATAGGCATCTTGTATTCAGAAAAGACTGGAATACCATTCTATGTGAAGCTTTAATTTTGCCTTAATTTATAGAGATGTGCCCAAATAGTAATTACTATTTGTAAATTAGTAATTACTATTAGTAATTACTATTTAAATAGTAATTACTTTCATTTGTATAGTACTTTACAGAAAGCACTTTACATATGAATCTTCTCACCACAAAGCCCTGTTCGCTTGAACAAGTTATTTCACTTCCTCAAGCCTCAGTTTTCTGATCTTTGAGAAATGGGCATAAAAATCGCAAATCGTCCTCTTACCCCCACAGAGCTGTGAAGGTCAAATGATGCGGCACTCAGTCAAGCAAGCGTTAGGTATTTTCCCTCGGCTCGAGTGAAGTCACGCACATCCGTTAACAACTGTTTTTAAAGCAACCGCTGCGCGGTAAGTCCTGTGCCATGAGCAGGGAGCCCAGTGTGATGCAGGCATTGGGAGTGGATCCCGTGATGAGGCAGGTCACACTGAATCACCTGTCATTTCTTCAAAACGAAGGAAACAAGTGCAGGCGAGCTGGGACTCCGGGGAGGAGCAGCCAGGAGAAGGCCACCACTTCCCGTATTTTCTAACGTTTCCTGTTTCGAGTATTCTTATTTGCTGTCCACCAGAGTTGGCTTCAACCACTCACGCAGAGTGGCTTCAACCACATCAGATGCGCAGGATTAGTTCTCTAGTTTCACTCGGCTTGAGCACTGGGTGGTCATGTCCCGTTGGGTTACTTGGAGCCGTATGTATCTGTGAGGTCTGCAGAGGTGGGTGGCGTGGGGCTCCTGCACACACCAGACTCACAGCCTCTCTTTCCATTCTCCTTCTCAGGACAATGTCCTAACTGTTGGAAGTGTGCAGATTTTCATGTTTGTTCTTAATGATGAAGAGCAGAAAGTCTATACAATTTTTAAATTAAAGTAATAATGTAAATGTCTTCATTCACTGAACTGATCTTTTCACATTCAGAATATCTCCTTTGTAGTAACTCCTTTAAAAAAAAAAAAAAAAAAAAAAAGATTCCCAGAGCTTGTAACATTATTAGGAGAAGAGATTTCTTTTTTCTTCCTGTTAGTGACATCCCAGAGAATTGGAATTCTCTATTAACCCGTAGGTCAAGCATCCATCCTGACACACATCTCTTTTATTCTAGCTCATTTGTAAAGGAGCAGTTTATTCTTAACTTGATTCCTAGCCTCTTTTTAGGGAGCATTCGAAGTTAATCTCAACAAAGAATAGTAATTCGGATTGGCAGTCTGTGGTATTAGGGAATAGAGTGAAATCGAGTAATCTTCTCATGAGAAGGAACCGTAGAGATCATCTTATCTAACCACTGCATTTTGCAGTGAGGCAGCCACGGCCCCGAGAAGCTAAGTGTCTGTCTGAAATCACGTGGCTGGGTTACGGCTGATGCTATAATTCGATACACTAGGCAACATAAAGAGTGATATTTCCTAAAGGTTATGGTGGACTAGAATGTAACGTTTTTTATAAAAATAAATACATGTGAAAACTGGCTTGGAGACTTCGCACTTCTAAACTGGTGCCCAATATTATATCTTTCTACTGTCCTTAAATGGGTCTGGACTGTATGTAACACAATTGCCTAGTAAAACAAAACATATCCTCAAGTATGGCTTTGGGAGTCAGAGACCAGGCAGTTGTCTGAGCTCCAGCATGTACTTTCTGGGTCTTGGGAGTTTCCCCTGCTCGGAAATGAGGATGGCTGACGTGACCAACTATCAGCTCCAGGGGGTACCATTCTTCCCTAAAAATTCCCTAAAAATATTGCAGTTGATGTCCCATAGCCCAGAGGAAAAAATGGTTTTGGTTTCAGACCCCAACCTCTCGGATCTATCCTACAAATTCCAAAGTAGGTTCAGCTCAAAATCAGTATGGAAAGACTGGACTAGTCTTAACTACTCTTAACCTTCTGAGTTTTGAAGTGAGGAGGAAAATATGTAGAATTATTTCTAGAGCCTCTAGTGTTATTCCTGGGTTAGACTAGTCCCACTAAGATATTCTTGAACTCACCTTCCTACCCAGGGTGCCTTCAAAACTCTGCTCTTGTCCTATGATCGAAATAAGCGTAATTTCTCCTACACTTTCCTATCCGATCCAGGTCCAGATCCACATTTTACGGAGCCTGCATGGCCCATCAGTAATAATGGCTGTGGGTGCCATGACCAAAGGCGCTTCAGCAAACACAGGCAGGGAGTTGATTGGGGGAAGTGTCAATGCCCTAGAACCTGCCATCCAACAAATAGTTTTTTGCTGTGACTGTCTCACAAGATCCAGGTGAGGACCAACTTGGGTTCTTTTTCATACATGAAGTTATTTTTATTGAGATGCTTCTTGACATATAACAAAGAGTGACATCATTTAATACAGAGAATGCTCAACAAGGTGAAAGTCTGGAAAGTTTAGGTCTTCAACTTTATGGTATATTGTTTTTTACTTTTAAATATGAGTTTCACCTTTAATCGTGTGAAAAGTAGCACCATGTGAGTAACTGGCTTTCTCGCCAGACTGGCAAGTAGAGAGAGCGTGGTGGAGATGAATGGGACCTGTGGAGTTTGGAGGCCTCAGTGGACTCCCTGACAGATCAGACCATCACACAAAGGCTTAGAGCTTAAACTAATAAGAATAACAAAGCCTAACCCGCAGCTCTGTCCCCCTTATCCATTCACAGGAGCCTTGCAGGTTGTATGCGCCCAGCTCCCTAGTTAGTGCCCTGCAACGAAGACCAGCCTCTTTCCTTAGTCATGTGGATTCTGACTCTATTTTGACTTGAGAAGGAGCTAATTATGGCTTGATTTTTTTTTTGGAAAGAATGATTAATAATCACTTCCATTTAGTGGAATGTAATCTGTGGAGGCAGCATTAATGTTTTTACTACCTTATGAAGCAACATAAGGAAGAAAGGAAAAACAAAAAACCCTGTATACTCTTTTGCAACAAGCTATAAAATGATGTATTTAATCTTGAATAATTAAAGAAAAATATTTTTATTCACATAATGTTATAATCATATTGCTAATACCAGCGTAATGCTTACTTTTTAACTAATTCATTTTCTCATTTGTGGCAATTGAGAAAGGTTTATTAAATCTAATGACTGTTTTAGGATTAAGTAGGGGAAAAGCATGTTCTAATTACAGGGATGGATAAAAGCAAACTAATTAACCAAAAACGTGTATTTCCTTCCTGAGGGATGTCTGGTCAGGCATATCCGAGATGAACTCGGGTTACCTAGCTCCTAAGTTTTTTAATCATGTTTTTAGATTGCATTTTTTACACCATCTGTACCATTAACACGACTGTAATTTCTGTCACAGTTGGAAGCTTCAGTTAATAAATGTTTTGTTTTGGAGGGGGAGGGGAGGCAGAGAAGAAGATGGGAATGTTTATGAATGAACCAAAGGAAGAGGGGCCTGAAATGAAATGCTGGATATTGGTGACTGGGGCTTTGGTGTTGCCCTTCCATGCCACACATTGTAGCTTACGTTTACTTGGGAAAATAGTCTTAATTCATCCTTTAAAAAAAAATCTTATCTAATAGAAAGTATAATCACCAGCTAATAATAATAATACCTAAATAACCTCATTCATGTATAACAGTATATACAGAAGAATAGGTAATTATTTTATGAAACTCAGAAGCATTGATTTTTCAGTGTTTTGTATATCCTGAGCAAAGCACAGGATCACAGTACTACAGTCTGAGCTCCAAATAAATTATTTTATCCTTTTTTGAAAAAATTACAGGTTTTCTGGATATGCATTCGTTTTTTAGCTAGCGACTACCACCGCAGGCTTCTTTAAAGCACACTGATTATGTTTTCACAACTGGAGAGAACAATCAGAGGTTTTAAAGCATCTGATTGTAATTTCAAAGAGTGGTGGTGTACTGATAAAATGTCCACAGGAATAGATAATAAAGTTGGGGGGCAAGGGTCGGGGGAGACAGGACACAATGCGAGCTGCAGATTGTTGCCCAAAACCAAGTACACATACTTTTCAGAAGGAAAAGATTACCATTCATGACGAAAAAATTATAAACTCTATGAAGACCCTATTTTTAGTTAAGTCCTAGAATACTAGGATGAAATCTTACATCTGGAAGCAGAAGCGACATTAGATTTCATACTGTGAAGGAAACATCAGTATATATTGTGTGCCTGGTGTCTGCTGTGTGCTTAGGGATACAGATGATAAAGATAGGAGTCTCCCTGAAGGAGCTTACAGTGTAAGCCAGCATTTGGGGGACTAGGAGTGGCAGCAAAATAGAAGTTGTAGGGCTTCCCTGGTGGCGCAGTGGTTGAGAGTCCGCCTGCCGATGCAGGGAACACGGGTTCGTGCCCCGGTCCGGGAGGATCCCACGTGCCGCGGAGCGGCTGGGCCTGTGAGCCATGGCCGCTGAGCTTGCGCGTCCGGAGCCTGTGCTCCGCAGCAGGAGGGGCCACAACAGTGAGAGGCCCGCGTACCGCAAAATAAAAAAAAAAAAAAATAGAAGTTGTAGTAATTTACTTACAAAAAAAAGTTTTTCAGGAGAATTTTGGTAGTAGTGGAAATAGCATTTATCTGGTTGTAATAATTTGTATATACAGTGGCCTTTTGACATTTGCTGGCCATATCCTAGAGCCTTTGTGAATCCTCAGATTCCCAAACAACCTTATAGTTTATAATTACAACCCTAAATTATGCTAATAAAAGTATTTGAAAATTTAGAGTGGCACCTTCAGGCCTGTCTGAAAGAGACTGTGCACATTGGCAGTAAGAAAGCCATGTAAAGATGTAAAACACTGGGAAGTTGACTGTCTTCACTCTTAAGTGAGTCCATCCCATCTACCAATCTTGAAGTAATTTGGGAATTCCAAATCGTGTGTCACCAAAAAAGCAAATAGATAAATGTCCTGAACATCCCAGTTCAAACGAGTAGTAAGGATCTCACACTCATTTGAAAGAATTCTCACATTAATTGTGCATTTACCAAACAGCACACACTTCCAGGAGCAAGGAAAAAAAAAAAAAAAAGTCTGTTGGGTATTCATAAACAAGGTACACAGGTATTCCTTACTCACTGTGCTATAAAAGTCAAAACTGGCAATGATTGCTTCGAGAGCATCTGCTGGAAGCTTGGTTTCATGGCCTTCAGTCCAGGACCATGTTCTCTAGCAAGATGTTCTTTTTAACAGAATTCCACCACTGAAGGGACCAGTGCAGATATGACTCTTGTTGTAATGGAAGTTTCCCTATATAACCAAATCTTCACCCTTAAAACAAAACCTAGTTAAGATAATGAGGGCAAGTGTAGTCAAAGCCTCCATAAAGTTTGCTTGAAACTTGGCTCTTAATGTCAGTTAACCAAACACTCTTATCAATAAAACCAGTAACCTTGGAATTGATCAGATTAAGCATTCAAGTCAACTTAATATTTAAAACGCTTTCAGATAATTGCCACAAAGCCTTATTAAATACATCAGCCCAATTTCAAGGTTGTCCTGTCAACTTCATCCTGACAGGCTTTTCCATATTCCATTGCTGGCTTTCTAACTTACTTTTCAACAGACCCAAATCAGAGTAATGAAAACAGTCAAACTGCTCATAAAATGTCACATTACTATGAGAGCACACATTATTTCTACAGATATTTTCTGTCAGTCACTAGATCACTACTCAAATGACAGCAGTGCCTGCGTGGAACATGCTTTAAAAATGACAATCCCATACTGTAAAGACTACTTCAGCAGTAAAATTTACTGATTTGTCCCTTTGATCTCAGCCTACAAAAGATACCAAATGTTACTCAGGAATAAATAAAACATTTACAGAAAAGAGGAGAAAAGGTTATATGCTTCATTTTGCTTATCAATGTCATTTCCAAGCCAACAATTTTATTAGGGGTAGGGGTATGGTGACATGCTATTTTTAGTTTGTAGGGGAGAAATGTGACATTTAGAACAAATGTCATAGCATTTCTTCAATAAAAATCCATGCTGTCAGCTGCCTAGCTCTAGAGAATTATAGAAAAGCTGTACTGAACCAAAAGAGAAGCAACAATAACTTGATTTTTAGCTTAACCCTCTCAGACCCAGGCTCAGTGTGGACCGACATTAATAACCGTTTTTGTTGTGTAGCTTGGGGACGCAGGCCTGTATTTGCACAGAGTGTTTCTTGAAAGAATCTGTTCTGCCTACTTAAGAAATGACCCTGTGTTCAACCAAAGCTTTGTGACCTGTGTATTCAGTGAACCTTGAGGAGAAGCAATTTCTTCACAAACAAAAGAAGAACTCAAATACCTACTAAAATAACTATTCTAAGACGAAAGCCAGAAAATGACTTTTTATTGACTGTAAACAGCAAAATGAGAGCAGCAAAAAACAGTAGAGGAGATAATTACTAGAATTTAATATAAAAAGAAATAGCATGTAATGAATGTAGTTCTTGTTATGGAACTTTTTTGCCCTTATCTCTCCCACTTTTTTTTGGCATCTGTTCACATTCTACCATGAAATATCTCTGGGTTGTTCTTTAACTTCTCAGGACAAGAGCCATATCTTACATTTCTCTCAATTCCCCACAGTGCCTAGCACAGTTCTTGATAAAATTATTGAACAGTTAAACCACTGGTTTGGGAAATGCGGTCCATATCTAATTTTTTAAAACTTTCTGGCTCTCCCTAGCATGCCACCCCCGCCCCCAAACACACACAGTGATGACTTTCAGGTTTTGCCATTTTTAAGGTTCAGATCCTACTCAGTCCACCCTGACTCCTTTGGGTAATAATAGTCAACTTTGCTGACAATGACCTATGCACTTTTTAAATAAGGATCGTTATTTCATTAAGTGAGAAGATGGAGACATCGGTGATTTTCTTAATGTTCTTTCCCCTTGCAAATAATCCTGTGCTTTGTTCATGATCTTTCCTTTCCTGCCTGTCTCAAAGAGGTTCCTCTCTTCCTTGACAAAGCTCTTCCTTCCCTTTGACTCTCAATCAGGTCTCTCCAGGCTTTCTTGGAATTCTGTCGTTTGTCCCCAGGAGTCTCGAGGTCTCCCCTATTCTGGGTCTTCTTCCTTTTTGCTTTCTGATGGGCCTAATAATAATCTCCACTTTAACCTACCTTCTTCTCTAATGCTAAACATGAATGAACACTCAGTAGGTCCCAGGCATTGAGCCAGGTAATACACATGGGTATATACACTTTCGAATAAGGTAGAATCCCTTCTCTTAAATAGCTGACAACTGCCAAACCGATTCAACAGGTAATCTGTTCTTTATATCACCTCCACAGTCATTCAGCAAACATTTCCTGAGTCAAATTCAAGTGACACAGTGATGGCTAATGACAGTCTTTGCTCTCAAGGATCTCATAGTGTATGTAATTCCCAGAGCCCATACCAGCTATGTGTCTCATTTTGAACTTGTACTTGTTTCCTGTCCCCAATTCTGAAGTGTATTTTATATGTATCCAGAATGCTTAATGTGGTTTTTCTTCGGTTTTGGTGGAAACATTTTGAAGGCAAAGACTGTTTTTCCAAAACTGAATTTTTTTTTAACATCTTTATTGGAATTTAATTGCTTTGCAGTGGTGTGTTAGTTTCTGCTTTAAAACTGAATTGCTTTTTATCTTTCATGGTCATTGCCTAACAGGGGACCCTAACCACAGGGCCACCTCCTGCAGCCACTCAGGCTGTGGACCGTTCAGCTCCAGGGGGACCAAACACATCTCAATCTAAGTGGCTCTTGATGCTCAAGAAGTATTTTTGTTTGACTCTTGGGATGCCAGCAATTTATGAAACATTGTTTTGTTTTCTAAAAGGCATCCCTGAATCCTTTCTTTCTCCTACTCTTTTTAAACCCACCCACCCACGCAGTACATAAAGCCATGGGAATAATTCATACTCAGTGGTTCAGAAGTAGGTGATGTTTTGTAAATTCATTTTTATATGAATTAGATACGTATGATTTAGTAATCTGTATATGACCCCAATTGTATTCCTAACCTCTTTTTTCTAATAGTGTTTGTTTTGTTTTGTTTTTTAACATCTTTATTGGAGTATAATTGCTTTACAATGGTTTGTTAGTTTCTGCTGTATAACAGAGTGAGTCAGCTGCATGTATACATATATCCCCATATCTCCTCCCTCTTGCATCTCCCTCCCACCCTCCCTCTCCCACCCTTATAGGTGGACACAAAGCAACGAGCTGATCTCCCTGTGCTATGCGGCTGCTTCCCACTAGGTATCTGTTTTACATTTGCTGGTGTATATATGTCCATGCCACTCTCTCACTTCGTTCCAGCTTACCCTTCCCCCTCCCTGTGTCCTCAAGTCCATTCTCTATGTCTGCGTCTTTATTCCTCTCCTGCCCCTAGGTTCTTCAGAACCTTTTTTTTTAAGATTCCATATATATATGTGTTAGCATACGGTATTTGTTTTTCTCTTTCTGACTTACTTCACTCTGTATGACAGTCTCTAGGTCCATGCACCTCACTGCAAATAACTCAATTTTGTTTCTTTTTATGGCTGAGTAATATTTCATTGTATATATGTGCCACATCTTCTTTGTCCATTCATCTGTCAGTGGACACTTAGGTTGTTTCCATGTCCTGGCTATTGTAAATAGAGCTGCAATGAACATTGTGGTACATGACTCTGTTTGAATTATGGTTTTCTCAGGGCATATGCCCAGTAGTGGGATTGCTGGATCGTATGGTAGTTTTATTTTTAGTTTTTTAAGGAACCTCCATACTGTTCTCCATAGTGGCTGTATCAATTTACATTCCCACCAACAGTGCAAGATGGTTCCCTTTTCTCCACACCCTCTCCAGCTTTTATTGTTTGTAGATTTTTTGATGATGGCCATTCTGACCAGTATGAGGTGATACCTCATTGTAGTTTTGATTTGCATTTCTCTAATGATTAATGACGTTGAGCATCCTTTCATGTGTTTGTTGGCAATCTGTATATCTTCTTTGGAGAAATGTCTATTTAGGTCTTCTGCCCATTTTTAGATTGGGTTGTTTGTTTTTTTGATATGGAGTTGCATGAGCTGCTTGTATATTTTGGAGATTAATCCTTTGTCATTCGCTCTGTTTGCAAATATTTTCTCCCATTCTGAGGGTTGTCTTTTTATCTTGTTTATGGTTTCCTTTGCTGTGCAAAAGCTTTTAAGTTTTATTAGGTACCACTTGTTTATTTTTGTTTTTATTTCCATTACTCTAGCAGGTGGATCAAAAAGAATCTTGCTGTGATCTATGTCATAGAGTGTTCTGCCTATATTTTCCTCTAAGAGTTTGATAGTGTCTGGCCTGACATTTAGGTCTTTAATCCATTTTGAGTTTATTTTTGTGTATGGTGTTAGGGAGTGTTCTAATTTCAGTCTTTTACACATAGCTGTCCAGTTTTCCCAGCACCACTTATTGAAGAGGCTGTCTTTTCTCCATTGTATATTCTTGCCTGCTTTATCAAAGATAAGGTGACCATATGTGTTTGGGTTTATCTCTGGGCTTTCTGTCCTGTTCCATTGATCTATATTTCTGTTTTTTGTGCCAGTGCCATACGGTCTTGATTACTGTAGCTTTGTAATACAGTCTGAAGTCAGGGAGCCTGATTCCTCCAGCTCCATTTTTCTTTCTCAAAATTGCTTTGGCTATTCGGGGTCTTTTGTGTTTCCATACAAATTGTGAAATTTTTTGTTCTAGTTCTGTGAAAAATGACATCTAATGGTGTTTTGACATGACTTTTTAACACTTGTTATATATATTGACAACCTCAATGGCAGAGTGGAGGTATGTGATTTCTTTTTCTCAGTAAGCATTGTCATTTCTAACCATGGATTCTCAAATACAAAGGAAAATAATTGCTCTTGTATGGATTTATTTAAGACTGTAATGAATTAACCTAATGTCATTTGAACATGGGTTGCTTCTGCATCTATTCTGATGTCAGTGAACATATGTCACATTTCTTCTGTTATGGCAGCTGTATAATCATCAATAGCAGTATTTTATATTAATCAAAATATAGGATGTCTCACCTTCATCTTTGTGTGCACATGGGGGGTTGGGGGGCGGGATGTCACTGTCTTAGCTAGGAACAGAATTCCTCTTAGGAAAGGAAATAGCTTTGTCTAGGAAACTATTTCGATAAGCAGTTTAATGGACAAAGAAAGAACCTGAGACCATGAATGAGAAGGAAAAAAGTTATGAAAGATAGAACTGAATGCTCGGCAGTAGAAAAATAGAGGGAATTTTTCTCTCACTATGAACAGAAGAAAGAGTGATTAAAGAGGGGGAAGAAGTGGAGAAATAATTAATATTCAATTAAATAAAATAATTAATAATTAATAGGTGATTTGCATTTTCTTCCTGTGTGCCTTTAATCACAAAACTAAGTCAGAAGACCAGAAATTGGGAACTAGATGTGACCTTGAGAATGCAAGAACCCCAGATGTTGAAAGTCATATGGAGAAGGGCACTATACTTTTTTTCATAAGACAAGGTGTGGAAGTTGGGAGCCTAGATCTGAAGGGGTAGGGAGACCCCAGATGACATCTTAGTTTCATATATATTCATTCCTGGTTTCCTCATCCACAAAATGGAAATAATAAAAGTGTATATATATATGGGTGTCTTAATGATGAAATAAATGAATACAAGTGAAGAGATTAGAAAAATGCTATACGTAGTATGCACTGGATGTTGCCATATACATCACCCGTCCTCATTGTAAGCATGCATATAATAGAACATTTGGGTGTGCTTTTCATGCACATGCTTAAAACTCAGTTACAAAGAAGTAATACATACAAAACCCACCCTAAGGAATCAAAATTGATTCAGTACCCCTTCTTTCTAACACCTTCATTTCTCCTTTAAATGTATTTTATACTCCAAACAAATAAATGATGAGTAATTTATTATCTATATATCAATATTATTTGGCTCCATATGTCATCATGTATTTTAAAAGACCAGAATCTTATTAGAATGTTGATATATTTTCCAATCCATATACATTTGTTCTTCAAGAGAAAAAGTTGTGCTTTGTTTCTAAAGCAATGGTGTAACTAGGACTCATTAGACATAACTTTTAAAGTTTTAGTCATTGGGCTCTTGTCTGCATGAAATGGAAAAGCAGCTTACTTTGAAGAAGTTAGCCTCAGCGGTTGCTAAATGCTGTACTGTGTGAAATATTAAAATACAGGGGTGGTGATGTTATTTTGAGAATGTAATTACTGTGTGTTTTGATTGCTTCCTTTTAAACCTTTAGGCCATTTACTGCTGACCAATTATGGTAGCCATTTATGTTCATGAGAATTGGTTTACCATATTGATTATAATATATCTAGAAACTTAGCTATAAAAAGACTATAATTCAAATCTAAATAATCCTCTAGAAAAACATTTCCCCCTAAGTAATTGCTTATTTTACTTAATTTTTCTCCAGAATTATTGTTTTTAATCAGTGTGTTTGGGAGGAGGTAGTAAGTGAGTAACTTGAAAAAGCTGTAATATTTAATAGTGATTTCTTTTATAGTTGGGAGGGGACTTTTGAAATAAAATATCTGTTTTAGCTCAGCTCAAGTTGGAAATGCAAACAGGAAACATGGGAGGACAAGGGGAATCATTGTGACAGCAGGAAGGGCGAGGAACCTGACTTGAGGAGCTCGTGGAGAAGCCTGACCTCGCCCAGGACATCCAGTCAATCCCCTGACTTTCTCCTCTACCTCTGGACACCTTTCCAATCTAGTCTTTTTTCTCCATTCTCATAACCTCCCATTTTTGCACTTTTTACATTTTATTGTTATTGCTTCCTTCATTTTCTGTCTTGATACAATGAAAGCTCTTTAAGAACAAGGACTGTATCTGCTTACTGTATCCCTAGTGTCTAGGACATTTAGAAGGTTAATGAGTATTTGTTGAATGAGTTAGTGAATTCACTTATAAGTCACTTTGCAAGTTTGTGATTATTCACTATGTTCAAAAGACCCATTTCCCATGCCTTAGTATTTAGTCTTGCTGGGAATTAAATTCATAAAATCTGTGAGAAGGACAACCTGCCAGTATGTATCAGAGCTTTCCAAGTGTATAGAGGAATATATTAAAAGAAACAGTCATGAATTTGGGTAAACATAAATCTATGAGGAGGTTCATTGCAGAACTGTTTGTAATAATAAAATATTAAAAAAGAAAAAAACCCTAAATATCCAGTACTAGGTGATGGATTAATAGATATGCTACACTCACAGGATATAAGGCCATGCAGTCACTGAAAATCATGTTGTAAAGGAATATTTAATGATGGGGGAATGTTTATTGATGTGTCAAAAAATGGAAACAGTATGACGAGATACCATGTATCTTTGATATCAATTTTATTAATAATCACAATATATTTGCTCAGAAAAAAATAAGACTGGTAACATACACCACAACATTAACAGTAGTTATCTCTAAGTGACAGAATCCTGGGTGATTTTCATTTTCTTTTCTGGTGGCCTTTCTGAATTTTTTGAATATTTCTAAAACAAACATGTAATGCTTTTGTAAAGAAAGGTGGAAGAAAGGAAAGTTTTCCAGTGCCATTTTGTAGGGTGATGGGACAAGCCCATGAGGAAGGGATTGAAAGGTAAGTGGAAGGTGAGGAAGGGTGACAGTGTGTAC